>NC_087356.1:73357685-73660716 GCF_030014295.1 Loxodonta africana
CCTGGAGCTGGTGCCCTGAATTCAGACTTCTAGCCTACTGGACTATGAGAGAATAAACTTCTCTTTGTTAAAGCCATCCACTTGTGGTATTTCTGTTACAGCAGCACTAGATGACTAAGACAGGTGCCTAATGGTAAAAGCCTACATTGCCTTGAAGAGACTGTTGGTAGAATTACAGATGTGAAAATCAACTCTGGTGAGGGCTCAGAAGGAAGTGAGGAGAGCTCTAGAGAAAGTATCATCCATCTTGTAGAATACATATGGCACCAGCAACAGGATGTTGCTAGAAATGTGGACATTAAATGTGCTTCTGGTGAGGTTTAAAAGAAAATGATGAACGTGTGATTGGACAATGGAAGAAAGGTGATGATTTTTTTGCAGTGACAGGGAACATGTCTGAATTATGTTCAAATGTTTGGTGGAAGGTAGAACTTGTAAGTGATGAACTTGGATATCTGGCTGATGAGATTTCTAAGCAAGATCTTAAAGGGCCTGCATGGTTTCTCCTTGCTGCTTATAGTAAAATGCAAGAGGAAAGGAATGGGCTTAAAAATGAACTGTGCAAAATGAAAACAAAACTTAAAGATTTGAAAATTCTGTTGCACAAACTGAGGACACGTGTCCTAGATTTTTCACCAAGGATGTGGTTACACAATCTTTTGATAAAGAGATTAAACCTGTGACTGATGGGTCTAACTAACTACCACAGCAGAAAAATGCATCAGCCTAGACCAAAGGAGAGAGAGAAAGAACAAAAGGAAAGAATGCTGTCTGTCTCTTGGAATTCTACAGGCAGGAAACAGACCAAAGAAGCTACATCCGTTGTCCTCCAAGAAAAAGAAAAGGACCTTCCCTAGAGCAGTTCGAGATCAGCAGAATTGCTGGAAGGAGCACAGGAAGCAAGGTTGCCTCAGTTTCAAAGGGTAGAACCACAGCCTGCTGAGTTCCAAAGGGTGAGGCCACAGACATCTAGATTTCAAAGAGACAGACCTTCACCAACTCAGTTCAGGAGTATGGGACTGCCATTCATAAGTGCCAGGGGGACGAAGCTGCTGCCTAAAGCTGAGGGGGTAGAGCTGCCATGCCGAAAGGGCAGAAGAATGGGACCAAGAGGGTGGGGTCTCCACTCAGATGAACAAGGAGAATGGGTCTACCCAAAGCCAAAGGAGCACAGTTGCTGTCCCAGTGGGCCTGGAAGGCAGAGCTGAAGTTCAGGGCCAAGGGGCCTCCACCCAGAATCTAGAGGGTGTAGCCAACATCCAGAATCTGGAGGGCAGGATCATTGCCCAGATGGCCCCAGAGAATTATTTTCAAGCCTTGAGAGCAAATGTAATTTGTTCTGCTGGGTTTTGAACTCACTTGGTACTCTTATCCCTTCTTTCCCGCCAATGTCTTTCATTTGTAGTGAAAATGTCTACCTTTTGCTTGTTCCACCACTGTACAATGGAAGCAGATAACTTGTAATCTATATTTCACAGGTTTACAGATGAAGAGAAATTTTGCCCCAAGGTAGAATATGCCTAATGTCTCACTTATTTAGATGATTCAGAAGATGAGGTTTTGGACTTGGAGTTGATTTAAGACTTTCAGGATGATGCATTGGGGTGAACGTGTTTTGCATGTGGCAAGGCCATGAATTTGGGGGGCCAAAGGGTGGAATGTTATAGATTGAATTATGTCTCCCAAAAAATATTTGTTGTAAATTCTAACCTCCATACCTGTGGTTATAATCACATTTGGGAATGTGTTGTCTTTGTTATGTTGATGAGGCAGATTTAGTGTAGGGTGTATCTTGAGTCAATCTCTTTTTTTGTTTGTTTGTTTGAGTCAATCTCTTTTGAGATGTAAGAAAGATTAAACAAGCAAGCTAGTAAGCAGAGATAGGGATAGAGAGATGCCAAGCCACGTGAAGATCACCCAGGGCAGAAACTCAGGAGAGACAAGGATATCCCTCCAGAGTCAACAGAGAAAGGAAGCCTTCCCCTAAGCCGGTGCTCTGAATTCAGACTTCTAGCCTCCTAAACTGTGAAAAAATAAATTTCTGTTTGCTAAAGCCATCCACTTAGGGTATTTTGGTTTTTGCGGCACTAGATAACTAAGACAAGCACTTAACCACTGGGCCACCAGGACTCCTCATTTGTATCGGTTAGCTATTAACACAAAAATGCTGTATAACAAGTCATCCCAAAACTCATTGGTATGCAATAACCAAAACCAAAAAAGCCAAACCACTGCCATCAAGTCGATTCCAACTCATAGTGACCCTACAGGACAGAGTAGAACTGCCCATAGGGTATAATCTTTATGTGGGCAGACTGTCGCCTCTTTTTCCCACAGAGCGGCTGGTGGGTTTGAAACAGCCAACATTTAGGCTAGCAGCCAAGCGCTTAACCACTGTGCCACCAGGACTCCTGATATGCAACAATATGCATTTATTTCTCATTCATGATTCCTTATACTATATATCTGTGGGTTGGCTGTTGTAGTTCTGCTATATGCATTTCTCACTCTTATAGGACTAGCCAGCTATCTGGAACATGTTGTCAAGTTGATGGCAGAAGCTCAAAAGGGCAAGACCCAGCATAGAGTTACATTTCAATTCTTTGTCTATGTCACATCACAAACATCTTATATGTCAAAGTTAATCGTCTGGCCAAATCCAACACACTGAAGTAGGAAATATATTTATCCACAATGGAGGGGGTACATTTTTGCTGAACAATAATCCAAATTTTCACATTTTTCTTCCTTTTGTTTGTTTTAGTTTCTTTTGTGTTAGAGGCTTTCCTAAAATGTTTGGTGAGCCTCGCCTGGTATGTTCATATTTAAAAGTAAGCCACGGAAACACTGACTTAGAAGCTCTATGGGAATGGCCTGGACTTGTTGACTGGTGAACTCTGTAGGGTAATCTGGCTGGACTGTTTCATTGGGGACTACCACTGGTCAGCATCAGTGGATCTTGTCCCTTGAGTAACTCAGTTTTTAAGAAACGACTCTTCCAATATCTTGCCTGGGAGGTCTAAGACTGGTTTTTAGCATTCTAGACATCAAGTGGAAGAAGGGGGCCTGTGATTTCACTATTTTAGTGATAGCCCATTTTCAGCATGGTCCCCCTTCCTTCAGCTATGCCTGGTGTCCTCGATTCCAGAATTCTTTGGTTCAGTTTCTTCAGAAAGTAAACCCTTATACTTTTGCTGCTTGGTAGAGGGGAAGTCACCAACAGGGTAGAGTTGAGGTGGAAATCTAGGGGGTCTATCTGCTTCTTAAGTGAGAATCTAGGGGGTCTATCTGCTTCTTGTATAGGTTTTTAACAAATGCTCCCATTATTGGGCTTCTCTGGATACGCACCCTCAGAGGTACCTTGTTCCACCAATTTCTGAACCATTCTGGAGATCTGTACCATCAGTGAACTCTCTTCTAGGCTTCTCCTTCTGCAAGTTTAAGATTTAGCTTTACCTGGTACACTAAAACATCTATCAACTTTCCAGTTTCCAAGATTTTATTCTGTCATCTCCTTTTCTATTCTCTTGCATATTGTGGGTTTGTGCATTTTTATATTTTTACTGCTACTTTAGTTCTGGACAGCATGTCATTAAATTTACCATGTTTTAACAGAGGTTTCTCAAATCATTATTTTTTTTAACTAACCTACGTATCTAAAAATCCAATCCACGATCAATCATGAAGATGGCACAGGGCCGGGCAGCATTTTGTTCCTTTGTGCATGAAGTTCCCGTTAGTTGGGGGCCAACAACAATGTATCTAGAACATCTTTCTATATCAGTGTGGAGATAACTCTTCTTATTTATTTTTATTATTATTGTACCACAACTCATTTAATCAATTCCCCATTTATGAACATTTGGATTATTTCCAACCCTTTGTTATTAAAATAATGCTACAACGATCACCCTACAATGAATGTCTCTGTGAGCACTGGTGAGTATTTTTGAACAATAGGTCCTAGAAGTGTAATTGTTGGTCCACATTTTAAGTTTCTCTGCTCTCTGAAGTGGGCAAGGAGGAGCAGGAACCTGAGAACTTGTAGGTTCTGCCTGCATAGACCTCATGTCCCGGGAACTTGTCCAGCCTATTTTCTCTGATGCTAGGACACAGCAGCCTCTTTATTGATAAGCAGATGGAGCCCTTGAGCCATGTATATAGCAGAGTGTTGATCCCAAGATGCTGTTCAAGGCAGCCTTACAGCTGAAGACATGACAGGGTCTACACTGAGAAATAATGGCCCTGAAGAGGAGCCAGCTGTGCTTGCCCTTTCTGTGAAGTTGCGCATGAATAGGACATTCACAGGACCACTGATACTGGTGTTGACAGTCTTTTCAGGCACCTCTGAAATGCTTACTACACAGTGAATAAATGAGAGAGAAGAGAAATTGTACCAGCCACGAAAAACCGTGATGAAGTCACAACTGGACATTTCTCAGGTTAGGTGGCAATCCCCAGGAGCTGCTCATAAATGACTGTCACCGTCTCTCCTCCTTCCTTGTCCAGTAATACAAACATCACATGGCAGGTAATCTAGTTCGATAGCAACCCCTGCCTGAGCTGTCCCTTGCCACTGTCCATTTTGTTGCTGTCTGACTGGTCCCTCATACATCAACCATTTGAGAATGAAGTAGATGAAATTCAGTTGTTGACTCTGTGTTTCAAAGAGTTGGGGCAGAAAAGAATCCGAAAGCCCTGGATAAGGGATTGGAATTGTGTAAGAGTTTCTTTTTTTGGCATTGTATTTATTTTACTCTCAGAAATGGTCACATGCAAGATATGGTTAAACCATGGGTTGCCATGAGTCAGAATCAACTTGATGGCAATTGATTTTTAGAGTCCCAGGGTGGTGCAAACAGTTAACGTGCTAGGTTGCTAACCAAAAGGTTGGAGGTTCTGATCCACCCAGAGGCACCTTAGAAGAAAGACCTGGTGATCTTCTTGAAAATCATACGGAGCACAGTTCTACTGTGACACATGGGGTTGCCATGAGTAGGAATTGACTCAAAAGCAACTGGTTGGTTTGGTTTAATGTAAACACCGGGAAAAAGTTGAATCGGAAAAAGTTGTGTGATAGACATATTTACAATGACAACAACAACAACAACAACAAAAGAGTAGCTCCTGAGGCTGCTTATGTACAAGCAAAAACCTCATGGGATTTGGTTTCTTGGTTTGGAGGTTTAGGGTCATGGTTTCATGCAACATCCTAGTTAATTGGTTTAATAACATGTTTAGTGCCTCTGTTCTACCTCCTAGTTCAATGTGTAGTACCTGGGGTCTTAAAAGCTTGAAAGCAGCCACCCAAGGCACAATTGGTCTCTATTTGCCTGGAACAACAGAGGAAGAAGGAGAGTCAGGAATAGAAGGAGGGCATGGAATGTGTGGCTAATTGCCTCCATAAACAACTGCCTTCTTTGCCATGAGACCAGAAGAACTGGATAGTGCCTGGCTACCATTACTGAACATTTGATGAAGGATTCCATAGAAGAATCCTGATCAAAAAGGGGAAAATGCAGCTCAAAATTTCAAATTCTCATGTACTGCAGACTTCCTGGAGCAATGAAGGTTGGATGAACCTCTGAAACAATGCCCTGAGATAATCTTTAAACCTTAAACCAAAAATATCCTCTAAAGTCTTCTTTTTTAAAATTTCATTTATTTTGCTGTTGTTTTTGAGAATATACACAGTAAAACATACATCAATTCAAAAGTTTCTACACGTACCATTTAATGACATTGATCATATTATTCCAGTTGTGTAATCATTCTCACTCTCCTTTTCTGAGTTGTTCCTCCCCCATTAACACAAATTCACTGCCCCCAAGGTTCCTATCTAATCTTTCAATTTGTCATTGTCAATTTGATCCCATATAGATAGTTCTTAAAAGAGCATAATGCTCAAGGCAGACTTTTTCACCAGTCAAACTAAACTATTGTTTGGTTTTAAGAAGAGTTCAGGGGATATTTTTGGTTTAAGGTTTAAAGATGATCTCAAGGCAATAGTTTCATGGTTTCACCCAGGCTCCACGGCTCCAGGAAGTCATCAACACCTTGCAATAATTTGGATTCAGTTTTTAATTGTAAAGGGTATAAATCAGCATGAAGAATTTGAGAGAAGTAGGTGGGAGATTGGGTACATCACTGTGGCTTTAATGTCCAGGTATATTGTTGATTCTTCCAAATGAAGGCAAACAAATATTGGCTGTCAGGATGGAGAGGAATACTGAAAAAGGCCCTACAAAGATCAATGACAGTAAAATGAGTAACATCAAGGGGGACGTTAGAGAGTAGTAAATGAAGGTTTGGAAATCTAAGAATAGCAATGTGGTTAATAGCCCGCAAATCCTGAACAAATCTCCTACTTCTGTTGTTTGGTTTTTTAACAGAGAGTTCAGGGGTGTTAAAAAGGTTTGTGCAGAGAAAAATTAATCCTTTTGAAAGGAAGTTCTGAATGATAGGGTTATTCAGAACTTCTCATTTAAGCGGGAATTGAGGGAGTCTCAGTAAAGCCTTAATGGATTCTGCTAATAAAACTAACGCACATCAGTAGATGTGGTGGCCCATAGGGTTTCAGGAATTAATGAAAAAATTCGGAGGGAAATGAGTTAGAGGGAGTAAAATGGACTTTGTGCATGACTAATGCTTCCAAACAGCAAGTAGCTTCCTCCCCTTGAATCAGTTCTGATTCAAATCTTCATTAGAGATTTTCGGGAGTTCTGGCAGGTTTAATAATATTTCTCCTTTTTCTGAAATTGTAGATGACAGGCCCATTTAGACAAAAGGTCTCAGCCCAACAAATTAATAGGAGTGCCAGAAATAACCAGAAAAGGAAGTAAATCTTCAATAGGGCCAAGGGATAACAGAACAGGTTTTGAATGAACTAAAGTCTGTTCTCGATTTGTAACCCTCACAACTTTTGAAGTTTTCATACTCTGGGGCAGGGACCTTTGTAAACATATGGGGTTAATTGCAGAAAGAGTGACCCCAGGGTCAATTAAAAATTTGCAAGGCTCTCCATTAATGTACATTGTAGTTTCTCCTGGCAGAGTAAGTGCCACCATAGGAAAAGCCCCTATTGTATCCCTGGAGCCCCTTCATTCCATAACTGGTTGAAGGGCCTCTGGCTTAAGCTATTTCTTTTTATTGTTCTTTAACTTACAGCAATCCTTCTTCAATACCCAGGTTTCTTGCAATAACTGCAAGTTCCAGGTTTAGTGCCTCCAAAGGGCTTGGTTTTATCTTACTGGTTTGGAGATTGCAATTGTCGTAATTGGAAGGCCATTAACTTATTTGCCTTAGAGGTTTGTTTAGTCTCCAAGGTCTGAGAAAGTAAATGAGCTAAATTTGCCAACTTGTTAATGGGGACTGTTTTCCAATTTAGTTGATGTCTTTTTACTAGGGCTGAAAGTTCAGGCTTGGGGCCAGATATGAACACTGTATTGAAAGCTTCTGTAGCCCCAGGGGATGATGAATCAATCCTGGAATGTTCAGCAAATCTTTGAAATAATCTGGTCTGGTAATCATACACACTCTTGTCTTTATTTTGTATGCACAAGGGAATTTTTGTCCACTCTATTACCAGGGGAAAAGCCTTTGGAATGGCCTCTAGCAATCTTTCACTGATAGGCCAAGAATTTTCTAACAATGGTGGTTGCTCTATTTATGTTTAGAGCTAAACTATATCTGGAATTTCTTCATTCAGCCTGTTTTAACCATAGTTGGGCCTCCGCTGGCCTAGTTATCATGTGGACTAGTTGGTACAAATCAGGGAGTCCAGGCTGGTAAGCCTCAACAAAGATTCTAAATTCCTCAGCAAATTTGTAAAGATCCTCTCACAGTTTTGAGAACCCTTTGGCAATTTTAGGTAATTCTGTGCATGGCAGATCCTCAATATCCATACTGGGACAGATTTTAAAAGGCATTTTGGGAATAGGCTTTATGTTCCCAGCAGGTTCTTTAGGGGGAAAAGGAAAGCTCAGGTGAAGTATTAGTGTTTTCAGAGGAATCTTTAGTAGTATGACTGGAATAAGAAGTCAGAGGAGGGTACAAAGGAGGGGTGGCTGGCAAAGGAGCAGATGGTCCCAGGATAACTTGGGTAGTTGAAACGGAAATCTGACATTGCAATTCTTTATTTTGCCTGGTTAATTTAGAAACATTATTCTGTAGAGAAGCAATTACGCTCTCATCACATCTTCTAGAGGCTTCAAAATACCAATTAAAATAAGCATCTCATTGTTTCCACTTAATTCAGAAGCTTTTCTAATTTGCTGCACAGAAAACTCAATTTAGATAATTCAAAAGAACCAAAACGTGGCCACATATTTTTCAAACTGTCTTTAATGAGATTATGCCAAGCAGCTAGGTACAAACAGGTAGCAGAGCCATAGTGGTTGTCCTTATATCAAGCAGGAGTCCCAGAAGGGAATTCCACATTGCCCCTTGATATGGCATTTCCCATTTTCAAAGAAGGTTCGAGTACATTCAAAGTTTAGGACTCTCAGATTCTACAAAGTCCTGATAGGGGACACCATGGGGTTTGAACAGTGTATTGCTTAGACCAATGTGTTCCTTTTGTTGTGTGAGATATTGCTCGTGGCTAGCAGGCAGCCTAATGCTCTGGCCTGTCTTACAACCTAGAATATCCTGCCATGGAAGACTTTAACCACGTCTGCTGCAGGCGACTTCCCTATCAGCTTTTACTGGTCATCCCATGACCTTGGTTTTCTTTGTGGCTTATGGAGCCTGAGATTACACAAACTAGAAAACTTCTGGGATAATAAATTGCCCAGAACCTCACACTACTGCCACTAGTGAAGGCAAAATTTGGCAAAATTCCTGCAAGACCAGAATGAAAACGGACAAGATAAAATGAGACAGACAAGGACAAAATGAAACCAGAATCCTTCAGTAAGTCTCCAAGAGTACAACACAAGAAGGCAAGCTCAAAATTCAAGAGATTACTTACCTGTCAGTGACTCCCAAGGAGCTCTTGGAGTGGTGAGCCCAAACAACCCTGCTTGGTACTGAAACTTAGTCCTTGAGTCCTCAGGGGTCGTTGCAGACAATGCACCTTTGAATCCCGCTTCTGGTCACTAAGAAATGTTGAAGAGTAAACTGGAGTTTCTGTTAAAATTAAAGAGGTTTATTGAAGGAACAGAGTGATCTGGACCAGGCAGCACTTCATGAGGATTCAAAAAAGTACTCCAACAAAAGGAATTTTTTCAGTGTTTAAGTACAGAAAATCCAGGAACTTACAAGAAAAAAATTCTGATTGATACTTACAAAATCATGCTTTAACAGACACCAGACAATTACAAAATCCCTTAAGGATTTTGTTAATCATAAAGTTTGAGTCAGTTAACATCTTGTTAATCTATGGATATTTGGGGGATACAGTATGAGAGGGCAGGAGGGGAGCTTGCAGGCTTCCTGAGGTATTCTGGCTAATTAACTTGAGAATCAGCCCAGAATGAGCAGTAAACAAAAAATGGAGTTCAGCCTACATCCTGAGCAGAAGCTTCTCCTTATGCTAAGCACCTAAATTTGAGGGACTCCTTCAATTTCCATCACTATTAACCCTGACTTTTCCCCTTCTTCCCACTCCTAGTAACCACTAAAAAACTTTGTTCTCTATACATTTGCCTTTTCTTCTCTTGCCTGAAAAGTCTTCTTAAAACCAAAGAATAGCTTAACTAGTAAAAAATGTCTGCATTGACCACTATGCTCTTTTAAGAACTACCTATGTGGGATCAAATTGACAACAGCAACTGGAAAGATTAAATTGGAAGCTCGAGGGGCAGTGAGTTTATGTTAATGGAGGAGGAACAACTCAGAAAAGGAGGGTGAGAATGGTTACACGACTCAAAAAATGTAGTCACTGCATCCCACTTTGAAATGTGGCTTCTGGGGTCTTAAATGCTAACAAGCGGCCATCTAAGATGCATCAATTGGTCTCAACCCACCTGGATCAAAGGAGAATGAAGAACACCAAGGTCACACGATAACTATGAACCCAAGAGACAGGAAGGGCCACATGAACCAGAGACTTACATCATCCTGAGACCAGAAGAACTAGATGGTGTCCAGCCACAACCAATGACTGCCCTGACAGGGACCACAACAGAGAACCCCGAAGGAGCAGGAGATCAGTGGGATGCAGACCCCAAATTCTTATAAAAAGACCAGATTTAATGGTCTGAGACTAGAGGAATCCCAGCGGTCATGGTCCCCAAACCTTCTGTTGGCCCAGGACAGGAACCATTCCCGAAGGCAACTCATCAGACATGGAAGGGACTGGACGATGGGCTGGAGAGAGATGCTGATGAAGAGTGAGCTACTTGTATCAGGTGGACACTTGAGACTGTGTTGGCATCTCCTGTCTGGAGGGGAGATAGGAGGGTAGAGAGGGTTAGAAACTGGCAAAATTGTCATGAAAGGATAGACTGGAAGGGCTGACTCATTAGGGGGAGAGTAAGTGGCAGTATGGAGTAAGATGTATATAAGCTTATATGTGACAGACTACCTTGATTTGTAAACGTTCACTTAAAGCTCAATAAAAACTATTTAAAAAAAAAAAAAAAGAAGAAGAAACAGTGGACTTGGAGCCAAGCAGACCATGGTTCAAATCCTGCCTGTCAATTCTTTGGCTGTGTGATCTTGGAAAAGTCACTTAGCCTCTCTGGGCTTGTTACTCATCGATGAACTTGATCTGTCTGTTGCCAGGTGAAAACCCCAGGTTTTGCTTGGTGTGACTTGTTACAGCCAATAAACAAGAGGCGGAGGTGGGAGGCACCTTTATTTCATTGTACAAGGAAAGGAGCAATCAGGGCTGCTGCCTCCAAGACTGCTCAGCAGACAGCTTGGGGAGGTGGGCTTTTACAGAGAGCAGACAAAGAAATGCAAATTCATCATGAATATTCAGGATTGACCTTCACACAAGTGCTCAGAGCTTGGGGAGGACTGTGCATTTTCTTTAGACAAGAGTTCGATCCCCCAGGATGGAGGAAGAGATTGATTTTCTTTCACCAGGATGTTAAGTCTCCACTCAGAGGTGGGTTGAGGCCATCTGTGGCCCGTTCTGTGGTTATCCCATCAAGGACAGTTTTAGAAGAATGTGCGGCTTATTCTGCTCAGTGCAGGAGGATAAGCCAGAGTCGGTGTCTCTCAGAGGGGTTGGGCTCTGAGGCTGCCTACCTCACGTCTACCTCACTGGTCTTGATTGGCTTAATGAATTCATGGATGGGAAAATATTTTATAAGCTTTAAAATGCCAGACATCAGCGAAGGCTGCTTATTATTGAGGAGATTTACCTTTGTCTGATGGGTGTCTCTCCGGAGCTGGCACTGTAACTCTGCCATGGCCCTGCTAACCCTGAAATGACCTAGTGCCATCAATGTAATTTTTTAAAAATGCAACATCAAATAAAATTTATAATCACTAGCATTTGTGAAGAAAAAAAAAATGCAATCAGTGTCACTAAATGGCACATGTAGAAACTGTTGAATTGGTGTATGTTTTACTATGTATATTCTCAACAACAATAAAAAATAAATATATTTAAAAATATATAAAGTTAAAACTCAAGGACAAAACAAAAGCAAAACACAAAGACAATGTAATCAATGTCACTGAATTGTACGTGTAGAAACTGTTGAATTGGTGTATGTTTTGCTGTGTATATTCTCAACAACAGCAAAAGAAAAAATAAAACACAAAGACAAAAGAGAGAACCCAGCAAACAACATTTTCTTTTCAATATTTTGTTTAATTTCACTTGAGTCTACTTAATGCCATTAAAGGGAATTGTGATGTACCACTTGTGAGCTTCCTTTAAAAACATTGAGGTAACATAGCTATAATACAGTAATAAAAAGAAATTAATAGGTGTCCTTTATCGGGCATTTACAAGAACCAAGAGTTTTACGTGATTGATCCTTTTACAGGTAACAAGACTGGTAATAGGACTCCCTCCTTATTCTAGTCCATTCTATGCCCAGCTCTCATATTAACCCCTTGTGGTGGGTTTTTTTATTACTCCCACTCTTACTCCCATTTTATAGATAAGGAACTGACGATCAGAGAAGCTGAAGATATGACCCAAGGTCCAGCCTAGTAAATCACAGGATTTGAGCCCAGCATTCCGATGCCAGAGCCCATGTGATTTACTACAACACCTACTTTCATTTCTTCAAATTACCTTTCAGTCTTCATTCACATGTATGTACATATTCACAGTTACATTAAAGTGTACAAAATATTTTAGACTCTGCTCCCTCTATCCCTGCTTATCGTATCAAACGTATCTCCATGTTTCTTCCTAGTTCCACTGAATCATCATAGCACCATTTACCAAATCATTTCCTTCTGTTGGAGTTTTATGTTATATATGTATATACACACACACATATATATGTATTTCCTTACAATAAATTCCCGGGAGAGGAACTACCCTCCTTTGCCACTTATCCTCATATTGCTCTCCAAAGTGTTGAACGGATTTATAGCACTACAAGGAGTGCATTAGTAGACCCATTTCACTGCATTCACACTAAAATTAGCCCAACAGAGCACTTTCAGACACGAACATAAAATAAAGGGTTTTAACTATTATGGTTATCGGAATCGACTGACAGCAGTGGGTTTGGTTTTTTTATTATTATTATTATGATGATGATGATGATGATTATTGTTGCAATGAAAATTACTACCAGAAATCAAATTGTTCTTGGAGCTCTACCAGTCAGTTCTCTGTGGCTCCCTTCCCTATTGCTTTAATATAGATCCTCAGATGCCAGAAACGTATATACAAACTGAAAAAAACCCAAACCAGTTGCCATTGAGTCAACTCCGACTCATGGCAACCCCAGGTGTGTTGGTGTAGAGCTGTTTTCCATGGCTGATTTCTTCAGAAATAGATTGCCAGGGCTTTCTTCCAAGGTATCTCTGGGTGGTATCGGCCTTCCAAACTTTCGGTTAGCTGCTGAGTACATTAACAGTTTGTACCACTCAGGGGCTCCAAAACTGAAAAGAATTCATTATTCAGTTACTTCCTAAAGCGGCATTAAATTGCTTCTTCTCTTGCCTTCCCAATTTCTATCTCCCTCTCACACATCTTAACAAAAATCTTGGGAACGTCTTGATTCCTACCTCACCATTCGCACATCAGTTACCAAGACTTAAAGTCCACCTTTCAGTGTTGACCCATCCTTTCCACTCCCAATGCCACCACACTGATTCTGATCCTCATGGCCCTTTGCAGGTAACAAGTCTGGTGACAGGACTCCCTTCTTACACTAACCCATCCTACGCACAGCTCCCAATGAACCTTTTAAAGTACAGCCTCTGGTCATGTCATTTCTCTGCCTAAAAGCCTGTACTTGTTTTCAGTAGCCTCAAGAGTAACACCCAAGCTGTGGTATGTAGTGCAGTCCAAGATGTGTGCCCTCCTCCTTCCTAGCCTTGCTCCCCACCACTTTTCCTCATCCTAGACACACTGGATGCCTTGACAGCCTTTGAGACATGGTCTTTCCAGGTCTAACAGAGTGTTTCAGCTGGGCCAGACCAGCCACCAGGAAGCCTGGATGCTGCCCTCCCTCTCTGTATTTATTTGTGTCTACTGTTTTGAATTATTCTTTGGCTGTTGTCTAAGTTATCTAGTGCTGTTATAACAGAAATACCACAAGTCAATGGATTTAACAAAGAGAAATTTATTCTCTCACAGTCTAGGAGGCTAGAAAACAGAATTCAGGGTGCCAGCTCCAGGGGAAGGCTTGCTCTCTCTGTCAGCTCTGGGAGAAGATCCTTGTCATCAATCTTTCTGGTTCTTCAATCTTGGTAGCATGAGATCCCCCTGTCTCTCTGCTTGCTTCTCTCTTTTATATTTCAAAAGATTGACTCAAGACACAACCCAATCTTGTAGACTGAGTCCTGCCTCATTAACATTACTGCCTCTAATCCTGCCTCATTAACATCATAGAGGTAGGATTCACAACACATAAGAAAATCACATCAGATGATAAAATGGTGGACAGTCACACAATACAGGGAATCATGGCCTCGCCAAGTTGACACATATTTTGAGGAGACACAGTTCAATCCATAACAGCTGGGAAACCTGAAAAATCTCTTACACATCTTTAAAGCCACTGAGTATTACACAGAGCCTTTCTGCAGCCTTTCTCCTTCAAATCTTGCCAGCTCCCTTCCCTAATTTAGCCTTCACATAGCTGCTAGAATGATGTTTCTAAAATGCAGCCTGGGCCATGTCCCTCCCCAGCTTCCCACTGTCTCACGATTCAGATTGTCCTCCCAGGTCATTTAGGAGCTGGTCCCTCTCTACCACCCCAGGTTCATCATCCCAGAGCTCTACCCCACTCTCCTTGTCTCTAGCCCTTGGCCCCAGCCTTATGCGCCTCCTAAGAGGTCCCGAAGCAGAGATGCTTTTGTGCCTCCGCCTGGGGTCCGCTCATTCCTTCACCCTCCTGGATGACTTCTCCTTCATGGCTCGAGTCGAATGTCACCTCCCCTGAAAAGCCTTCTGAGACCTTCACAAACAGCACAAAGCCCTGGTGATTCCGTGATACCATGTACTCATGTTTATGCTCATATTGCGTTACACTGATTTATGCTACATTACATTACACTCATTTCTTGGCATCTGTCTCCCCACTAGATGTGAACTCTCCTAGGGAAGGGACTATGTTTGATTCATTTTGGCTTTTCCAATACCTCCTATAGTCTCTGGCATAGGGTGGTTGCTTCTGATTGAAGTACCTAGAGCCCAAACCAAACCAAACCAAACATATTGCTGTTGATTCTGACTCATAGCAACCCTATAGGACAGAGTAGAACTGCCCCATAGAGTTTCCAAGGGGCATCTGGTTCAAACTGCTGACCTCTTGGTTAACAGCCATAGCATTTAATCGCTACACCACTGGGGTTTCCACCTAGAGCCCAATGCCACCCAAATGGGATAGGCCAAATCTGCGGCCAGAATCTCATGGAAGAGTCTAACTATCTGGAGTAGAAATACCCAGCTCAGAACAAAAGTGGACCACCCCCCCCCCCAGCCCTTGTACCTCCTTCTTCCCAACCCGTGTTAAGAAAACGGCTGAAAATTTCCCCAGGAGCCCCTTGGTTCTAGGTATAAAAAAGGAAAAAGGAAGCAGAAGCTGAAGCCTGCTCGCTGTGGAAAGGGAGGCCTGGGATTTTCTCTGGGTCCATCTGTCTCTGGACTCAGGGAAAAGGGAGGAGGAAGCAAGTGGGTGGGGAGGAAATGATCAAAACTGGGAGTTATACACTAATTGCTTTCAATAGCCTGTTTTTCAGTTTTGAAAACGAAGGTTTGGGGACCTGGAGACAAGCGTATACCAATTGCATTAGTTTTCTTGGGTTGCCATAACAAAGTACTAGAAAGTGGGAGGCTTATAAGAACAGAAGTGTGTCGTCTCACAGCTCTGGAGGTTAGGAGATTGAATTCAGGGTATCGGCAGGACCATGCTCTCTCAGTTCACTCTAGGAGATGATCCTTCCTTGTCTCTTCTAACTTCTGGTAGCCCAAAAAAGTTTCTTGGGATTCTTTGGCTTGTAGATGCCCCTCCCCATGGCTGTCTTTCCCCTGCATGTCTGTCTCTCCTCCTCTCTTATAAGGACACCACCTTGGATTGGCTTAGAACCCACCCTACTCTGGTAGGACCTCATGTTAACTGATAACGTCTTCAAAAACACTATGTACAAACAAGGTCATGCTCACAGGTACCAGGGGTTAGGACTTCAACATATCTTTCTGGGAGACACACCAAACCGTAACACAAATCAAGATTCAACCCCTTGGGTTTGGCCAGGGGTGCCTGCATTCCCCTAAAGTATTTATTCACCTTATGCCTGAACAAAGCTGAGGTTCTGTGAGTAATGAAGAAGGGAATATGCTGGTTAAGAGCTATTATCTTTCAGTTCTGAACCCACTAATCAACACTCTGCTTTGTGATGTTGGGCCTGGGACTCTATAAACCTCATTTTCCTTGGTCAGCTGGCTCCCTGTTAGTTACTATCAAGAGGGAACTAGGGGAAGGCTGGAAACCAAGAGGAGAGAGAGGAGAAATTCTCATTCGTGTTTGCTTGCTATCTGTATGTACACGTCTGTCTGTCTGCATTACACATGCAGACAGGCTGTGCCTCAAACTTCCAAACTTGCTAGGAATGAGACACACACACCCGCTGGCATCATCTGTTCCATGGGAGCTACATTCATCTGTGATCGAGCTGGACACACGAGACACTTACACAGTGTTGGCAAAGTGAAAGTCATTATTATTATTTATAGAAAGCAAACAGTAAACTATAACAATGGGATCCCTGCCCCAGGTTACCCACGTCCATTCTCATGTCACGGGTAGGCATGCCATGGTTCAGGTCAGATGCTGAGTTCACATAACCACCACCTCCAGCTACCACTGTGCGCTGCTGGAGGCTTCTTCTGTACCACTGGACCTCGTTGGGTCTTGCCTCGCCAGCAGGAAGACCCCTGCACAGGATCTCACAAGCCTCTGTTCCTGGACCCTTCTATGCCTCTGCTGCCAGCTCCTGCCACATTACCCGGGCCTGTTGGACTCTCTTGCTGCCATGCTACCCAGGTCCACACTGCTTGGGTAGAGGTGAGAGGGGGGAGGCGTGCAACCCCTGCACAGGGCACACTTAAGTCTCTCTTGCCCTGCACAAGCAAGTGTTGCAGCTCTTTTAGCTCCTGCCCTAAGGTACTCAGCTCTCACTTCATGGGCCCACAAAAGACACCTCTCCTCCTTTCACGCTGTCTTCAGTGTTGGCTATTTCTTTGGGGACTAGGAGGTTCCCAGGGCAGGGACCCCAGGCAGGGGCTGATCTATGGATAATAACTTCTATGGCAATTAGTTTCAAATTGCTGAATGATCTCTCACAGCTGGCAATAGAAACTTTGAAGGCCAGTAGGAACTACTCATTAGCACCTGTGATGGTTAAGGTTGTGAGCCAACTTGACTGCGCCATGATTCTCAGTGATTTGGCAGTTATGATGTAGTTTGGCAGCTATGTAATGATGTAATCACCTCCATAATGAGATGTGATATAATGTAATTACCTTCATGGTGAGGTCTGCTATGAGCAGCCAATCATTTGAAAGGGAGTTTCCTTGGGGGTCTGACCTGTATCAAATATACGTGAACTTTCTGGCAAAGCTTGCAGGCTTTTGTTGGCTCTGGATCCTGCATCTGACCTTCAGTTCTTGGGTACTGAGCTAGCTAGCAGCTTACCTGCTGATCTTGGGATTCATCAGCCTCTGCAGCCTGTGAGCCAATGGCCTACCATCTTACCTGCCAATCTTGGGATTCATTGGCCTCCACAGCCTGTGAACCAGAGGCCTGCTGTCTGACCTACTGATCTTGAGTTTGCTAGCCCTGCAGCTATGTGAGTCAGGAGAAGCCTCCAGCCTGACCCACAGACTTGGGACTTTCCAGCCTCTACAACCACGTGAGCCATTTCCTTAATACAAAACACTCACTCACACACACACACACACACACACACACACACACTTCACTGGTTTTACTACTCCAGAGAACCCAGCCTAAGACAGTGCCCCTCCTCAAGCTGCACCCAGGACACATGTCCTACCTGCCATACCTTAGTTACGCCTCTGACCCAGGTCCTTGGTCTGAAAGACGGGTACTGCTTCAGACTCTTCTTGGTGGTAGTGACGTTACACTGAACCTCTGTACAATTGGCCCTTATAAAAGTCTAAACCAAAAACCAAACCCACTGCCACTGAGTTGATTTCAACTCAAGGACAGAGTAGAACTGCCCCATAGGGTTTCTAAGGCTATAAATCTTTAGAGAAGAAGACTGCCATATCTTTCTCCCATGGAGCAGCTGGTAGGTTCAAACTACCAACCTTTTGGATAACAGTCAAATGCTTTAACCACTGCGCCACCAGGGCTCCTTTATGTCAGCCTACTTCTTGTCAATGTCAAGTCATGGTCCTTCCGCCTGGACCATGAATTGACTAATCCTCTCAGTAGACCATAAATCATTCCTTTGCATAGTAAACTGACCAATCCCTTGGAGGACCATAAGTCACCCAATTTGTATAGTTCCAGTCAATCATTTTATGGGAATTACAAGACCATGGCTAGAAAGGGCATATAAAAGTGATTCACTGTGCTGTTCTTATCAATATTGCTGCAACAATGTTTCTTTCCCCCAGAGCAGCTATTAGCTCCAGTCTCCAAGTGTTTTCCACTCTTCCAGAACCGCCGCCCTGTGCCCTTCAAATAGGCCAGCACCAAGCAGTCTGCTAGTGTTCAGGGGCTGGGGCCCCACCTCAGTGAAGCTCCACCTCTCTGTGCTTCAAAATTCTAACAGCCGCAATCTCTTCTCTTCATTCCTCCCACTTAAGGGAGGGTAGCTGTTTCTTGCATTCGCTGCTTCTGTAGTTCCTTGTCCCTCATTGTCTTACTTCTGCTTTTTCAGTCTTCCAATCCCTGAGACCAATTTGCTGTATTAAATTATCTCTGCTGAAATAACTGGTGTTTCTACTTTCATGACCAGACCCTGAGTGATAGAGATGAGAAAAGCTGTTGGGAGGCTACCACTAATGTCTTTCACAATTACAATTTTAGAGTCACCTCTGATCATGGTGAATTATAATAATAATGATTCCAAAACTCAAATCCATCGCAGTCAAGTTGATTCAGACTCATAACAACCCTATAGAACTGAGTAGAACTGATCCATAGGGTTTCCAAGAAGCAGCTGGTGAATTCGAACTGCTGAGCTTTATGGTTAGTAGCTGTAGCTCTGTGCCATCAAGGCCCCAGTCACAGGTATAGAGGTTAGCATTTACAACACATAACAATGGTTACCATTTGCTAAGTATCCGTGTATGTCATACACCATGTGGCAAGATTTGAATGCATTATGAGAGAGAGGGTGTCTGGGTGATGCAAACGGTTAACATGCTTGCCCGCTAACTGAAAGGCTGGAGGTTTGAAGCCATGCAGAGGTGCCTCAGAAGAAAGGTCTGATGATCTAATTCCAAAAAGTCAGCCATTGAAAATCCTGTGGAGTACAGTTCTACTCTGACATACATGGGCTCGCCATGAGTCAGAATCGGGTCATCAAACACTGGCAACTGGAAAAACTGACAAAAGGACTGTGGCCAGACCATATATGACAGAACTCTGACCCACAACCTCTGCAACAAGGCTCAGGAAGCCAAGCTCTGCAGCAGTCGGTCCAGAACAGGCAGGATTTGGCCAACGACCGCCAGCTTCACTATTTTTCGCCCGCTTCCAACTCGAACCCATCAGAGAAAGCCAAATATACTCCCCAAAGCAATCATATAAGATGCCCCTGCTTCTCCTTAGCCCACCTCCAGCTTCCCCAAACCAGCAAGCTTCAGTCAAGCCTACCTGAAGCTTAAACTGATTTTCGCTATAAAGCTTTCCTATTCCCCGGCCTGCCTTTGAGTCTCTACCAAATCGAGTGACGGTGGTTGATAATCTCGCTATAGCAAGCTTGGAGCCCTGGTGGTGAAGTGGTTAAGAGCTCAGGCTGCTAACCAAAAGGTCAGCAGTTCAAATCCACCAGCTGCTACTTGGAAACCCTACAGGGGCAGTTCTACTCTGTCCTATGGGGTCACTATGAGTCAGAATTGTTTCTACGGCATACAACAACAAGAACACAGTAAGCTCTGGATAAATAGTCTGTTCGTTCTCATGGGTGGTTTTGTTTAAATCTACAACTAGTTTCATTTCTTACTACAACCCAGCAAAGCAGACAATATGATCTCCATTTTATAGATGAAGAAACTGATCCTCAGAGAGGCCAAATAATTTCCCCAAGTATACGACAAGTAAGTGTCAGATCCAGGATTTAAACCCAGATAAACCTGACTCCAAATTCTGGGCTCCCCTGTTATGTCTCTATCGTGGCACTCAGGGGTGTCACTGGGGGGGTGTGGTCACTGTCAGAAGGGGGGACACCAACATGACTGTCTGTAAAAATATTCCTGTAGTCAGTTACGACAGCCAAAACATTTTTTGAAAGCCCAGCTTACATGTATCAATAGACCTACAAGACTAAAACTCTACACTAATTTGCTTTTTGACCGTTCTAGTGTTCCAGTCACAGCTGTCATTACTACCCAATTACAATGACACTTCGTATCCCGTGGTTTCATCTGCACCGGCTACAAGCACACACAGTTGTTTTTTGTTGCTGCTGGTGTTTTTATAGTCACTGATCTTGTCAAATTTTCTGGTGTTTTAGCTATAATTGTGGTAATTAGTATTTGTGAACATATCAATAACTTTTTTGAGAATGAAGTAGTAATTAAATGAAAAGAAGGCGTGATATACAGGAATTACGATTTATAAGTAACATTAGTACAAAAAACATTACTAAGAATTCTGTATGGTTCAGTACAGGAGGAAGTCCATGAGGGTGAGGGTAACACCATGAGCTACCTCACTGGGTGAGAACCAACCCTAATGAAGCCACCGATGGCATGCTCCACCTTGCGTTTATTGTCTTCAACTGTAATTATACCTTGTCTTAGCCATCTAGTGCTACTATAACAGAAATACCACAAGTGGATGGCTTTAACAAACAGAAATTTATCCTCTCACAGTTTAGGAGGCTAGAAGTCCAAATTCAGGAAGCCAGCTGCAGGAGAAGGCTTTCTCTCTCTGTCGGCTCTGGGGAAAGGTCCTTGTCATCAAACTTCTCCTGTTTTAGGAGCTTCTCAGGGCAGGGACCCCGGGTCCAAAGGACAGGCTTTACTCCTGGTCCTTTTTGTGTGGTGGTAATGAGGTCCTTCTCCTCTCTGCTTTCTTCTCTCTTTTATGTCTCAAAAGAGATTGACTCAAGATTCAACCTAATCCTACAGATTGTGTCATTAACTTAACTGCCTCTAATCCTGCCGCATTAACATCATAGAGGTTAGGATTTACAACACGTTGGGAAATCACATCGGATGACAAAACTGACGACAATCACACATTACTGGGAATCATGGCCTAGCTATGTTGACACACAGTTTGGGGGGACACAATTCAATCCATGACACACCTTAACAAGGCAGTCTCCCTAACCAGGCTGTCTTTCCCAAAGTTAGGAAATGCAATTTACAAACTTAGTATTTCCAAAACCTACGTAAGGCTTGACACCTGGTCGGTGCTCTTAAATGTTCAGCTGAAGTGCTGATGTACTGGTCCTGATTATCCTTCCCAGGCAGGTGGCC
Organism: Loxodonta africana; assembly: GCF_030014295.1. Classification (NCBI taxonomy): domain Eukaryota; kingdom Metazoa; phylum Chordata; class Mammalia; order Proboscidea; family Elephantidae; genus Loxodonta; species Loxodonta africana. The sequence goes on from NC_087356.1 coordinate 73,378,963, forward strand.
GAAAAACACCTTGACAAGGAAATAAAATCAGTGACTGAGTGGTCTGAGATAGCACTGAACTTGCTCATCTTCTTCTTGGGGTGTGGTGAAGGCTGGCTTGTAGTCTGGGAGTTGCTAACACTGAGGACCAAGCCCTGGGGAAATTTGGAAGAAGGGGCCGCCACCTATGCACTGATGAGGCTTACAACCTGGTGTCAGCAGGCCCAGGAATCTGAAAGAAAGTTCAAAGAATTCTTGGGTTGTACCTGCATCAAGTCAAAACAAATAAAACTGTCCATGGAGTCCAAAAATCAATCATCAGTTACTTAAAATTTTGCAGCTATATGAAATAGGTGGCTGCATCCTTCTCTCTCACACACACGCATACACACATACACACACACACAATTTTTTAAGTAGCTCTTGTGCTATCGTGAAAACGCCTGCTTGAGGACCTGGGGAAGTTAGAGACCAAAATCCTCACCCCATCCTGTAAACCAGTTTCCATAGACTGATTCCAAATCACGATGACCCCATGTGTTTCAGAGTAGAAATGCCTGCCCCACAGAGTTTTCAATGGCTGATTTTTTTAGAAGTAGATTGCCAGGCCTTCTGAGGACCCAGACTGCTAACATTTTGGTTTGCAGTTAAGCATGTTAACCATCTGCACCCCGCAGGAGCTCCCCACCCTATTGTTGATAGTTGCCACTGTATAGATTTCTACTCATGGTGACCTGACTCATGGCAACCCCATGTGTGCAGAGGGAAACTGCTCCACAGGGTTTTCAAAGCTGTGAACTTTTTCAGAAGCACATCACCAGGACTTATTTTCGAGGCACCTGCGGGGAGTTTTGAACCACCAACCTTTCGCTTAGTAGTCCTGCGCTGAACCATCGTGCATGCATACCAAGGGACTCCCTCCTGAACCCTGACGGAATCTGAAATGCCCCAAGGCCCGCAGACACCTGTGCTGGCCACTAGGTGGCACTAGCACCGTGCCAATGCAGGACTCCGACCTTCACACCCACCCTTGCAAGAGGCCACATTTATCAAGAGGCCGGCCTGGAGGTGAAACGGAAACTGGAGCTGAAAATAGTGCTGTTCTTATGATCCCTCAGCTAGCCTTTTATGTGAATTCGACTTTTATATTAATAGCGCATTTGTTCTGCACCAGAGGCTTGAATTCAAAGGTTGAAGAACTTAAAAAGGCCTAATGTTTAGAGAACAGGAAGCAAGGTCACGAGAAGGCGTTCAGAGAAATGACCTGAGCTAAGTCCCAGCGGGATTAATATAAACGAAACTTTTCTTTGATTAGGTTCATTTGGCTACTCTGGGCTTTCAAATTACAGGTTAACTGAGGATCACAGTTTAATTACATAATCCTACAAAAATAACACTTAATAAAGCACCAAACAAAAATGACAGCAATGTTTTCCAGGTTGTCACCCACACACTCAGCTACTAACCCAAAGGTTGGAGGTTCTAGTCCACCCAGAGGTGCCTCAGAAGAAAGGCCTGGCAATTTACTGAAAAGTCAGCCATTGAAAACAGTACAGAGCATAGTTCTACTCTGACACACATGGGGTCACCATGAGTTGAAGTCAACTTGACAGCAACTGCTTGGTGCCAGCTATTGGAGGCGGCCTAGGCTGGCAAGAGAATGAACTTTAGAATTCAACCTGGATCCCAATCACAGCTTTGCCTCTTCTCAACTGCTTTGCTCAATCTTTGAGCAAGCTTTTTAATCTGAGTCTCAGTTTTTTAATCTATTAAAGTAGCATCGTAAGACATCATGGAATCGTGAGGGTTAAATGATGGGTGGCATGTATAACATACCTAGCACAGTGCCTGGCACGTAGTTAGTGTGGAGTAAGTGAAAAGCCCTTCCCCTCTGTGTGGAGTGATGGAGCTTTGCATCAATAATTAAAGTGGATACACTGCCCTTTTGCAGACTGCATGCCCAGGATTTTATTTCTTTGGAATTGTTCCTTATCCACCGTTTCATTTTGGCTTGCAGATTTGGGAACACAGCTACCTAGGACAGCAGAGAGCTGTGTGGGATGGAGGACTTTTGTTTAAAACGCAGATTAAAGATAAATTCAGACCTCTGCATTCATGGTCTGTGCTAATATCTTCTACGTGGCTTGTTTTCAAAACCCCTGGCCAGTGCTCCTGAAGACAAGTTCTCAGGTGAGGTAGAAGGGGGCCAGTGGGTTTGCCAGCATCCTTCCTGTTTTAGCTTTATTTACCTTAAAAATGTGGAAATTGGATTCTGGGCTTGGACTGGTTTCAGGTGGGCAAAACCAAGGGACGGGGTGTGATTTTGAAGTATTAGAGCTCCCTTTCCTGGTCTTCAGGAGGTTGGTTGTTGTTAGTGGCTGTCGAGTCAACCCCCAGCTCACGGTGACCCCACACACAATGGCACCAAATGCTGCCCAGTCCTGGGCCATCTCCATGATCTCTTGAGGCTTGGGGCATTGTGATCCATAGGGTTTTCATTGATTGATTTTCAGAAGTAAATTACCAGGCCTTTCTTCCTAGTCAGTCTTAGTCTGGAAGTTCCACTGAAACCTATTCAGCATTATAGCAACACACAAGTCTCCAGCGACAGACAGATGGTGGCTGTGCATGAGGTACATTGGTTAGAAGCCAACCTAGGTCTTCTGCGTTGAAGGCAAGACTTCTACTGCAGAACCACCAATATCCCCAGGAGGTCAGAATGTATCAAGAGTTTTCACTCTCTCCTAAATGCATAGCCAGAAAGCCAGGTGGGAACCAGACACTCAGGGTCCAGAGTGTATTCTGAGGAGTGAAGGTCAAGACCAGGCTCTGCTACTTAGAGCTAGCTGGTTTCTGGCAAGTCATTCACCCTCTACAGTTTAGGGTTTTTTATCTATAAGGTGAAGCTGACTGTGATGGTTAAGATTGTGTGTCAGATTGGTGGGCCATATTCTCAGTGTTTTGACAGGTGTCTAATGTTGTGATCACTTCCCTGTTGAAATTTGATATGTGATCACCCCCGTGTTGAGATCTGCTGTGGTACCAGCAGGAACAGGGCCTGTGGTAGCTCTCCACCCTCCGCCATCTAGCTTGCTTCCTGCTCACCTTGCCGGGGCTTTTGCTTGTTCTGGATCCTGCAGCTGGCTCCTGTTTGTCTGACCTCTGGTTCCTGGGACTTCAGCTAGCAAATTGTCTGCTGATCTTGAGATTCATTGATCTTCGCAGCCTGCTACAGTCCTGCTCTCCAGCCTGCCGATCTTGGGTTCACCAGCCTCTGGGCTATGTGAATCAGGAGAACCCCCTTTCCTGTCCTATGGACTTGGGACCTTACAGCCTCTACGAACCACGTGAGCCATGTCCTTGATAAAAATCTTCCTCTCTCTACATATATACATATGCTTTACTAGTTTTCTTCTCTAGAGAACCCAGCCTAAGACACTGACCGTGGTGATTATTATAACTACTCCCAATGAGACAGTGTCAGAAAAGGTGCTTGGTACACTGCCTGGTGCTATGAAACACGCGTTCCTATTCTTATGGATTCACCTGGTGACCTGAGGCAAGTTCAGCCTTGCTGGGCCTCATTTTCCATACCCATATGGGCTTCTTTGTTTCATTTCTCATAGAGTTTTTATGAGGACAAACTGAGATCATCAAAGTGGGAAAACTTTGGAAAATAATCCATATGATTCTTGAAAAAAGTTTCAATCTATTTTTCCTAATTTCTGAATGCATCAGACAAGAACAACTGAATTCATTTTTGCTAAATTTGGAGAATGTTTGGGAGAAGTCAGACTTAAAAGATAGGCCACAAGGCACAAGTGAAATCACTCCAGAAGGTGCTGGGGCAGCTCAAAGGGATGGACAGTTATCCCCCTGAGGAACAGAAACTGAAGAATGAGAGCCCTCATGACCGCTACACGTAGGGCACTGCAGACACAAAGATGCCACGTCAAAAAAAAATGCAAACACAAACAAACAACAGAGAGTTTAATATGACCCCCAACAGGGGCAGACAGTTATGAATTACAAGTGTGATTTGCAGTGTTTTTTTTTTTTTTTTTTTTCACATAATAGTTAAAGATTCTTTCCAGGATCCCTGGTAGGTCAGCTAATAGATAGATATGGGCCTAACACGGTTACAGACTTGGATAGACAGATTACAGAGAGCTGGGCCCAAAGATTTTTCAAAATTATAAGACTCGGTAATAAAGTCCTTCCCCTCTTCGTTTCTGTTTAATTTCTCTTAGCAGCCAGGATGAAGGGTAGGAGGTTGATACTCTCCAGTTCAATATGAAAAAGCAGAATTAAAATAGGCTGGTTTGTGCCCAGGGGTTGTGCTGGGATCTCAGCATGTACAAAGTGGAAACCCTCTTCTAACCCCCACCAACCTTCCCCTTCTCTTATGTTCCCAATTTTAGTGGAAACACTAGCCACTAGCCACTATTTCCACTAGCCACAAGCCACATTGTTGCCCAAACAAGAAACCTTCCTTACCCGCCTGCCTCCACTTCCAGTCTGTTACCAAGTTCAACTGATTCTACTGCTTAAAGATATTTCTAAAATCCATTTTCTCCTCTCCAACCCTTTGACTTTGGCCCTTATCCAGACCCTACCTTCAGAAAGCAGGCCTGGGTCTGTGGGTAAACTCCAGCCAAGTAACTTCTGTTCAGGGAACTGGAGGGCTGAGCCCACAGCTAGGGGAAATATCAGTGACTTGATCTTGAAGGGGTTGAGGAAAGCAAAAACTACCAACATCCCTGACTCTTTGCTAAACATGTCTTGGTAAAGCAAGAAGCAACTGCAAATTCTTGCCTGAGCCTCAGGGGCCTGTTTTATTCAGGGCTGTGTAACCATGGCTTTATATCTAATTATCCCTAAATCCACTTCGTAGAATGTCACTACTCCTAAACTTATGGACTGAAACCATTGGAGATTAGTTTAGGACATACTGGTTGAAGGGTGTGAGTGTTTTGGGGCCAACTGTTGCTGCCATGACAATTTCCAATTCTTGGAATGAAAGGCAGATCATTTAGGATTTAACCTAATATCTTTGCAAGTACAGTGATTACCTGAGCAACTTTTTGGGAAGGCAAAATGAGGACTCCGAGGAGCTCAGGTCTGAGACATATTCTCAAAATATGCACCACACAATGAATATGAGTGAGAGGATCAAAATAGGCTGGGGATGGGAGAGTCTCCAGCAAGTACCAGAAGATGAAAGGACACAAGTAAGTCATTGACCAAGATGCCTCTCCATCTCCATCTTTGGGACATTCATTGGTGCCTTCAATTGCCCCACAAGCCTATATTGAGTATCTAATAGATGCCTTACCACTAAGCTAGGCACTGGTTACATCAAAACAAATAAACTAATCTCTGTCCTTAAAGTATTCTTGGTTTTGGGGAGAAGACAAATACAAAAAGAGACTGATAATCTAGATGGAGTGGGCAGGGCCATAAATAATTCAGCTCCTATTATGGGCTAGTATGAGTATTTATTACTTTTCCTTGTGGTTATTCATTTAATCCTCAGAACAAGCATCGAAATAGTTATTAGTATCTCCATTTAACAGGTGAAGTAACTGAGGGCAAGAAATTAAATTACTTGCCCAAACCACACAGCTATTAAGTGGCAGAGCTAGGATTCCAGCATGGATCTCCTTTCCCAAAACCCCATGTTCCCTTCACAACACCACTGTGCCTCCATTATGTTAAAATACCCCACTCAGCTTATTCCCGTGCTGCCTAGGAAGCTCTGTTCACCCATAGGTCTCCATCTTCATCCTCGTGCTCCCTGGCACACCTCATATATTGTTATCAGTTTCCCTTTCCACACTCAGACAACACAGATTTGTTAGTCAGAGAGAGACCAAAGCCATTCTCCAAGCAAAGATTTTTTTTTTTCCCTACAGAGGCTTAGTTATCCAGGATAAACACTACAATGTAAAGAACAAAGGTGTCTGAAGAATAAATCAACCTTCATCTGGCTGTTGAGCCCCACATTCTGAAAGAAAACTGATCTGCTGTCAGCCTTATGTGAGACCTGAGCCACTTACCATGACCTAAATAACTCTCTGGAAACTCTGCATCTCTTCTGCGGATGAGAAACGAAGTCAAGAAAGAGGGTGCAACTGAGAGAGTGAGAGTTGCATTCTGGGACGGTGAAAGAAACTGTGAGGATTACTCAGAATGTGGGAGACTGCAGAGTAAAGAAGAGAGCCAGTTTGAGTCAAGGAAGGAGAGAAAGAAAGAAGGGAGGGAGAAAGGAAGGAAGGTAGAGAGGGAGGAAAAAAGGAAGGAAAGGAGGGAGGAGGGAGAGGTGGAGGAAAGGAGAAAGTAAAGGAGAGAGAGAGAAAACAAGAGAGAGAAGGGAAGCAAATTAGTATTATTCCAAAACTGAAGGCAAGGGGGTGAGTGGTTACCTTCTGTTTTTCAGTATCACCCACCTTTCTCTAGAGTCTAAGACTGATCATCAAGTTATCTGATTGGGGACAGTGAGACTCAATGTCTTTCCCAAAGAATTTACTAACAATACCACAGGACCAACTATTTCAGCCTTGACTTCTTTTTAAGAAAGCAAATGGTCTACTGCACGGTCCTGATCTTCACACTCTTAATATACTCCCTAAAAATTCTTGTTGGCCAAATAGCCAAGCTGTTGAAGTCTCCCCAGCCAGACTTCTTCCCAGACAAACCGAAAACTAAGTCTTTCTGGGTGTGTGGGGGCTAAAGCAGGAGAGGGGCCATTTGTCAGCTCAAGTGAGTGTCCACATGGTGAACACTGTCCCAGGAGCCAGAGGGAAATGTAGGGGAATGAACAGGCCCAGGCCCAGCCCTCAAGGAACTCTGCGCGACTGGAGAGCTGTGATGCCCACAGTGACAACTAGGTAATCAGTGGGTAGTGAGGCAGGGCACACAGGGGAGGTGAGCAGGTCTGGGGGAGGTAGGATAAATAATGAGCTCCATTTCAGACAGTGGAAACCCTGGTGGTGTAGTGTTTAAGTGCTATGGCTGCTAACCAAAAGGTCGGCAGTTCAAATCTACCAGATGCTCCCTAGAAACGCCATGGGGCAGTTCTACTCTGTCCTATAGGGTCGCCATGAGTCCGAATCGACTCGACGGCAATGGGTTGGTTTTTTGGTTTATTTCAGACAAGACTCAAGAAGAATTGATGTCTTTGAATTATGGTGTTGGCAAGGAACATTGAATATACCACGGACTGCCAGAAGAACAAACATGTCTTGGAAGAAGGACATCCAAAATGCTCCTTAGAAGCAAGGGTGGTGAGATGTACTTTGGACACGTTATTAGTGGGGGCCAGTCCATGGAGAAGGACATCATGCTTGGTAAAGTAGAGGGTCAGTGAAAAAGAAGAAGACCCACAACAAGATGGATTGACTATGGCTGCAATGATGGGGCTCAAGCATATCAATGATTGTGAGGATGTCTCAGGGCGGATAAAGTGTTTCATTCCGTTGTATATAGGGTCTCTATGAGTTGGAACTGACTCGAAGGTACCTAACAACAACAAGCTTGTATGGCCATTAAATGAAGTAGAGATATCCAGTCGGTGGTCAGATAAATAGATCTGGAGCTCAAAAGAGAAATCGGGCTGGAAATGAAACTTGAAGTCACAGGAATGAATTATTTGTGAAATAAGAAGAAAAGGCAGCCTAGGACACAATTTATCTTAATTTGGATGAATTATTGTGTGTATGAATGGATGCGTTGAGAATTAAAGCTACAACAATAAGGTAAGTTGGCAGTAGATTGCAAAAGTTCAGGTGCCAGTGTGGCAAGGTTCCTGGCTCCCATCACCATTCTGAGTGTTTTCTAAACAATCTCTAGCTTGTCAATGTCCTGCTAAATGTACTGCCCAGAAGTGAACACAAGAGTCTACATGCAGGATGACCAGCACAACGAACTAGAAGACAACTGTCCCCTCTCTCATTCTAGAAGCTATACTACTATTAATGCAGCTCAAAATCACATTAAGTTTTCTGGCTACCATGTCACAGTGCTGACTGCTGGGTTTACCACCAAATAAAAGCCCCAAGTCTCTAGCACACTTGCTGCTGCATCCTTCCTCAGGCTCAGCTAATTTCTCAACTACAAGTCTCAGCTTCCCACAAGTGCAGAGAAGGTAGAAGGACCCAGCAGGCATAAAAAGGACACTGCCAAAAATGACCGTAAGTGCCCCAGTGTTTTCTCTGCAGCAGTTTGACAACCCAGAGTGAGAAATGGGAGGAGATGTGACCGTCCTCACTGGCTTCTCAGGTTACTTGCTTTTTGTCCAGTCCTTGCCTCTGCTTCTCTCTGTGTCTCTATTTTTCTGTTTCTCTCTCTGTGCCTTTCTTTCTTTCTTTTTAATTGTACTTTAGATGAAGGTTTACAGAACAAACTAGTTTTTCATTAAGCAGTTAGTACACATGTTGTCGTATGATGTTGGTTAACAACCCCCACAACATGTTAACAGTCTCCCTTCTTGACCTTGGGTTCCCTATTACCAGCTTTCCTGTCCCCTCCTGCCTTCTAGTCCTTGCCCAGGGGCTGGTGTGCCCCTTTAGTCTTGTTTTGTTTTATGGGCCTGTCTAATCTTTGGCTGCAGGACGATCATCAGGAGTGACTTCATTACTGAGCTAAAAGAATGTCCAGGGGCCATACTCTCAGGGTTTCTCTGGTCTCTGTCAGGCCAGTAAGTCTGGTCTTTTTTTGTGAGTTAGAATCTTGTCCTACATTTTTCTCGAGCTCTGTCCAGGACCCTCTATTGTGATCCCTGTCAGAGCAGTTAGTGGTGGTAGCTGGGCACCATTTAGTTGTACTGGACTCAGTCTGGTGGAGGCCGTGGTAGATGTGGTCCATTAGTCCTTTGGACTAATCTTTCCCTTGTATCTTTAATTTTCTTCATTCTTCCTTGCTCCCAAAGGGGTGAGACCAGTGGAGTATCTTAGATGGCTGCTCACAGGCTTTTAAGACCCTAGACGCTTCTCACCAAAGTTCTCTGTGCCTTTCTGTCTACCTCTCCTCTCTCTCTATTTTGTGCTCAAGTGTACACATAATCTCTCACACATACACACACATACCTTTACACACATAAGCACCTACACACATACTTCACACAGACACATTCACACTCTCACACACAATCTCACAGACATATTCATATACATTCATACATACGCACATGAACATGTACACACTCACACATACACTCAACAGACACTCACGCACACTGTACACACACTCACACATCATATTGCATGAGTGCTTACAATACAAATGAGACAGCATAAGAAAGTCAAAAAAGGACTGAGAAGCAGAGAGCCTGGATTTCCAGCTCAAAGACGGGAAACTGGTCATGAAAACATGCTGCTGGCCGATGTCTAATGTCGTGACTCCAGTGACTCTTTTTCTCAGAATTAGATTATACAGCCCCGGTACAACTACCGGGAGAAGAAGACTTCTAAAACCTGGGACAAGCCATCATGTTGGCTTCATGGTACCAAATGCATTATTTTTCAAAACCCAGGTTTTGCCTGAACACAATGGAGGTTACACGGGTCAAAATATTGTTCTTTTGTCTTGTCCTGTTTTGAAGAAATGAGGGTGTCAGCAGGGTGAATTGTTCAGCTGATGAGATGTTTGCAGCCATTTGGTCCATTAAACAAACAAATCTAACAATTGCCCCTTCCCTCCCCCGCCCCCCACACACACCGAAAAAAATTTTTCCGAGCACAAGCTCTTGCTTTGAAAAATAGTAAGACTTGAAAATATATATATGTATATATAGAAACAAAAAAAAATCTTAAATAAGGCTGACAGGCAAGTGTATCCGATTCAGGGCTTTGAACCATCAGTTCTGGTTCAAATCCCTGCTGAGAATTTGCATTTCTAACAAGTTCCCTGTAGAGAATTTGCATTTCCAGCAAGTTGCTAGGAAGTTATACATAAGAATCATCTGAGGATCTTGTTAAAGTGTAGGTTCTGATTCAGTATACCTGGGTGGAAATGCAAATCTGCGGCAGGGAACTTGTTAGACATGTGAATTCTCAGCGGGGGTTTGAACCAGAACAAACCGGTTCAAAGCCCTGATCTGATCCTTCTTTTCCTCCCCAAATCCAGTTCACCTGCAAGTCCTATGAGCTCTCCCAACACAGTGTGTCCAGAGTTCACCCTGTTATCTCCACCATTATCGCTCCCACCCATGTCTGAGCATCACCACGCTTACCTGCTTACCTGCACTTCTTCCATGTCTTCTCCCCCAGGCTTTCTGCTCCATCCCCTCCCCTCCCTTATAGTCCATTTGCCAGAGAGCAGCCAGGATGACCTTGTACTGGTGTAAGTGAGATCATGTTACACTCATAAAATACCTCAATTATCTCCCACCACATCTAGGATAAGAACCAAATTGACTCTGGTCTCCCTGCCTCCATGACTCGATAGCCTCCCTCTGTCCCTCTTGTTCCCTAGGCTATGACCTCAAAAGCCTTTATTTAGATCCTCAAGGGCAGCAATCTGACTCGTACTGTAGGTCTCTGTACTTGCTGTTACTTTTGCCCAGAAGGTTCTTCCTCAGACTGATATGTTGCTGGCTCCTTCTCATTATTTAGTTCCCAGATTAAACATCACCTACTCAGCCTTTCCTTACAGCCCCAACTAAGGTAACTACTTCCCCCATCGTCTGGCTTTGTTCTCTCCAAAGCACTTGCCAAAATCTAAAATTATTTATTCGCTTTCATGTTTTTCGTCCTTCTTCATTTAAACCCCATGAAAGCAGAAACCATAACTCCCCTCTTTTAAAATCGTGGAATCGCCAGGACCTAGAACAGCACCTGACACACAGGAAGTGCAGAGTGTTTGCTGAATGAATGAATGAAAAGTGTTTTAACTTTTATGGCAGACCAAGGGTTAATAACTCTCATATATACACCCACTGCTGTCAAATCATATATACAAGCCTTTATCAATTGGCAAGAAAAATAGGAGCAGGCCCAAAGAAAGCTGGGCCAGAGGCTCCCAGCCAGGCTCAAAGAAAATATATTCTCAGCCCAGACAAGAAATTCCTAGACCCTGCCTTTTTCTTTCTCTGCTGAAAATCAAAAAGGATGTTAAGAAGCAAAAGGAAGAGTGTATTTGGGCTTCCAGATGGGAGAGAGAAAGAACAGGCCAGAAAGGGAGGAGGAAAAGGGGCTATGTGTTTTTGTTGGCACTTAAAATGACCAGAACATGACCATCCATGGAGAGAGAGTGTTGTCTGTCTGTGACAAATACAGCCAGCCCCAAAAGCTAAGCCCAGGAGTAAATCAACAGCTTTTGGTTTTTGTCATTGTCTTGCCTCCCTTCCTGTCCCTGCTTTTCTTTCCTTTTCTTGTTCCTGGAGGAACTAGTAGAATTGAGGTGGAGCCAGAAACGAGGGACATGAAGGAAGTAAAGAAGTAGGGATGTAAAGTAGGAGATGACACACAACAAAATGTCTATTTGGTAAGTGATCAGATTATGGGTGTACTTTTCTACTTTCTATAATGAACATATTACCTGAGTAATTTTTAAACTGTTAAAAAAAAGAAAGAACTCAAGCACCAGTTGTGTCAAATGTTATATATCCTGTATATCAAGTGAACACCGGATCTACACAGCTGCAATTGCATGATTCTGGTGAAAACATCTCTCTCTCTCCAAATCAGCACGCGGCTGATGAAAAGTCAAGGGGAAGCTCAGGGAAGGAGAAAGGAGGAAGCGTACTTAGGCAGGCACCCCTAGACATTCCACCATGATCCAAAAGAAGCTTTAACTAAGCCAGTTACAAGTGCCCCAGCTCTCAACAGGACCCAGCGCCTTCGGTTGCCCACAAGGGGGCAGAATCCAACCAACTGTGAGCTCTGCCCACATGGAGCGGCTGTGGTAGATGAATATTGCCATAGAGGAGACTGAGATTTCTAGCCAGTAATTAGTTAGCTTGTGTATGTGTTTTGCCATCATTTTAACCCCAAAATGCTGAAAGGTCAATACTGGATGCCTGTTTTCAGAAGCGGCTTCTCATGAGACTAATAGCACTTAGCCTCTACCCTTCGATGACCCCCCGCCCATCCACACAGAACTCTAAGTCCATTTAAGAGCTGAAACAGGAAGGTGGCGAGAAGTCTCTAAATTAGAAAATCAATTGAATAGAGGGTGGCCTTCCTGTCCTTGGAGCCCTAGTGGCCTCAGGCCCAAAGGATGCGCTCTGCCCCCGGTGCTGCTTTCTTGGTGGTATGAAGTCCCCATGTCTCTCCGCTCACTTTCTCTCTTTTATATCTCAAAAAAGATTGACTTAAGACAAAGTCTAATCTTGTAGATTGAGTCCTGCCTCATTAAAATACCTCCTGCTAATCCAATCTCCTCAACATCATAGAGATAGGATTTACAACACGCAGGGAAATCACATCAGATGGCAAAATGGTGGACAATCACACAATACTGGGAATCGTGGCCTAGCCAAATTGATACACATATTTTTGGGGACACAATTCAATCCATGGCACCCTCCATGGTTTATTTCCTTTAGCTATACAGCATTTGTGAACAATGAAAATTAACACCCCAATCCACTACCAGCCACCAGCAACACACACGCTTTTCTCTGGTTATAAACCCACAAACACACCATGCTAGCCTTTACCTGGAATTAATGGTTCTCAGACTTCAGCAAACATCAGACTCACCTGGGGGGCTTGTGAAAACTCTTTTGTTACTATTGGTGTAACTGTATGCCAGCCACTTTTTATGCCTCTAGACCTTGTAAAAGTACTTTATTCCAGTTCTAACGCATTTAGTGTCAAAAGGGTGGATCTGTTTTGAAGCATGTGAGGCTCAGCAGACTGGAGTTGGAGCCTCATTGTTGTGTAGGTTAGCATTCTGTTAGGTGTTGCTTTCTAGATACATTAGTTTTCTAAGCTTTTACCTTTTTTTCCCTTTATTTCTGTGAGATAAGGGCTGCAAGCATGATTATGGCTTTCCCATGTGATAATTAGGGAGACTCGATGAGTTTGTTTTGGTTTTTCTGTGTCATATTTGGAAAACCAGAAGGTCCCCCATGTAACCTAATAGAAAGGTACTTGAAATAAACTATTTAGCTATTATTGGTATGTTGTCACACCATAGATCAGTGGTGCCACAGTGCCACTCGTCTTATTGGTACCTTGTATCACCAGATTATATATCTCAAAATCTGTAACTCATACAAAAAATTTCAAATTGATCTTGGAATCAGCATGCCACAGTTAGTGAAAACATATAGCATCAAAAAATTTTTAGCAACGGAGCATTTTAAAACAGATTGCTGGGCCGTATCCCTAGAGTTTCTGATTTAGTCAGTCTGGGGTAGGAAAAAAAAAAACTCTGATTTAGTCAATCTGGGGTAGGACCCAAGAATTTGCATTTCTAACAAGTTTCCAAGTATTGTTGATGCTGCTCACTGAGGGGCCACACTGAGAACCACTGTTATTGCTGACACAGCACAGAGGGACTTGCCTCTCTTGACCATATTTTCCTTAAGTACTAGAATGTTCAGAAACAAATATCCACCAAATAAGGGAAAGAAACTAATGTTTACTGAGACTATGATCTGCTGAAAGCTTTCCATCCATCATCTCCTTTTATCTAATCCTGAAATTAATCACGAGTTCCTGGAAAGTTTATATTATTATCCCCATTTTGCAAATGAAGCAAGAGAGGCTCCAAAAGGTTATCCGACCAAGGTCACCCAGCTAGGAAGTGTTAGAACTTGATCCAGCTTTAAAGGGCACACTGAATATCCTAACTCCCATATGAAAAGATAATGAACTGAAATAAACAAAAAGCGTAAAACAAGCAGTTTTTAAACAAAAGTGAAAAAGCAGGGTAAGAAACTCTATGGTCACGGTTAGTATCAGATGCGGCTATGAGGTTGCCCCAGTGACCCATGAAATATATAGCTGTTTGAAAGAGCAAAGAGCTCAGCCAATGTTTTAAGATGGAGAAGTGGCTCCCAGAGGTCCTAACTGCCTCATGGAACAGAACACTATACATTATTTAGAATTGAAAGTAGTTTCTGTTTTTACATTCTAAGGAAAAGAGGTACTCGTATGAGAAGGTGGTGGGGCTGTTTGTTAAAAAAGCTTTTTACAGATTAGAAATCCCTGAGCTGGAGGCTTTTTAAAATGATGAATTAAAAAAGTGGAAAAACAAAATGTGGTGAAATGCTTAAAGGCCCAAGAAATTAGTTAACCCTCCTCACCGCTTTCAGGTTTCTGCCTCAAAATGAAAGTGGTTGCCTCCTTAGGCACCCCTTTCTGTTTTATTCAGCAAACAGTAACCATTTTGACTCTGAGTTTGTATGTGTGTGTGTGTTTGGGTGTTTTTGATTTTTTTTTTTTCCTACATAAAGTAATGTACTGTCAGGACATACAACTTTTGTACAAAAAAATCTTGGTATCGAAAACAGATTCACAGTTGTTATGTCTTGGAGAACAGGTAAACATTTTCATTAATAGCAACAGTGTGAAAACAATCACATCTCAATGTAGTAGGTTACACACATTTTAATTCAGCCCACAGTCATCCAGTGCTTCCTCTGTATAAGCAGGGTGCTGCATTTAAGAAACTTGCAATTTCTTCAGAGACTAAGATGGATATACTGATAATACTAATGGTAACCGTAATCCAGCCAGGAAGAAGATCTAGCACCAAGAACTAAGCCTTTCTTCACGGTCCCTCTCACGTGGCTCTTTCTAGTCCCATCCGGGCTCGTTCTCTGCAGACTGCCAGCTAAGCTATTTCTACTCTCTCAGTGGTCTTATTGTCCGTGACTCGGATTTACCCAACACCCACTGCCATCAAGTTGATTCTTACTCATAGAGACCATATAAGACAGAGTAGAACTGCCCCATAGGGTTGTTTCCAAGGCTGGAAATCTTTAAGGAAACAGACTGCCATATTTTTCTCCCGCAGAGCAGCTAGTGGGTTAGAACCAAAGACCTTTTGGTTAGCAGACAAGCACTTTAACCGTTGCACCACCAGGGCTCCTTTTACCCAACACACTGCTCACTAAATCAGAGACACACTTGGTGCCCCACTCAAAGTCTTTCCATGGATGTTGTGGTTATTATGAGTTGCTGTCAAGCTGATTCCGTCTGATTCACAGCGACCCCAAGTGTACAGGATGGAACTGCACTCCATATGGTTTTCAAGACTGTGGCCTTTCGGAAGCAGATTGCTAGCGAGGCCTTATTTCTGAGGCGTCTCTGAGTGGGTCTGAACCACCTACCCACCTTTCAGCTGGTAGTCCAGCGCTTAACCATTCGCGCCACCCAGGAACACCGTGGATGCTAATTGCCTGCAAAGCCAAAGTTATCCTGGCAACAAAGTCCCCTACAATCCAACTGCAAACCACCTCACCCATGCGACCCCCATTCCCTGTTTCAGGTAAGCCCTCAACTCCAGTCAAATTGTCACACTTACCGCCCCCTGCACATACTGCAGACTGTCCCATGGATCTAGGAGAACCACTAACTGTCACTCATTGGTATTTGGCATATGCTGCCTTGAGACATTATTTACTTTAATGTTTCTCTCTCATGGTTTGTCAGAATGCCTTAAAAAAAAAAAAAACTTAGGAGTAGGAAATGTAGACTACGTGTCTTCGTATCTTTAGTACTCAGCACAGGCCTGGTACGCAGGAGGCCCTTGTACTCGTTCCCTAGTTAGTGGCAGTAGTTGTTGTCATCTAGTCGAGTAGGCTCTCACTCATGGTAACCCCGTGTGTGTCAGAGTAGAACTATGCTCTGTAGGGTTTTCACCAGCTGATGTTTCAGGATTAGATTGCCAGGGCTTTCTTCTGATGCCCCTTTTGGTTAGTAGCTGAGCGCGTTAACCATTCGCACCACCCAGGGGTTCCATTAGTTTCCTAGGGCTGTCATAACAAGTACCACAAACTCAGTGGCATAAACATCAGAAGTTTATTGTCTCACAGTTCAGAGGCTAGAAGCTCTCCCTGAAAGATCCAGGCGGAGATCCTTTCTTGTCTCCCCCAACTTCTGGTAGCCCCAGGCATTCTTTGCCTTGTAGCTCCAGCCTTACATGGCATTCTTCCCTCTGTGTCTCTCTGTCTCTTCTCTGCTTTTAAAAGGACACCATTCATATTAGATGAGGACCCATCCTATTCCAGGGGGGAGCCCTGGCGGCGCAATGGTTAAGAGCTATGGTGAGCTACTGCTGCTAACCAAAATGTCGGCAGTTGGAATCCATCAGCTGCTCCTTGGAAATCCTATGGGGCAGTGCTACTCTGTCTTATAGGGTCACTATGAGTCAGAATCAACTTGATGGCAATGAATGGTTTTTTTCTATTCCAGGATGACTTCATAGTAGCTGATAACATCTTCAAAGACCTTGATTCCAAATAAGGTCATATTTACAGGTATCAGAGGTTAGGATTTTAACATGTCTTTTCAGGGGACACAATTCAATCCATAAGAGCCCTTAGTAAACATTTACATCTAAAAGCCAGCTAATTTTGTCTAGGGCTTTAATTAAAGGCATCGAGTCTTGTTTACAATGATCCATACTTAAGCCCACGCAAGATAAACCAGGATGCTAGAGTCTCTTGGAGTGACATAAAATAGACTGAAAAGCTAAGACCACTACAGACCCTTCGAGTGAGTTTCTTCTCTGATTATTTCCCTGGCCTTTCAAAGTACGTGTTCAGCCATCACACAACAATATTGCAACCGGGTAAGCACCCATTCAGTTTAGTTATATTTATTCCTTAGGTTAGGAATGATTTGGGAGATAATATTGGAGCCACTATTCCCTGTCCTAGAATGTGACCCAGCTAGAGCAGGACTCACAAGGACACATCAACTGGCCCCTGAGGTATAAAGACAATAGCTAGGATGATCTTGGAAAACATCTTTTAGGGAAACTTCCATATAAACAAATCATAAACAGCACGAAAGACCCACAGACTTTCCATTCTTATCTTTTTCTATTAGCATTTAGTGAATAGTAAGATCTGTTGGACCAATGAAGATCCTCCTGACTGTCTTGCTGAATCAAGGAAATTTAGCAGTTTCTAGCCAGTCTGTGAAGAGATGAAGCTTCCAATGGTTTTGCCCGTTTGTAATGTTAATGTATACTGATGAATTTGTAATGTTCCTTGGACTGGGCAGACAAGGCTCTGGCAGCATGCTTGTCCATTTTCCCCCTTTTGCTTGTTCTGTAATATTCCTCAGATTCAGGCAGCATGCTTGTCCGTTTCCTACTTTTGCCTCTTTGAACATATGCCGAATAAAACCTTTCTTTTTGCTTTCCTAAACTTTGTTATGCTTTTACCCTAGGACAAGAAGATCTGACCTTGTACAAAGGCGGCTCATAGGAGCTTCTTGGCAATAGAGTTACCTGAAACAGATTTAACCAACTGGGTGTGATAAGCCTTCTGATAACTTTACTAGACTCTTCAGACTAATTAGCAGTTTCTCACCGCAGATCTCAACTCAAATGCTCCTCTTAGTTATAAGGTTTATTTCTCCTATTTTGCATTTTGATCTGTTGTGCTGTTTGGACCAATCGGCTGCCTTTTTCTAACTCAAACAAAGGTCAAAGGAGATAGTTACTTTCCTCTATAAGCGTAGCTTTGGGTTATTGTTTAGGACTGATCGCAATAAATTAAAATAGCAGAATGGGCATCAGTTGTAAAATGCTTCCCTCATTCCTCTCCCTGACCCCTTCTCCCCATTCACCAAAATGGTTTACTGTCCGTTCAGTTCTGTTCAGGAAAGTGATTACATTTAATTGTTACTCTTGAGAACAGTAGAACACTCTTTGCAAAGTGTATTGGCATGTCCCATGCCAAACATCTCTCACCAACCGCCCCCAACAAAGGCTACATATAGAAAATATAGTATTTATTTATTTAAAAGCTGATGCACCAGAGGAAAGTTCAACTGTTTATCAGTACTTTTGCCAATCATTGATTTCCAATTTGGCAAAATTAGGGAATCACTATTATGCCGGGCTTCTGAAATATAAAATAGTTGAATGGCTCAGGGCAGAAGAATTGCTCAGACTAGCTGACTGGAGTAGGAGAAGGCCACCAGGGATTTTCAATTTAGATTATTTTAGATTTAGATGTCAGTATTTCAGTACGTTCTTGTTTTAGAAGTCTTTCTTTTACCAATGTGTTTATCAAATCGTCAGGGATAAAATCTCACTCACAAAATAGAAGTGACGCCAATGTAATGAGTAGAGTCTGAGAGACTCAGCCCTCTCTGCCACCCACTACTTCCGGTGCCTTAGCATACGTGCTTTCCAAATTAGGAACTTCCAAAATTGGCTAAAACACCATCAGTGCTGGCCCCCACATCCCAGCCTACTATGCGAAGCCCAAGGAGTTAGTCAGATAACTATGCCCTCTAACAGGTGACTGGAACCTGACTCTCCCTCCTCATGTCCCATCACTCCTTTTATGCCCCAATTAGACTGTTGGATCCTGTGTGGTGCAAACGGTTTGTGCTCAACTACTGACTGAAATGTTGGCAGTTCAAAACCACCTAGCAGCACCGCAGAAGAAAAGCCTGGCAAGCTGCTTGCATAAATATTACAGCCAAGAGAATTCTGTGGAACATGGTTCTACTCTGTAACACATGGGGCTGACATGAGTCAGAATCGACTCCACAGCAAATGGTTTAGTTCAGGTTTATCCCCTGTCTGCATACATGTTTTTGTTGTTGTTTTAATTTTTTTGTGCTTTAGGTGAAAGTTTGCAGAGCAAATTAGTTTCCCATTTGATAGTTTGTACATAAAGTGTTTCATGACATTGGTGGCATTCCCCACAGTGGGTCAGCTCCCCCCCATTTTCATCTTAGCTTCCTCATTTCCTTTTGTTCTGATTTTCTACACCTTCCTGCCTTCTTCTCTTCTCTGTTTTTGGGTAAATATTGCCCTTTTGATCTTGCATAACTGTTCTAGAGAGCATGCTACTCTCAGGTATTATTGTTTATTTTATAAGCCTGTCTTGGCTTGGCTGAAAGGTGATTTCTAGGAACGGATTAAATTCCAGGTCAGAAGGATGTCTTAGGGCCATAGGCTTGGGGGTTCCTCCAGTCTCTGTCACACCAATAAGTCTGGTCTTTTTTGTGAATTTGATTTTTTGCTCTCCATTTTTCTCCTGCTCTGTCCAGGACTCTCTGTTGTAATCCTAGTCAGAGTTGTCAGTATTGGTAGCCAGCTCCATCTAGGTTTTCTGGTCTCAGGGTCTTGTAGGCTGTGGTTCATGTGGTCCCTTAGTCCTTTGGACTAATTTCTCCCTTGAGCCTTTGGTTTTCTTCACTCCTTTGCTCCACATGGGAAGACACCAGAGGGTGTATCTTAGATGGCCACTCCCAAGCTTTTAAGACCTCATACAGTACTCACCAAAGCAGAATGCAGAATGTTATCTTTATGATCTATGTTGTGCCAGTTGGCATAGATGTCCTCTGAGTATATGGTCCTTCACCTTTGAGCCTAGAAACGTCGTCCAGCAAGGTGTTTGGTTATGTCTAAGTTCCCTTGTGTGCTCTATTGTCTATATTAATATACATGCACCATCTACAATTATGTATGTAGAAATATTCCCCATCAAACCTGTATTTGCAGGTGGGCGTGCTTCGTTACACCCTCCCACACCTATTTAGCACATCTACCTACCTGTGTATCTATTTGTAATTATTGTTTGTTAATAGTACTGTTTCAGGATTCTCTGTGTTCACCGTAGTTGCTTTTTATTCTTGTGTTCCTTTCAGTGTCTTCCTTCACCTTGGTCATGTTGTGCTGACTTCCCCCATGTTGTGTATTACAGATTCTATATATATAATTCTTGGTTGGCAATTTTTTTCTTTTAAGATTTTATATATGTCATCCCATTGCCTTCTTGCCCACATGGTTTCCGCCAAGGAATCAGAGATTAGTATTATTGATTCTCCTTTGTAGGTGACTTTTTAGTTTTCCTGAACTTCTTTTGGGGTTCTTTCTTTGTCTTTGGTTTTGGCAAGTTTGATTATGATATGTCGTGGTAACTTTCTTTTGGGGTCTATCCTGTATGGGGTTCATTGATCTTTATGGATAGGTATCTTCTCACCTTTCATGATATTAGAAAAGATTTCTGCCAGCAAAGCTTCAACAGTTCTCTGTGTGGTTTTTTTCATTTTGCCCCCGGTTCTGGAATTTCGATCATGCATAAATTTTTCCTCTTGATTGTGTGGCACGTAAAGCTTAGGGTTTCTTCATTCTTTTTTCTGATTTTCCCTCAAACTGGTGTCAAGGGATTTGTCCTCTATTTCACAGATTCTGTGTTCCACTGATTCAATTCTACTCCTATGTCCTTCTCCTCAGTTGTCTATTTTTGAATTTTTGTTGTTGTCGTTGTTGTTAATCTTATGAATTTCTAGTTGCTGTTTTCGTATGGCTTCTAATTGTCTATTTATTTTGTCATTTTGTTCTTGTATTATTTTCCTGGATTCTGCTATTGCTTTCTCTGTATTTTCCTTGATTTTGTCTGTGTTTTCCTTGTTTTTTTTCTGTATTTCCCTTGGTTTCTTTCTTGATCTCCTGAAGAATATATATATTCGTCTTTTGAATTCCTTATCAGGTAGTTCCATTACCATTTCTTCCTCTGGAAGGTTTTTTGGTTCTTTATTTTGGTCATTTGCTGGAGCCATCTTGTCCTGCTTCTCCATATGATTTGATGTTTTCTGTTGTCTCCGAGGCATTGAATGTTATTATAGTTACTTATTTATTGTATGTTTGTTTGCCGTGTCCTGATTTTTTTGTTTTGTTTTGTTTTGATATGTCCAAGCAGGCAGTGCATCTGTGCTAGTCTGGCCGCACTGGAGTTCTCACCACCTGTCTCTGGGTAGGTGGGGCAGCAGCTGGGTGTGTGAGCACAGGTTTCTGTTTGCTGGTCTTGCAGGGAATCTGAGGATGTAACTGTCATTGCTGGTGAAGTGGTGTGTCTGTTCAGCCAGTCACCTGGGCTTGGGTGCAGAGAGTGTTCTCACTGGTTGCTGGGTTGGGCGTTGTGTGTGCACACTGCGGTTGCCAGGTGGTTGGGGGCAAGGGTGTCCGGGTCATCGGTCACCAGGTGCATGGTACAGAAAATTTCACCAATGGTCTTGGGCAAGCACGGCTGCACAGGCATGGTCAGAGTGGGCATGAGCCTCGGCTGTGGGGGTGGTGAGCATGGAGGGTGAAACAGAGGGGATGTTGCCAGTCCGTGGGTGCCCCCTTGGAAGGAGTGTCCCTGTTCACTAAAGTGCAATGCAGGGGAGGGTGTGCCACTGGTTCTCAGGCTCCCAGTGCAAGTGGCTAGAGGGAGTAGGAGGTGTCTTTGGTCTGTAGGTCCCAGTGTGGATGGCTGGGTGTAGGAGTGGCCAACTTCAGTTCATGAGCTCCCTGCCCCAATGGCTGAGCAGAGCAACAGGCTCTGACAGTACACGGGCCCCTGATGCAGGCAGCTGGGCATAGAAGCAAGCACCACCAGTCCTCAGGCCTCTGGATTAGTTGGCTGGGCAGAGGACGGGGTGCTGCTGGTTCCTCGGTCTCCAGTCCTGGCGGCCAACTGGAGAAGCGGACTCCTCTGGTCCATGGACACCCAGTGTGGGTGGGTGAGCAGAAGAGGGAACACCACTGGACCAGGAACCTCTGGTGTGGTTGGGTGGATGGAAGAGTGGATGTTGCCAGTCCACAGGCTCCCCACATTGGTAGCTGGGAGGAGAGGCAGGCACCTCTGGTCTGTAGGTCCCTGGCACGAATGGGTAAACAAAGGGGCAGGCACCACTGGTCCATGTTCGCCATGGCTCAGGGGTGGGGTGGTTGGTCTAGATGCCACCAGACAGTGATTGCTTGCATGGGAGGGTGGATAAGGGGGGTGAGTAGGCACTACAGGCCTGGGAGCCTCTGGCACAGGGGGCTGGAAAGGGCACAATGGGTGAGGTGAGTGGACTTAACTTTCACAGGGTGGGGAGCACTTCTGCCTGGCTCTGGACATGGCTGCAAAGTCACTGCCACTTGGCTGTACCAGGTGATGGGGGCTTCAACTAAGAACACGGCTTGTTTTGTCTCAATATGGCTGTGCTGTGCAGGTTCAGTTAGCGGTTCACCGGCAATCTGTTATTCTCTGTGTCTGCTGTTTTTGTACAGTCTCTCCTTCCATTTTGCACTCAGCCCAGTTCTTCAGCTTTGCCTTTGATGCTCAGGGTTCCAAAGTTCCCATCTATATTTAAAACACTTGTTTTCTTGGGTTTTTGTTATAAGAGGGACATTACAAGGTGTCTGACCATGCTGCCATCTTGGATTGGCTCTCTACATACTTGTTTTGATCACTTTTGACTAAATGGTTACATGTTCAGCTACTAACCAAAAGGTTTGTGGTTTGAGCCCACCCAGCAGCTCTGGGGAAGGAAGTTGTGGCAATCTGCTCCCATAAATATTACAGCCTAGAGACTTGCTGGCCTGACAGAGACTGGAGAAACCCTGAGAGTATGGCCCCCAGACATCCTTTCAGCTCAGTAATGAGGTCACTTCTGAGGTTCACCCTTCAGACAAGGATTGAACAGACCCATGGAACAAAACAAGACAAGGGGCGCATCAGCCCTGGGGCAGGGACTGGAAGGTAGGAGGGAACAGGAAAGCTGGTAATAATGAACCCAGGGTTGAGAAGGAAGTGTTGACATGTCATGGGGTTGTTAACCAATGTCATACAACAACGTGCGTACTGTTTGATGAGAAACTAGTTTGTTCTGTAAACCTTCATTGAAAGTACAATTAAAAAAAAGACAACCCTAATTAAAAAAAAAAAAGATTACAGCTTAGAAAACCCTATGGGACAGTTCAACTCTGTCACATGGGGTCACTATGAGTCGAAAATTGACTCAACAGAAACATTAACAAACAAGCAATTATTGATCACCTCCTACTAGTCAGACACTATACTAGACATTTTCATACTTTATCCATTTAATTCTCATGACAATGCCATGAGGTATTTTTCAAATAAGAAATGAGGTTCAGCAACTTGTGACGTAAGTAGGAAGTGTTGGGTTATCCGTGCCTGTAAATTCCGAGTCTCCCACTACATACTGTCCCCCTACTCTTCCCTGTCCCGTTTTACCTCTACAAGATCCTGCTCTTGCTTAGGACCCAGAACTAGGTCCACCTCCTCCTGAAACCTTCCTTATCTCCTTAAAGACATGCCCCTTTTTGAAATTCTTAGCATTTACTGACATTTAAGTACCGTACATCACGGTTTGAACTATTTATATATTTCATGCATACGTGTATGATTTCTTGAACTGGACTGAAAGCTCCCTAGAGCAGGCGTCAGGAATTGCCAGTGGTGTTTACTCAGGGCAATGCACAGAGCAGGTGCTGAATAATTCTGTGTTAAGGAACATGACACTACTAGATGTGTCTAATACCACTCCTGCTGCAGTCTGTCTCCTGCAATTGAAGTAATTCAGGAAAACATGTAGCTAGCTCAAGAGAAAGCAGGCACTTGCTTAACAAACAAACAGGGTCTTTTGGAGAGGGCAAAGGGAAGGGGTCAAGGTTTGCAGGTGTCTTAGAGGATTGTATTATCTTTGATGGTGATTATAAGGAATAAAAAGTAAAAAGATATCTGTGGTAGCAATCCTGTGCTAAGGAGCCCCAGTGGAGCAATAGTTAAGAGCTCAGCTGCTAGCCAAAAGGTCAGTAGTTTGAGCCCATCAGCAGCTCCACAGGAGAAAAGACCTGGCCATCTGCTCCTGTAAAGATTACAGTCTTCGAAACCCTATGGGGCAGTTCTACTCTGTCCTAGAAGGTCGCTATGAGTCAGAATTGATTCCACAGCACACAGCAACAAAAATCAGAGCTAAATGGAGATTTGAGCAAGAACAATGTGTTCATACGATTAGGGGCCAAGTCCTCTTAGGAAAGTCCCATGACACATGACTGTCTCTGAAGGCATCAGTCTTACTTGCCTACAGACATATATTTAGCACCTACTCTGTACAAGATGGTCCCTGGGTGACAAAAGTGGTTTGTATTTAGCTGTTAATCTAAAGGTTGGTGGTTCAAACCCACCCAGTGGATACCAGTGGGATACAAAGTGATGTTAGGGTTGGCTCGAAAAGAATCTACAACTTAATTGGCAAGAGAGGATAAATATCCATACAGAAGAGCAAAAAAAAAAAAAAAAAATCCAGAAAATAAGGTGAAACACTGGTCAACTAACCAAAAAGTGTACAGTTTAAACCCACCCAGAAGTGCCTTGGAAGAAAGGCCTGGTGGTCTGCTTCTATAAGGTCACAGCCCTGACAACCCTGTGGTGCACAATCCTAGTCTACAACACCTGGGGTCACCACAAATCTCAATCAACTCAACAGCAACTGGGTTACTGGTTACTGAACAAACCACATGGAGGGTAGGTGCTGGCTGAGCTCAGAGGTGCAAGAGACCCTTGTAGATGTCATATCAAGGTTTCACGGAGAAGGTGGAATTAGAGCTGCACCTTGAAGCAAAGACTTAAGGAATGAGTAATGGAAAGAAAAATCCCAATGAGCTTGGAGCAGTGCTGAAGACTCAAATTCCCAGGGAAAGCCACATAAACATATGAAGCGGATAGGTATGTGGCAACCAATGCTAAGTTGCTTATTATTATGATCATGGTCACATCTACCTAATTATGTAGCTTTTTACAACACGGCACTGAGGCAAAACAAAAAAATAAATAAATAAAAAACAGTCAAACCAAAGAAACTTGTAAGCTGTTAGTTTGTGACATCCAAGAGGCAGAAATCAAGTGACATGTGTCCAACTTGGTGCTAGGGATTGTGGAAGAATCAAGACAAATTTAAGACATGGTCCTTGTCTTTAAAAAGTTAGAGACCTACTTTGAAAGCAAAACTAATTCATAGTATACTAACTCATAGTTAGGCTACGAGTTGGTATAACTCACCTGACTGCTAACCAAAATGTTGGTGTCTGAGTCTACTTAGAGGCACCTTGGAAGAAAGGCCTGGTGGTCTGGTTCCCCAAAAAATCAGCCATTGAAAACCCTATGGAGCGCAGTTCCACTCTGACACACATGGAGTCGCCACGAGTTGGAGTCGACTTGATGGCAACTGGTCATACTTTAAAAACCAGTATTTTGTTGTTAGTGGCCATCAAGTTGATACCGACTCATGGCAACGTCATGTGTGCAGAGTAGAACTGCTCCATGGGGTTTTCAAGGCTGAATCTTTCAGAAACAGATCCCTAGGCCTGTCTTCTGAGGTGCCTTTAGGTGAATTTGAACCACCAACCTTTTGGCTAGTAGTTGAGCACTTAACTATTTGTGCCTCCCAGGGACCAAAAACCAGTATAATCAGGGGTGCATTGTATTCTTCTGACTGAATAACACAAAAGTATTTTAGGAATTTAAAAAATTAACTTGCACGTAGCTGTTCAGTACAGGTAGCATTACAGTGAGCACCCTGAGATGCTTATCCAACTATAAACCCACCTTTAGCTTGGGCTGGGTTTGCCAAGATCCCTGTTTTCACAGTCCAGGTTCTACCAGACATGAAGAATCTCTTGCAAATGTTTAAGAAGCATTCAATTTTGACCTGAAGACTTTAAGAAGGAGAACAATTTCTAGGCTGAGCAAGAGTCATCTGATTTGGCATCCTGGAACGTGGGAGGAGCTGGTGATGCTATTCTCCTACCAGATTCCACATATGCTGAGCCCCACTAAGTGAGAGACACCTGGCCAATTTGCAGGATATTAAAAGCCGTAGACACAGTTACGCTGTGAGGGGCTTTGCGACTCACAGAACTGCATCAGTGTGTTATTCATGAGGCATCTTCTAATTTGTTCTGGTTCTAAAACCCACAAAACCAGCCTATGGCAGAAGTTGTTTTATGCCTACATTTAAAAGTCTGTCTGAAATCGTACATGTGTCTTATTTTAACATTTCCCAGAATGTTACAGCAACACCAAATTCAGCCCTTGAGCTTGCTAAAAATTCCCTCCCACACAGTTCTCCTCATTATCCCTACGATGGAGTTCAACCGCCCAGCCAACATCTCCGGTATGTTGAGTCAGGCATGTAGGAAGAAAATGCTGGGAGTGCAGAATCTCTCTGGCGGGGAGCTGGCTTTGTCAGCTCCATGGACCTCTGAGGAAGGACCCCTGGTGGCACAGTGGTTGAGAGCTTGGCTGTTAACTAAAATGTCGGCAGCTTGAATCCACCAGCTGCTCCTGGGAATCCCTCTGGGGCAGTTCTACTCTGTTCTGTAGGGTCACTGTGAGTCGGAATTGGCTCAACGGCAATGGGTTTGATTTGGTTTCTCAATGACTAAAGGAAATGCAGAACCAGTCACAGAAGCAAAATGAATTAAACTGCTGAGGAGTCAATTGGCTGGCGGCAACTGTACGAGGAAATGCAGGAGAGGACCCAAACCAAAACCAAAGTCGATTCTGACTCATAGCAACCCTATATATGACAGAGCAGAATTGCCCCCTAGGGTTTTGAAGAAGCAGCTGGTGAATTCGAACTGCTGACCTTTTGGTTAGCAGCTGTAGCTATTAACTGCATCACCAGGGATCCTCACGGGAGGAGGGTGTTTATCAAATATGTAAGGGTTCCACAGATATTTGTTGAGTTAATTACTGTAAACTATGTGCCACATGGAAATGCTGAGTCACCAATAATAATAAAAGCTACTATTATTGAACCTGGTGGTGTAGTGGTTAAGTGCTATGGCTGCTCACCAAGAGGTTGGCAGTTGAAATCCACCAGGCGCTCCTTGGAAGCTCTATGGGGCAGTTCTACTTTGTCCTATAGGGTCGCTATGAGTCAGAATCGACTCGACGGCAGTGGGTTTGGTTTGGTTTTGATTTATGCGCTAGTCACTCTTCTAAGCACTTTTTCTGTTATTTCGTTTCATCCTCACAAGTCTCTGGAGGATGTATTCTTTTTTTTTTTAAACTATGCTCTTTTTTTTTTTTTTTTAATCTGTCTTCTTCATTCAGTATAATGACTTATGTATTATGGTAAAAACATATATAACAAAACACTTGCCAATTAAACAATTTTTACATGTACAATTCAGTGACATGGATTACATTCATCGTGCTGCGCAACCATGACCCCTACCCTTTTCCGAATTATTCCACCACCATTAACAGAGCTCAGTCCCCCTAGGCAATGACTCCCCTTTCCCCCCTCTCTCCCTTCCACATCTGGTAACCACTGATAAGCTGTGGTCTCTATACATTTGACTATTTCATGTAAGTGGGATCATACAATATTTGTCCTTTTTTGACTGTCTTATTTCATTCCACCTAATGTTTTCAAGGTTCACCCATGTTGTAACATGTATTAGACCTTCATTTCTCTTTACAGCTGAGGAAATTCCATTGTGCACGTAGACCACATTTGTTTATCCATTTATCTATTGACGGACATTTAGGTTGTTTCCACCTTTTCGTTATTGTGAATAGCGCTGCAATGAACATTGATGCTGGGGTATGTACTTTTATCATACCCATTGTACACAGAAATAAAGGTTAATTGTCTTGCTTGGCTTGGGCTAGTTAGAAGCAAAGGCAGGATTTGAACCCAGGCATTGTCCCTCCATAACTCAAGCTCTTTAACTCTACGTTCTACAGCCAAGTTTAAAAAACAATGAGGACCCTTATAGAGAAAGGAAACTATGTACATACTTATTCATAATTCCTGTCCTCAGGACGGCCTGCAGTCTAGTGAAGAAAAGGCCAGTTAATGGTTGTGCCCATGACTGTTATACTGTGAACTGCTCATGCAAGAGGCAGGAATTATAACCACGTAGACCAGAGTGCTGGGGTCTCAGGATTTCTTCCAGTTTCTCTCTGGCTTAAACTCTTCCTCCAGGTTCGTTGTTTCTCATCTCTAGACTGCCATGAAAAGGAGCAACTCATTATCACATTCTCATACATACCTAGATGTTCTACTTGAGGGTTTCCACTGCAACCTTCCTATAGACATTTCTTAATTTGCGGCTCAGAAAGATGGTTAGCGTGTCTCCTGTTCCAAACTAAAGTTTAAGTCAGCGTTCCTCATCCTACCTATACTTCCCAAGAGCTAAATGCCACCTCATGAGAGAGCGCCAGATGCCAAGTGGTAAAAGAACTTGCCTTTCACAACACTCACAGCCCATTCGCTGGCTCCAAAAGACAAAAGGGGCAGTGAAGGGAGGTGACTAAATATTTTCTGACTTCTTACTCACTGTTGGAGTCCCAAAGTGCTGCAAATGGTTAAGATGCTTGATTGGAAGTTTGAGTCCACCCAGAGATGCCTCGGAAGAAAGGCCTGGCAATCTACTTCTAAAAAAATCAGCCATTGAAAGCCCTGTGGAACACGGTATTACTCTGACACACATGGATTCACAGTAAGTCGGAATCGACTCAACTGCAACTGGTTTAAGTCGCCATTGACTCAAACGTTTCATTGAGACTCATCTCCTTTGTGATTTTTAGCAAATTACTTAAATTCTCCAGGCTTCAGTTTTCCTCTAATAATAAAAAATAACCTTTTGTTTTTTCTGCATTATAGGAAAAACTGATAGATTCAACCACAAGTGATATGTGTTTCACAAATCCACAAAAAATAAAAAGAACGTCCATTAAGGAAAAGAAGGGCAAATCAAAACTGAAGAGATCTTGAATCCTAAATTCTCAGCATCCCGCAGGCAACTCTTTTCCTGATTTGTTTCGTTTCCAGTGGAGATGTGCCTAGCCAAGTATTTTAAGAGAGCTTCAGAAAAAAAGGTGAAGTCATAGATTCTTAGTGTCTCAGCATTGGACACAGCCAGACTTCATGAAAATGAACTAATAATTCACTCTTCTGTAATTCAATAGCTATTTTTCCTGCAGAGATATGTGGTATGGTTCAACTTTGTGAACACATGGGTGTGTTGGGGTGGAGG
The DNA here is from genome assembly GCF_030014295.1 of Loxodonta africana. Lineage (NCBI taxonomy): Eukaryota > Metazoa > Chordata > Mammalia > Proboscidea > Elephantidae > Loxodonta > Loxodonta africana. Next base: position 73,407,922 of record NC_087356.1, read on the forward strand.
AGAGAAAGAGGATTTCCAAGTTTTGGTGAGGTTTCCCCTAAGATTGTTTTCGGGAATTCGCATCAAATCTAGATGTCAGATATGACAAATTAACCACAGATTTCAACAAGTATGAATTTTCTAGAAGAACAAGAAACATAAAGATCAGCTCCATTGGCCAATGGCAGAGGATGTTCCAGAATGTATGGTGAGAGGCAGCTGAGCATTATTTGAAGGCTGTGGGTGACAACCAAAATTTGTCCCCTAACCCCACAGAGCCTTCCAGGTCTAGCTAGTCATGCTCAAGGGTCCTTGGCACCCTGCCAGGCCCATGCCCATAGCAGAAGGCTATTAATGTCAAAGTGGAAAGAAGACATAAGGCCTAGGTCCTTGCCCCTAGGATGTTCACAATCCAAAAGCCCTGCCTTTCTGCATCGACGAACCCAACAAATGCATTGACAAGAACTACAATCACCATGCATATTGTGCCTTGCAGAACTCACAGAACTTTTCCACACATTATCTTCTTTGATCCTCAAAGCCCTGTAACCTAGGCAGAAGAGAAATAACTCAAATGTTGAAAATGAGGAAACTGAGGAAGTGAAAGGCCTTACCCACAATTGCAGGGCAATATACAGAGGAAACGGGACTAGGACAGAGTTTTTCTGACTCTAGATCTCCAGTTTCTCCAAGCAGACCTGAAACATTGGGAAACATGGTCTCTGGGCGAAGTTTCACCGACCCCAGCCACTTGTGGCTACACCAACGTCCCCTGCCCTCCCTCTATTCCCAAAATAGTATTAAGGGACTTAGCAACTGTCTTAGGCCATGTCCTCTAGAGAAGCAAAACCAGTGAAGCATATATAGAGACAGAGACAGAGACAGAAAGACAGTGAGAGATTTATATCAAGGAACTGGCTCATGCGGTCAGTCGTAGAGGCTTAAAAGTCCCAAGTCTGTGGGTCAGGCATCAGGCCGGGGACTTATCCTGACTCACATAGCTGCAGGGGCTGACAAACCCAAGATTGGCAGGCAATATGGCAAACCACTGGCTCCAGTCTCAAGAACTGGAGGTGAGATGATGATGGATGCAGGATTCTGAGCGAGCAAAAGCCAGCGAGCTTTGCCAGAAAGTCCATGTATATTGGGTGCAGGCCACACCCCCAAGGAAACTCCCTTTCAGCTGATTGGCAGCTCCTAGCAGATCTCATCATGGATGTGACTACACCATTAAGTAAGCACCAGACTGCATCATAACTGCCAAACCACTGAGAATCATGGCCCAGCCAAGTTTACATACAACCTTAACCATCACAACATCCATGGCAGCGATGGTCTCAGAAACCAAATACAAACAGAAGCAGCAATGTTCCTTTCATTCGTGATGATGTGATCCTTAATTCCCTCAAGCTTCATCCACCTCTTTGGGCATTGCTGAACATACAGTAAATAAGACCAATAACAGCTAAAATGTGCCAGGCACTACCTAGGTTTCCTGTGGATAGTTACAGGCTTAGGCTCTGTTTCAGCTATCAAGGAGGTGAGTAGAAAGTGAAATCCCACCTGCTCCTCCACTCACCAAACCTTACCTCCTGGCACAGGGCTGTGTTCACCTGAGGAAGGGGCACCTTTTCAAAATTCTGTAACGAGGTCGAATGCAAACTGAAAGGTTGGTGGTTCAAATCTACCCAGAGGTACCTCAGAAAAAAGGCCTGGAGATCTACTTCCAAAAAATCAGCAATTGAAACCCCTAGGAAGCACAGTTCTACTTTGACACACATGGAGTAGCCATGACTTGGAGCCCACTTAATGGCAACGGGTTATTCATACTCCTGAGAGGTGACATCCACCGAGAGGGGGCGCATTTTCATAATTCACACAGAGGCTTCCTGAAGACTAGCATAGCAGCAGCTAGCATATACAATAACACATTTACCAAAACCCTGCGGGGTAGATAACATTGCTAGCATCATTTTACAGGTGAGGTAACCAAAATAGCTAGTAAATGAAAGAGTCACTCTGACAAATCCCAAATCCACGACAGTAGCTGCATGCGTCTTTCCCGAAGATGGTCACAGGAAGGGTACCTCTCACCTACAGTATGTCAGGATCATTCCCACACAGGCAAGGTAAGATTGTGAGCAAGCCTGAGACATTTAATTCAGGGAAGCCACCTTAAGATAATCATCAGAGAAAGCTATTTAAATACCTTATGCTTGCAGATCTGAGCCAAGATCCTCAGGCAACAAGTTCTCACAGGTAATAAGACTTAACACTTTATAAATCCTATTTCCCAAGAAAACTAGAAAAAAAACAGAACTTCTGATGTTTTTCAGTAAAAAAGGGGCTTTGGCCAAAGAAGATTTTATTTAAAAATTCAAAAGGACCTGGAGAGAAAACAAAGACCATCTTTTCGTCCCTGAAGAGTAAATGGGATCGGGAACATTCCCCCAACCTGACCCAGACCCTTGGGTACTCTTCCTCCCCACCCCCATAATTAATCATTCCTGCTCAGCTGTTGTCACAGTAACAGCTTGGGTCATGTGACCGTTGCTTTGCACTCCGCTTGTGGATTGGCTTGTCGTTCTCACCCCGGAGAATAGTGACACCTCATTTAGACTCAAACATTTATTAGGCGAGAGAGAGACAAGGGGCACAGTCCTCTGATTCTCTGGCTTCGTGGCAAGGGTGAGGACAGATGGGGACTATCTCACAGGTGGGGGCTTGGTGGAGGCATCACTGCGTTGGGGAATGGAGCAAGGTTCAAATGGGGTCGCCATGAGTTGGAATGGGCTCGATGTTGACCGTATAATGGTGTGATGTATGAGGCTTAAAGATAAGAGCAGCAAGAGGGCCACCCCTAGGCAGAACCGGATAACCAGTAACAGCTATAGATGAGAGAGTTGTAAAGAATGTGAAGTGAAATGAAACAAAAAATGTATTATTTAAGAACTGGGATTAGTTAGCCTAGCAGTTACTTTCAAGCAGAAGGTTCTCACAGGGAGGACATGAACAATACGAGGAGAAAACAGGGCAAGGCACATTTGCAGAGAGCTGGAAGGAGGGACTCATGAGGGTGAGTTTCGTTGTTTTGTTTTGTTTTCTACCAAAAACGTAACTTAGGGAATGTCTTGCAATATCTTCTCTGATGTTCTTTTGCCCATTTTGTGATCTCATCTTTAAGGCAGAGGTAGTCCTGCTAGACACCCAACAATGCCTGGTGTATACCAAGCTCTAGTTAAATAATTGGTGAATGAATGGAAGAAAAGTAAATTATTCAAGGGGCCCAATGATTCCATGAGAACCCTTGGATTTCATTAAAAAAGAGAGAGAAACCGATGTTAGCATGCAATTTCTTCCCTCTGTGTTCCAGTTTCTTAGCTTCTAAATGTGTTAATATTCTTCCTGGTAAAGACATTTGGAAAAAAGGCAGAAATGTCCAGATGGATCTGATGTGGGCGACAATCCCCAGAAGTGAAAAATCTCGAAGATTAATGAATAGACCTCCTCCACCCAGGCTGAGCCAGTGAAATCTCAGCCAGCATTTTTCCATTTGGGTTGTTTACAGCCAAAGAGATTGAACTGACGACAGTCTTCTAGCCTCTCGGCCTCTCTGCCAGCTGCAGTGGCTGATTGAGGCCAGGGCAGGGCCCTGGGCAGTGCTGTGCACAGAGATGGTGAGCGGAGCTTGGCCCCTGTCTGTGCTGTGCCTCATGTTTTTTTCTATTTCCTCTCTCCAGCACCTTCTTCCTTTTTTTCTCTTTCCTCCCTCTTTCCTCACCTCTTGATTTTTCTTTTTCACTCTCATCTTTCGTTGTCTGTGCTTAGGAACTTATTTGACATCGATATTACTCAGGGCTTAAAAGCTTGCAGCTTTTCAGCCAAAATAAAGTTGCTATGTCAGTCTGGGTCCCTGAAGACTCAAGCTGTAGGTCCACAGTCAACATCTTACATGACTAATCCATTTAAACTCCTGCTCAAAACTCCAGTGACCTCCCATTTCCCACAAGATAAAATCCAAATCCTACCTGTTGCTCAGTAGCCTGTAAAGCCTATCCCCTATTTACCTTTCCAATTGCATCTTCTTCCAGATAAACCATCCTCCTCTCTTCGCCCTCAATATTTCTTGCACTTTCCTACCTCCCTGCCTTCCCTTTCTCTGTCTCTGCCTACCAAACCTGAGGACCCTCTTTCTAGGCTCTGCTGATATACTACTTCCCGGGAATCTGGCCCTGATAACCCCAACATGAAATGATTATGTTCCCGTTTGCTATCTTGTAGCTCTGACATGGTGCTTATCTTACACTACCTTGGGTCACAGATAACAGCTACCATACACTGAGCACTTGCTATAGGCTCAGACCTGCTCTAGGAAACTCCCACAAATCATCTTGACTCCTCACAACAGTACCATTTTACAGGTGAAGTAACAGAGAGCTCACCCAAGGTCACAGAGCTGGTAAATGAGGAAGCTGGGAATTGAAACCAGGTGCATTTGATTTCAAATCTCCTTCCATTCTATCAGGCTGCCACCAAAGAGATAAGGCCTATATACACTTCTCATTCATTCACTCAAAAGCATTTATGTGTGTAGAGCAGGCACCAGGCATGACGCTGAGAGCCTGATATAGGAGCCCGGCAGGGAACCCAATGACCCAACAAGTAAGACATCGGGTGTAGATTACATTCTCTACAACATCTCCATAGCTTGTCTACAAGATGGTAAATATATATACACATATATGAATGCATTTTGAGTAAATGGTTGAACGGTTGTATTTTTTCTTTTTGTTTAGTTTTTATTTTAGGGAAATGGACTTGAAGGCTTAAGTCCATTAAAGTGGCTTTCGAATGTCAGCTTCTTTGAGACCATCTAATTCAAACCTTCTCTTTAAAAGCAAGGAAACAGTACTAGAGAGGATAAGCCATCTGCTCAGAGCCACACAACAAAGAGGTGGCAGAGCGTGCTGGCCTTGGACGCTGGCTGGGGTATGTTCCACTTCGCCACACTGTCAGTGAAGTCCCCGTGCTGCTGTCATGCTCAGGCATTTTCGTACTTCCTTTGTCAACATTTAATCCTGGATTGTTTCCAGGTTGAAGCCTTCAAGTCCCAGGTCAGCAGAAGCCTCTGAGTTGCAGTGAGAAATTTCAAATCTGACACTTGCCACTTCTCATTGAGCTCCGGGTGGAAAATGTCTCTGGCCTCCATTTTTAATGTCACAGCCAATCTAGCAGAAGAGATCACCTCCAGGTAAAGTCATTCAGAACAAGAGCTTTGTCATTTTGGTGCCATTCAACTGAGGCAGATCACAGGGCCACTGTAATTATTGCTTCCCCAGGGTGGTGGGACTTGGGACAAAGGCCTATTTCCCTCCAACCCTCTCCTTTCCTCTTCCCAGGTGGTCAGGCAAATCCCCATGATGACAAAGCCCTTGGCAGTGTTTCCTGGGGCTCAACCAGCAAGAGCACTAGACTTGAAGTTCTAGTCCTAATTCTCCTGCTGACTAACAGTGAGACCTTGAACCACTCAACCACAAATGTCCTCCATTTCCTTGTCTTTAAAAGGAGAATAATAATACTACATCACAATTTAATTTTTGAATACTGCATGAGATAACCATGGAAGCACTTTATAAACCATAAATCACTATGTAAGCATAAAGTACCATGTATAATTAACAATACCATACCAAATTTTCAGATTATAATAGACAATTGCTGACTTTCCTTCAAGATACAAAATATTGTGGGGGGACAGAACATGCATTGTTTAGTATCTGGAAATAGATTAAAAAAATCCTTCTCTGCAGATGTCTGTTTAGCTAGGCTTTAGTGCACCTAGGAAAACAGTGATGATTCTTAGAATGATCTGCTTTTCTTCATCTTCACAAAGAACAGAATAAGAGGAAATCGTTTTCAGTCAAGAGACACCACACATTCATTTAGTCATTCATTCAAAGAACATTTATTCGTCACTGAGGTGCACCAGGCATTACATTGAGCTAAGTGCTGGGGATACAGAGATTAATAACAACCTATATATATGAATATTTAGATATAAGCCTGGAAGGATACTCACCCAAATGTTTGTTCCTTCCTGCCTGCCTGCCCACCTGCCTGCCTTCCCTAAAATTAATTTCACAAAGCTATTAAGTCCTGAGTCAAGATACCTCAAATGTGGTTAGTTTTGTGGCTCAATGGTATGTGTTCTGCCATCCCCAGGCAACTCCCCTTACAGAGCTGAGACACACAGAAAAACATGATGGTGAGAAGCTGAAGTAGCCTGGCACTGTCTTCCTATGGAACCCTCTTATTCTTAAAGAAACTTTTCCAACTAGATTGTAGAATTTCCTTTATGTCTCATTTGTCTGAATTGGGTCATGTACCCATCCTAAATCACTGATAAAGGGAATAGAACCACTGGTTTAGATCAGTGGTTCTCAAAGTGTGCATCGAGGACCCCTGGGGGATCCCAATACCCCATCTATGAGGTCAAAATTATCTGCATAATAATAGTAAGACTCTTCTGCCTTTTCATTTTCATTCTCTCATAAATGTATAGAAAGAGTAGAAAGTTCTTAGATATGAAACTACAACTTTTTAAATTTTGTTATGGTACCAAATTAGAAAATCAATAATTATCTTCAACAGCTACTAAAATACTCCTCTCTCTACTAACCACCTATCTGTAATATCATATTGTATATATTTAACTAAAACAACGTACCCAGTCAAAATCATGACAAATTGAATGCAAAAGCAGATATGAAAATCCAGCTATCTAGTAAGCCAGGCATTAAAAAGATTTGCAAAAATCTGTGTATAAGTATATATATACCAAAAAACCAAACCTGTTGCCATTGAGTTGATTCCAACTCATCATGACCCTATAGGACAGACTAGAACTGTCCCATAGGGTTTTCCAAGGAGTGGCTGGTGGATCTGAGCTGCCAACCTTTTGGTTAGCAGCTGAGTTCTTACCTACTGCATTACCAGGGCTCCAAGTGTATATATGAAGTCATTTTTCTCACCAAATATTTTTTGTTTTAGAAAATACGTTTATTATTTTTTCATTAAAAATGTTATTTATGTTAACCTATAACATCTATTATTTTTTTAAGTGAAGTAATAATTTTTTTTATATTTCTCTGTATTGATATCTAATATAGTAAATACCAACAGATATAACGCACACAAACTAAAGCTCCCTGGGGTCTTCAGTAATTTTTAAGAGTGTAAAGGACTCCTGAGACCAAAAGGTTTGAGAATGCTGGTTTAAACAAGTCTAGATATGTCACATGTGGGATGGGGAAGACACCTAAATGTGCCATGAAGGAAGTTATAGGAACATGGCTGTTGATGAAGTATCCAACAATACCTATAGCAGTTATTTCTGAATTCTATGTTTTCTTTGATTTGCTTTGTGTATTAGCTGAATTTTTACCAGCAACCACTGAAATCATTTATGGGGAGCTTGTTGTTTTGTTGTTAGCTGCTGGGGTTGATTTAGACTCATGGTGACCCTGTGTGTGTAGAGTAGAGCTGTGCTCCATAGAGTTTTCAAAGCTTTCAGAAGCAGAACTCCCGGCGTGCAGTGTGACGGGTCGCTTTTGTGTGGCATTTCTAGCCATGGTCTTGTAACTCTCACCCAAGTGATTGGGTGAGACTGTGCAAATAAGGGAATTGTGACCCACCAAGGGGATTGATCAGTTTTACCTTAAAAGCAAACAATTCTAGAGCAGAGAGAGGATCCCACTACCATCAAGGAAGAACAGCCTGGAGCGGAGTGTGAGATCCCTGCACTGAGAAGCTCCTGGAACCAGGAGACAGAAAGGGGGAGCTGTAACACTGAAATGGTGAGAAGCAGTGACAGAGAAACGGCAGCTGGAGAGGTGGGCAGGAAAGACCAGCAGGAGACAGTGTGGTGGGCTTCCTGGCCCGTGGAGTGAGAAAGCTGAGTGTCTTTGGGCAGGAGGCTGGCTGGCAGAGTGGGGTCCCTCCGGGCACTTATCAGCAGAGCTGAAAGCGCTTTGTAACACTTGCCTCTGAGCAGGGCAGAGGCCTAGGGCCACAGAAAAGTGTGCCTGTGGCATGGCTGGGAAGAGGCTGTCCTGATGGAAGAACTGTATGCTGAGCATTCCTGAACCTGAATTGTAACCTATTACTTCCCTAATAAACCCCATAATTGTGAGTATTGTCTGTGAGTTGGGATCACCGCAATGAGCTATCAAACCCAGCAGAGAAATAGTGCTGTGGGAAGGAGGGTGGTGTCAGAATTGGTAGAGATGGTGGAGAGAGGAGGCACGTCTGATCGCCACCTCATGGGAATCAGCCTTGGGCTATTGATCTTGATTCTCCTTCCCCCTTGTGAAGTTAGAGGAGGTCTGATGCTGCCCCCACAAGGATTTTATAAGACCTGTCTTCTAAGGTGCCTCTGAGTGGGTTCAAATCACCAATCTTTCATCTAGTAGTCAAACATTTAACTGTTTATGCCACCCAGGGACCTTTGTGTGAACTTTTAAATGAAAGGGTACTGTTTTTAAGAGCAAGAAAAAAAAAATCAATAGAACGTTTTTTGCTTGAAATAAATAAGTAAAAACAAGGATAAATAAGATCCCTAGCTACAGAGCAGAGAAGTAAAAAAAGTGTTAAGAATGAGCAAACTTCACATGTGACTTCCCCTTCCAAAAAATCTTGGATATGGAGGAAAGGGGAAGGAGTAGTGAGGCTGGGGTCAAGAAAGGGTGAACTTCTTTTAAATAAGAGAAACATGAGCATATGCATTTACTGAGAGAAGGAGAGGCTGAAGGTAGAGCAGAGGTGGGGAAAAGTAGATAAAACAACATCTCAGAGGAGACAAAAAGGGTTGACCCCAGAGCAGAGAAGAGGCTAGCTTTGGACAAGGAAAAAAAAAAAACGCCCTCTTCCTGAGATGGGTGAAAGACGAATGGGTGAATGCAAGCCAGGAAGTTTGGAGGTGGAGGGTAGAAGAAGTAGAAGGAGTTCTGATTTGATTGTGTGTCTTCTTTGCAAAGATACTGTCTTGGTTATCTAGTGCTGCTGTAACAGAAATACCACAAATGGATGGTTTTAACAAAGCGAAATTTATTTCCTAACAGTAAAGTAGGCTAAAAGTCCAAATTCAGGGTGTCAGCTCCAAGGGAAGTCTTTCTCTCTCTGTTGGCTCTGGAAGAAGGTCCTTGTCCTCAATCTTCCCCTGGTCGAGGAGCTTCTCAGGCACAGAGACTCCAGGTCCAAAGAACGCGCTCTGCTCCAGGTGCTGCTTTCTTGGTGATATGTGGTTCCCAACTCTCTTCTTGCTTCCCTTTTCTTTTATCTCTTGAGAGATAAAAGGTGGTACAGGCCACACCCCAGGGAAACTTCCTTTAAGTTAGATCAGGGATGTGACCTGGTAAGGGTGTTACAATCCCACCCTAATCCTCTAACATAAAATTACAATCACAAAATGAAGAACAACCACAGAATACTGGGAATCATGGCCTAACCAAGCTGATACACACATTTTTGGGGGGACGTAATTCAATCCATGACAGATACCATACCAGAAACTGAGACTTTACGAGGCACAGGAGATACAGACCTGTAAGAGAGTGATAAATGAAAAATCAGCAGGAAAAAATGGGTACAATCGAAGTAAGCTAATTTTAGTTTACAGAATTTTTTGTTAATTTATATATTGATATCTATGAAAGTTTTTCATGTTTTGAAGACTGTAAGAACCATAGTTTGGTAGGGATTGGGAAAGTCAAACCAAGACAAAACTATCTGCTGAATGTTCCCTGCATGCACCAGAGGGCAGAGCTTCCAGCACTGTGTGTGGTGTGTGACAGAGGGTGGAGCCATTGACCCCTCTTCCTCAGGGCGCAGACAGTTCTCACACCAGCTGAGGCCATGCCTCCTCTGTTGCCTCTATTCTCTGAGTGCCCGTGGAGTAGTGCAGACTTGTGCAACACTGCCTGGGGCATACAGGTGAAATGTAGGGCCCTGGAGGATACCACCATCTACCTGGGGAGATGAGGTTTATTCACTGCAAAAAATTTAGATAATATGCTATGTCGTTTCGTGCAGATTGTGTCTGCAATTACAAAGCGCTCCTGAACTAAATGAAGATCTCCTAAAAGCTCTGACAGGATGGCTTCCCAAAGTGAATGAGGGAAAGTTTTGAATGGCGATCTTATTTTTTGGCCCTGCTCAAATTATTCAGAAATCACAGCCACCCTGAGGCCCAACTCCACTTTGCAAGCAACTTTCTTCTTCTTTTGCTTTACCCTCTTCCTCTATTTACCTCCCCATCTTCCTCCCCTTCCTGTCGTCTTGCCCACATCCTTCCTCCCTCTTCTCTGTTCATTTCTCTCTCCTTTTCCTTTCATCCTTCCATTGTATCAATGAAATATAAAATTTTCATTTGCAACAGGACATTATTAGTAAAAGAAAAGCAACTCACATCACCTTTAAAAACAACTTTAATTTAATCTCTCAATCTTTAGCTGCTCACAACCCTCCTGTTTATCCAGGCGAAATTTACATAATTGCTGTCATGAGGTCTACATGAAAGCCATTTTGCTGAAGGCAGAAATGAGAAACATGTGTGCCTTCTTGCCACTTCTAATGGTCCTCACTTGATCCAGAGTTGGTGTTTGAATCAACAGACATGTTCATTGCATGCCAGTGAGCTCTGTAAAGGAGGGGGAGGAGGGGTGTAAAAAAAACAAAGCAAAAGATACCACCCACATTCCAATAACCAATGTCATCCAACCCATTGCCTTCAAATGGATTCAAACTCATAGCGTGACCCTGGCAGGACAGAGTAGAACTGCCCCCATAGAGTTCCCAGGGAGCAGCTGGTAGATTTGAACTGCTAACTTTTTGATTAGCAGCCAAACTCTTAACCACTGTGCCACCAGGAGTCCCTTATCTCAGGAATCCCTTATCCTCCTGCACAGAACCAAAGTACCAAATTCACAGAGTTCCCACAGCTGGATGAAGACCCTCATCCTCCATTTCTCCCTCCTCCAGTTCATTTCAAGGCCTTGGTTGATTTATGTATGGATAAGCTATCATTTTATGTGAGGGCCAATTTGGGAGTCTTGATCAGCAGCCTGCAAAATCACTTAGCTCAACTTTGATACTGCTTAGAGAAAAACTATCTGCTGCACCAGCCAATTCTTCCATCAGATGCTACCTTCTGGGGCCACAAGTGTAGAAAACTAGCAAAAACCAGCTCCTAAATGAGCCAAGAGGCACTTCTACTTTAATCTTAAATGAAGAGCTTGTACAGGGCTGGGAATGGGATGAGAAGGGGCCCCACCTGGAGGCTGAGGGATTGATCCTTGACTCTGGTGGTTCTCGACCTTGGCTGCACATTAGAATCATGGTGCAGGGGATGGGGGAGGGAGGGGATTTAAAATTTCTGGTGCCCCAGGCTGTACCTAGACCAATTAAATTAGAATCTCTGGGGATGAGACCCAAGCATCAGTATTTTTTAAAACTCATAGGTGTTTTAAGATCCAGCCAGGTCACTGTGTTGAAATCAACTGGAGATCTAGTTAAAATAACTAGACTCTACATTCCTACCAAACTAATGCTGCAGGGCAGTGGACCTCAGTTTGAATAATAAGGGCAAGAAAGACCTGCTCCCATCAAGATTATAGCCTAGAAAACCTTGTGGGGCAATTTTACTCTGCCGCACGGAGTCTCTATAAGTTGAAAATCAACTCCACAGCACCGAACAACAAAAGTGACTCTTAGATCCCTGGGTGGTGCAAACAGGTTAATAATATGCTACTAACTGAAATGCTGAAGGTTTAAGTCCACCCAGAGACACCTGAGAAGGCAGGCCTGTCAATCTACTTTAAAAAAAAATCAATTGAGAACCCTATGGAGCACAGTTCTATTCTGACACACATGGGTTCACCAGGAGTCAGAGTCGACTAGATGTCAACTTGTTTGGTTTAGGTGACCCTTAGAAGTCCAAACTAAAAATCATTAATGCACCAAGGTGGCACCATTAAATACTATATTTTTACGCAAATAATGTGAGCCTTCTACACTTGTTTGCCACCTGCTCCCTCCCCACAGGAGGTATTTTTGTAAGCACAGTATGCTAATTTTTTTACAGCGACCTGTTAAAAAAAAATTGGCAAAGCGGAGTTTATGAAAATTAGTATCATTTTGCCTCCTGCTACCATAACTGCCTTGTGTTGAAGGGCCACCCTATTCTTCAGTGTTTTCCCAGTAAAACCTCATAAGTGACTTAGCTGAAATCTGGGCTTCAAACCTGTTCATTCTGGTTTGAACCCCTGCTGAGAATTTGCGTTTCCATCCCAGATTCAGGGAATCAGAATCTATGGTTTAACAAGCCTCCCAGGTGATGCTTATGTAAAACAAATGTTGAGAACCACTGTTCTACTAGTGGTTCTCAGAATTGGTCCCTAACCAGCAGTGTTAACATCCCTTGGGAACTTGGTAGAAGTACAAATTCTCAGCAGGTGTTTGAAACTGGGGTCCTGCCTCTGCAGTCTTCTGATGAGGGAAGAGAGGTCAGGAAGGTGACCCATAAGAAGAAAGATCTCTCCTGAAAATCTTCCCAGCCTGGGCCTGGAATCAGAATTTCCATAACACCTTTGTCACCCTTTCGCTGGGAACTCACTTCACTTTGACCAAGCAGTATGTTGCGGTGGAAAGTTTGTTGTTGTTTGTTGTGGTTAAAGTCCTGGGTTCAATCCAACCTCACAGGGACCAAGAGAGGTAACTATGAGAAAGAACCTGAAATATAAATAACACTTAATAAATAGTAATTTTCCTTTACTGTTTAATAGAAAAAGAGGATACAACATGAAAGAAACTTGAAAATACGCTGAGCAAAATCAGTCGTGAAAGGACAAATACTGTATGATCTCACTTACATGAAATAACCAAATATAGATAAACCAAGCTTATTAAAGGTTACCAGGGGTAACAGGGAGGGGAAAGGGGGAGTTTTTGTTTAGGAGGGGGTGTTGCATTTCTGTTAATGGTGGTGGAATATTCTGGAAAAGAATGGTGATAGTGGTGGCACAGCATGAAAAATGTAATCAAAGTCATTGAACCATGAATGTGGAAGTTGCTGAGTTGGCAAATGTTTTGGTTTATACATTTTCACTGCTATTAAAAAAAATTTGTTAAGTAAAAGAGGAATCAGAAAGGACATTACAGTGAATATTTTGTGCCCAATATATTGTGGATGGAGCCCTGGTAGTGCAGTGGTTAAGCATTCGGCTGCTAACCAAAAGGTCGGCAGTTCAAATCCACCAGCCACTTTTGGAAACCCTATGGGGCAGCTCTACTGTGTCCTACAGAGTCGTGCTGTGGGTCAGAATCAACTCAATGGCAATGGATTTGGTTTTGGTATATTGTGGGTAGTATTTGTGTTTTAATGTATTCGCTATCTATGTGATTGCCTGAATATAATATTTCTACTACATATTTCCATGCTTTTGCAAAAGCTCTTCTCTCTGCCTAGAAATACTCTCTTTGGCGAGGACAGCCCTTAATTAAGGTCCCTTAATTTTTTTTTTTTTTTAATGACAGTAACCAGCATTTATCAAGCTCTTATTATGAACCACTGGACTCATAATAATTACTGCATATGCATTTTCTCATTTAATCTTCATAACAACTATGTTATACAGGTAGTATAATTAATTATCCCGTTGTACAGAGGGGGAAACTGAGGCTTTGTCACTGACTCACCACTTGACAGTCTGACTCTGGAGCCAATACTCTGAGCCCTCACACCACGCTAAGCTTGAATGCCCCCTCTTCTGTGAATACTCGCCGCCCACCGAGGGATGTCAAAAGTTCTTCCTCTCTGCTCCCAGGGCACCCCAAACATAGTTTAGTAGAATGCTCAATCATGTCGCTTCCCTGTTTGTCTCTTGCCTAGATCGTGAGGCCCTCAAGGGCAGGAAATATGTCATTTTGATGTTTGTAGCCCCAGCTCCAAGCTCAAGGTATTTTCTCAACAGGCATTTGTAGGCTGATTGGATGGACTGTGAAACATACCCTGTTACCGTGGAGGCGCCTGGAGAGTAAGCTCCTGTCCTGTGTCCAGCCAACAGGTAGGTGTTCCATCAGAATTCAAAGTTATCTTTTAGTCAATCTTCCCTTCTTTTTGTCAGAACTTGGAATTCTTTTTCCTAATTGTAACTTCTTTCCCAATTACATTTCCCTTCTTTGTCCAACCCATAAAATCTGTTTATTTTTTACTTTGGTTTAATGTGCCTCTCTTGAAGACTGTGCATTCTTTCCTTGATTATTCATATTTGTTGTGAAAGGCTACAAATTCTAAGGCAAGAAGGAATTTTGTAATAATGCTTGGCAGAGTACCTTGAACCTAGTAGGTGCTTAATAAATGAACAAATATAATTCTTCTGGCATATCTTTCAACCTAGCACCGCATACCTTTCAGTACTCCATCAAGATTTGTACCTTCATTCATTCGTTGAGTAGATGAATAAACGGCTATTACACAGTAGGTCACATGTTACGGGCTAGCAATACAAAGGTGAAACAGACAAAACCTTGACCTTCAGAATGCAGGTGTCTGCGAGAGGAAATAAGGAATCTTCCGTTAAGAAAATACAGATCTGGAGAATGTCCTATGGCCATTTCCAGCTGAACGTATTAGGGAACATTTCATGGAGCAAAAGGACTTTGCAATAGTTCTTAAGATCAGTAGGAGTTAGATATTTGGCAAAGAAGGAGACAGAAGGACATTCCAGATGGAGCCAGGAGCCAAGAATCTAAGCAAAAGCAAAAAGTGGGAAAGCCTGGGGCATGTGCTTGGAACAGACCAAAGTTCATTCTTCTGGGGCACTGAGAGTGGGAAGAGGAAGGATAAAGAGCGGAGGTGGAAATGTTTATGAATGCTGGATGATGAAGCAATCCAAATGAGGCTCAGGCTTGGGATGTCAAGCCACTGGAAAAATTCCCTGGATTTGTATAGCTCATCGGTACCATCTCTGTACCAACCAATGAAGGCCTCGTGGAACCTTTGGCCCAATGGCCTTAGCTAGCGCTAACTTTCTAACACTAGTCACTGCCTAGCAGATACTTCTTTCTAGCAAATTTTTACCACTAGAAAATGTCACCCACATCATAATCATAGTTTTAAATGCTTTTTGCACTTACGTGGCTTGGCATATAACTAGGAAGAAAGGCCTGGTGATCCACCCCAAAAATTAACCAGTGAAATCCCTATAGATCACAACAGAATATTGTCCAATATAGTGCTGGAAAGGAGCCCTGGTGACACAACAGTTAAGTGCTCAGCATCTAACTGAAAGTTGGCAGTTCAAACCCACTCAGCCACTGGTGGGAGAAAGACCTGATAGTCTGCCCCCATAAAGATTACAGCCTAGAAAATCCCGTGGGGAGTTTCTGTTCTGTCACACGGGCTTGCTGTGATTAGAAAATCAACGTGATGGCACCTAGCAACAGCAACACAGTGCTGAAAGATGAGCCCACTAGGTTGAAAAGCTCTCAAAATACACAGTGGCTGCACAATGGACTCGAGCATACCAACAATTGTGAAAATGGTACAACACCAGGCAACATTTCGTTCTGTTGCACATGGGGTCGCCATGAGTTGGAACCAACTTGATGGCAACTAGCAACAAGCCTGCTGCATGCCAGGATGCCATCAATTCACAGGTTATTAGGACTCCCATAGCATGCTGGGAGGAGACTGATCCCTAAGTTCTCCCTCTTACCTCCACATGCTTCTTCATCACACACCCCTCTCCCATTACAAGATAGTGATGAAGCCAAAGACAGTACAAGCAGCACACAGCGGTTTCAAGGTACATTGGTATCGAGGAACTTGACCTCCTGTGTTGCAATTGGAGACAATGTTCCAGGTATGGGAAGAGGGAGCTGTGATTGTTAAGTTTGTGTGTCAACTTGGCTGGGGCATGATTCTCAGTGGTTTGGCAGTTACAATGTAGCTTGGCCACCATATGATGATGTGATCACTTCCATGATGAGATTTGATATAATGTGACCACCTCCGTGATGGGATCTGCTGCGAGTAGCTGATCAGTTGAAAGGGAATTTCCTCGGGGTGTGGCCAGCATCAAATATAAGTGGGCATTCTGGCAGAGCTTGTGGGCTTTTGCTCACTCTGGATCCTACAGGTGACCTTCAGTAATTGGGACTTGAGGTAGCAGCTTACCTGGGGTCTTGCCTACCATTCTTGGGATTCGTTGATCTTCTCAGCCTATGAGCAAGAGCCCTGCTCTTTAACCTGCTGATCTTAAGTTAGCTAACCCCTGTGGCTATGTGAAATCAGGGGAAGCCTCCATCCTGACCCATGGACTTGGGATGTTCCAGTCTTTACCATTGCGTGAGTCATTTCCTTGAAATAAATCTCTCCCTATATATTTTTGTTTATATATATTTATACGGTTTACTGGTTTTGCTTCTCTAGAGAACCCAGCCTAAGACAGATGCCATACAGAGAAGTATACAGATAGGGAAGCACCATTATTGCCACTGAAATCATCATTTCTGAGGTCTCAGTTGTACATGGCACAGTCCTGGCTACTGTACAAAAGAAACATTCTGGGTGAGCTTGAGTAAGTCACTTTATTTCTCTAGGCCTCAGTTTCCTCATCTGTAATATGGTGAGTGGAGAGTGTTACTATCACCCATTTTGCAAGAATATTGTGAGGTTCTATCTACAAGGTGACCTATGTAAAATACCTAACACAGTGCTTGATATATAAGGGGTGCTTAATAAATGGTAACTAATAGTGGAAACTTGAAGTTTATATAACATGTATTTTATTATACATGTGTTTTTATAAGTATTTATAGCCACACACATACATATAGATACAAAATTATTTTTCTTAGTATCCTGATGAGGTAGAGAAGGCAATTTCCCAAAGAAATTGATCCCTCAGGACAGTTGAGGCATTTGCCCAGGTTCCTACCATTAATTAATAGCTTGGATTAGAACCCAAGGCTCCCTTCTTCCAGTACCAGGCTGTTTCTACTTCAGCATCCTACCCACATATACTTCAAGGCTAACTATGGCATAATTATAAATGCAAATCAGGAATGAACTGAAAGGATTCTATGACCAGAGAAGGCAGGGAGAGAAGAAACTGTCAAGTCTCCTTCAGGTTGCTATTTTTTTTTATTAAGTATGTCTAGTTCATTTGCACTTTCTCCGTAAAGCCTACTTCATTAACCCTTAATCATGTTTCTCTTCTTTCATTAAATTCTTGGTTTGGTTCTTTCATAAATGGGAGCCTCAATCAATATTCTTTCAAATAAAGGCCTGTCGTAGCCGAGCCAGGGCAGGTGGACCATCTCAGTGTTCCTCAAGGCTAGGAGCCCGTCTTCTTAGCCTTTATCTCCTCAGCACCTAACACCTCATGGGCTCTCATGTATATTTTCGGAGCACTCCAGGCAGCTTTGATGAGTCAGATAGTAACAGAAGGTTTGGAGTAAGTGTTCAGGTCCACGCACCCAGGCCTGGGGTGGGCTGGAGGACAGAGCCAGGGCTACAAGGGCAGAAGAGTCTGGGCAACAGGCAGGTGAGGAGAAAACAGGTCAAACCAGGAAGGGCAACTAGACATGATCCAGGGGAGCAGCCAGGAGAGCAAGGGCCTGAGTGGAGGTGTGAGAGTCTGAGAGAGGAAGAGTGGGTGTGCAAGTGCTCAAGGCCAAAGATGCTCCAGCTCAATGGAGTCCACTCCAGCTGGCTTTTCTTCCTTCTTACTTCATTTACTAATGTTTTGGCCAAGAAGAAGGTAAAATAGGTTTTGTTCTAATTTGTTTTTAATTTAGGGCCCATCTGTAGATCCTAGTCAAGAACATAACCTCCCTGAGAACTGAGATTGCTTGGATGACCTATTACCAATGCCTAGAAGAGTTTCTCACCCATAGTAGTCTCAGTATTGGGTGGCTTTCTAAGCATTTCCACAACCTGTGTGTCAGCTTGTTGTACCATAGCGGCTGCATGTTGGCTCTGGTGGTGGAAGCTATGCCACCAATATTTCAAATACCAGCAGGGCCACCCATGGTAGATAGGTTTCAGTGGAATTTCCACACTATGACAGACTAGGAAGAAAGGCCTGACCATCTAATTCTGAAAATTAGCCCATGAAAACCCCACGGAGCACAAAGGAATATTGTCTGATATAGTGCTGGAAGATGAGCCCCATAGGTTGGAAGGCACTCAAAATACACAGTGGCTGCAACAATGAATTAGAGCATACCAATGATCACAAAGATGGAGCAAGACCGGGCAAACCGACTTGTTTGTTGTACATGGGGCCACCACAAGTTGGCGCCAATTCAACAGCAACTAACAACATCCGAGCATTTACATTCCTGAGCAATTTATAGAGGGATTAGAGAATTATTTTACAAAGCTATTGCATAAAACGGAGTGGCTGCTAATGGGTATGGGGTTTCATTTGGGGTTGCTGAAAACGTTCTAAGATTGAGCATGGTGATGGTTGTACAACTGTGAATATACCAAAAGCCATCGAGCTGTATACTTTGAGTCATATCTCAATAAATCTGTTATTTAAAGTAGAGTGTAAAAGGGAAGGCATGACTTGGATATCTCAAAGCACTGAATTAAATAAACCCAGGAATAAAAAAGGGTCAGAAGTCTTTGGTTAGGTGATATGATCACAATTGTACTGCTAAGAAGACCTAGTGGTAGAATAGTTAAGTGCTCAGCTTGAAACCACCCTGTGGTTTCAGTGAGAGGAAAGACCTGGTGATCTGCTCCTGCGAAAGATTACAGCCTGGAAAACCCTATGGGGCCATTCTACTCATCTCATGGGGTTGCTATGAGTCAAAAATTGACTCAGTGGCACCCAACAACAACAACGTGTTCTGCTGCATTTGGGAGTGAACTAGGCTGGGTTAATTTGTAGCGGTCAGCTGAAGAGAGCAGCGTCTACCTTGGTGTGCTCTTGTCTAACACCGGCACAGCGACCCAAGAAACCATAAACGGAAACTAAAAACTCCGTGACCAGGGGCTAGCAAGATGCAAGCTGAAGAAGCTCAGGTGATAGGCTAAGAGAGTTTTACCTGAACTTTTGAACTTAGACTGTTCTTTGTTTTTCTCCTTCTTAGCTAGAGTTCTAGTAAAGACTAAAGGTAGAAAAAAAACAAACCCGTTGCCATCAAGTCGATTTCGACTCAGTGATCCTATAGGACAGAGTAGAACTGCTCCAATAGGGTTTCCAAGGAGCAGCTGGTGGATTTGGACTGCCAAAATTTTGGTTAGCACCCGTAGCTCTTAACCACTGTCCCACCAGGGCTCCAGAGGCTGCAGAAAGTGATGGACAAAAGCCTTGGGATCTTTGTAGCTGTTAAAAATAATCAAAACTCACTGAAATTTGAACATAAGATTTATTCTGAGCAGTCACTCTGTGTGCATATAAAACCCGTTGTCACCGAGTCCATTCTGACTCATAGCAACATTTTAGGTCAGAGAACTGCCCCATAGGGTTTCCAAGGAGCAGTTGGTGGATTTTGAACTGCTGACGTTTTGGTTAGCAGCCATAGCACTCAACCACTACACCACTAGGGCTCCATATGCATATAGAGAGTTCATTTTGTGTGGGTGTGTGTTAAGCAATTTTATTTATTTATTTTTGTACGTGCAAATAAACAGGTCCAAAAGAAAAAAAAACAGGGGGGATTGCTTTTAGCTCCATAGTACTCAACTTGAGATAATAAGTGCTGTCAGAATTTGTATTTCTCAATGGTCTAGTCAAGAAGAGAATTTCAGTGGCTAGAAATCAAAGATAGCAATACATTTCCTAATGTTTGATCAGCAGGAATCTGTTTCCATATTACTTAAATGATACATTATATTAAGGAAATTTTTTTGTTTGTTTTTTTAATTATTTTTATTGTACTTTAAGTGAAAGTTTACAAATCAAGTCAGTCTCTCGCATAAAAACTTATATACACCTTACTAAAAAAACATACTCCCAATTACTCTCCCCCCAGTGAGACAGTCCGCTGCCTCCTTCCACTCTCTCTTTTCGGGTCCATTTTGCCAGCTTCTAACCCCCTCCACCCTCCTATCTCCCCTCCAGGCAGGAGATGCCAACATGGTCTCAAGCGTCCACCTGATCCAAGTAGCTCTCTCCTCATCAGCATCCATTTCCAACCCAATGTCCAGCCCAATCCATGTCTGAAGAGTTGGCTTCAGGAATGGTTCCTGTCCTGGGCCAACAGAAGGTTTTGATAGAGAGATCCTTTTAATTCTAGAAAAAGCACATGGCTCTAAGGAGGGATAAATATAGAAAATCAACCATTGGCTAATCTTAACATGATTGCTTGAACCCTGCCCGCCCCCTTTCACTGAGATCAATGGATATCAGTTCACAATATGGTCTCTACTCCTCCACCCAACCATGTCTTTTGAAATTCATATTTAGTAAGCTTGGCTTCCAACAGGAAAGAAAGGATTTGCAACTATGGTTGAAAGAAAAGTTGCTGGCGGATTATTTTGATTAGGGAGTTCCTTAAAGTGAATATTTGGTTTCGTGGGAAAGGAAATCCCAAAATCAAAGCAAGATATCTCTATCAATTTCTCTCTTTAACTTATCCAACTTTGTTCTCTGATGCTGCAATTGTTGTTGTTGTTAGGTGTCCTCAAGTGGGTTCCAACTCCTAGCAACCCTAAGTACAACAGAACAAAACACTGCCCAGTCCTGCACCATCCTCACAATTGTTGCTATGCTTGAGCCCATTCTTGCAGCCACTGTGTCAATTCATCTCCTTCAGGGTCTTCCTCTTTTTCTCTGACACTCTACTTTACCTAGCATGATGCCCTTCTCCAGGGACTGGTCCCTTCTGATAACATGTCCAAAGTACTTGAGACAAAGCCTCACTTCTAAGGAGGACTGTTGCTGTACTTCTCCCAAGATGGATTTGTTCCTTCTTCTGGCAGTCCAAGGTATATTCAATATTCCTCTCCAACACCACAATTCAAAGGCATCAATTCTTTTTCTGGTCTTCCTCATTCATTGTCTACCTTTCGCATGCATACGAGGTGATTGAAAATATCATGGCTTGGGTTGGGCACACCTTAGTCCTCAAAGTGACATCTTTGCTTTCCAACACTTTAAAGAGGTTTTTTTTGCAGCAGATTTGCTCAAAGCAATATGTTGTTTGATGTCTTGACTGCTGCTTCCACGGGTGTTGATTATGCATACAAGTAAAAATGAAATCCTTGTCAATGTCAACCTTTTCTCCGTTTATCATGATGTTGCTTATTGGTCCAGTTGTGAGAATTTTTGTTTTCTTTACATTGGGGTGTAATCCATACTGAAGGCTGTGGTCTTGATCTTTATCAGTAAGTGCTTCAAGTCCTCCTCACTTTCAGCAAACAAGGTTGTGTCATCTGCATATCGCAGGTTGTTAATAAGCCTTCCACCAATCCTGATGCCCCATTCTTCTTCATAGAGTCCAGCTTCTCGGATTATTTGCTCAGCATACAGATTGCATAAGTATGGTGAAAGGATACAACCCTAACATACGCCTTTCGTGACTTTAAACCACACAGTATCCCCTTGTTCTGTTTGAATGACTGCCTCTTGGTCCATGTACAGGTTCCTTATGAACACAATTAAGTGTTCTGGAATTCCCATTCTTTGCAATGTTATCTGTAATTTGTTATGAGCCACACAGTCGAAGGCCTTTGCATAGTCAGTAAAACACAGGTAAACATCCGTCTGGTATTCTCTGAAATTGAGGCTGCAATTAAAACCCCAAATTCTCAAGCAACACTGAAAAAATGGCGGAAGTCAACCAGCTCTTATGTTCTCTCCTGGTAATACCCACCAAAGAATCTGGCAAAATGGAGGCCCAAGAGCCCTAGCAAGTAACCCCACCTCCAGGTGAGAAAATTCAGAGGCTCAAATTAACGTGTTATCTTGCTGGCAAAAGAAGTGTGAAAAACTGCTGAGCCTTTTTCTAGCTATCCCAATGAGCTCATGTATTTTCATTTTGAGGTGTTAAATACTGCCAGAGAAAGGGCATTCTACATGGATATTTAGGTCATATGCTAGGATTTCTTTTAACCCTTTAGAATTCTAGCCTAACTCCAGTTACACTGAGTTGAGGTCCTAAGACTGAGGTAATGAACTTTTCCTGGAACCTTAAGAGAGTAAAGGAAAAGAAAATGCCCATCTAATTTCAAACAGAGGAGCATTATTTCTTTCTGTCCCTCTACAAGGGTCACTGTTGTGAAACTTTCGTGTGTGTTTAAAAGTTTACACATCAGGTCTGCCATTCCTCAATCAAGGGAAATCAAGAGTCCCCAGGGGCTGGTAGCTTGACAATGAAGGTATGAAGTTCAAGATGTGGTCACAGGTGGCAATAATGCTGCACAGTAGCTCCTCCTCTTCCCCCTTTTCCACTCCCCCAAAACAAACTAACAAACAAAAAAAAAACCTACTGCCCTCAAGTTGGTTCCAATTCATAGTGACCCAATAGAACAGAATAGAACTGCCCCACAAGGTTTCCAAGATTGTACATCTTTATGGAAGCTAAGTACCACATCTATCTCCCATATAGTGGCTGGTGGGTTCGAACCCTGCTGACCTTCTGGTTACCACTTGAGTGCTTAAACCACTGTACTACTAAGGCTCCTTTCACTCCCCAAACCAAAGCCAAGCCATTGCTGTCAAGTCGATTCCAACACACAGCAACCCTATAGGACAGAGTAGAACTGCCCCATAGGGTTTCTGAGGAGCAGCTGGTGGATTAGAACTGTCAACCTTTTGATTAGCAACTGAGCTCTTAACTACTGTGTCACCAGGGCTCCTTTCACTCCCCTCTGTTGGTTACATTTAGGCTGGATTCCCATTAGGTAAGGATTACCTTCCTTGCCTGGTCTCTCTTCAGAGTGGTTTTTCTGATTTTAAATCAAAGGAAAAGTCTCTCACTGAGGCAGGCTACTTGGAAGCCCTAGCCCTGGCACTTAAAGAAGCTGTACAAATGAACCAGTCTGCCAAGATGTTCTTACCAACCTACTGCTCATCCTGGAAAGATAAATGAAATACATAAAATCAACCCTCTTTGTTTCTCCCCCAGCATCAATGGTCACTAAATTCGAAGAAGCCCCAACTCTGAGAATGTACATGAAGGATCACTCAGTCACCAGTCAGATAGCTTGGTGTGAGGTGTTAGCATAACAGGATAAGAAAATTTGGTAAGCTGGCTCATACAAAATTATATACTTTCATATATACACAGAACAATCAGCTAGAAGGCATAATAAAAAAAAAAACCTATTTTATAACAATAACAAAAAAAAGATAAAAAAACCTGAGAATAAACTTAAAATTTTGCAAGATAAAACAAACATTAAAAGGTTGAAACTAAGTTAAATGGAAAAGCTGACTAAATGGAAAGACTGACAGCACTATTAAGAAGTTAGTGCTCCCTAATTTATCTTACAAATTCAGTACGAAACTAAGATTTTTTTTTTTGAATCAATTAAGCTAATTTTTAGAGTTCGCATGGAAAAATAAACATGCAGGAATAGCCTGAAAGAGTTTTAAAAGAAATATAATGAGGGAAGTAGTAGCCTTATCAGATACTAAATATATTCTAAAGCTGTATTAACATAAATAGTGCAATACTTACACATGAGTAGGCAGATGATGGAATAGGATAGAAAATTTTAAAAAATAGACACAAACTCATAGAAGAAATTAGTGTATAATCAAGTTGAGACCTCAAGTGGGTGAAGAAAGGGAGATTATTTAATACTTGGCTTAGGGACAATATAATAGCCATTTTGGGGAAAAAAATAGAATTGGGATCGTACTTTATACCTAGCACCAATGGGTGGGACTGTGCAGATGGGGCAATTGTGGCCCACCAAAGGGACTGGTCAGTTTTGCCATCCCACTGGCCTTGAAATGAGTCACCCCAGAGGTGGTAAAGAGAAGATCCCACCACCACCAAGGAAGAACAGCCAGGATGCCTGCGCTGAGAAGCTCTTGGAACCAGGAGACCCAGAGAGTGAGCTGTAACACTGAGGATGTAGAGAGGCAGTGGCAGGAGAGACCAGCAGGAAACCGAGCACTGGGCTTCCCAGCCCATGGAGTGAGAAAGCTGAGCTCCTAGGGTGCCTCTGAGGACTTATTGGTGGGGGCCACAAGAGCTTTGTAACACTTGCCTGAGCAGGGCAGAGGCCTAGGGACAGAGAGAGGTGTGCCTGTGAGCACAGCTGAAAAGAGGCTGTCCTGATGAAAGAACTGTATCCTGAATACTCCTGAACCTGAATTGTAACTTGTTATTTCCCTAATAAACCCCATAATCGTGAGTATTGTCTATGAGTTCTGTGTGGCCATTGCAATGAATTACTGAACCCAGCACAGAAGTAGAGAATGCTGTGAGAGGGACGGTTGGTGTCAGAATTGGTAAAGATGGTGGAGAGAGGAGGCATGCTTGACCTCCACCTTTTGGGAGTCAGCCTTGGGCTGTTGATCTTGATTTTTCTTCCCCCTTGTGAAGTTAGAGGAGGTCAGACTCTGCCCTCAAGCGATTTCTTTTTTTTAATAATTTTTATTGAGCTTTAAGTGAACGTTTACAAATCAAGTCAGTCTGTCACATATAAGCTTATATACACCTTACTTCATACTCCCACTTATTCTCCCCCTAATGAGTCAGCCCTTCCAGTCTCTTCTTTTGTGACAATTTTGCCAGTTTCTAACCCTCTCTACCCTCCCATCTCCCCTCCAGACAGGAGAAGCCAACACAGTCTCAAGTGTCCTCCTGATACAAGTAGCTCACACTTCGTCAGCATCTCTCTCCAACCCATTGTCCAGTCCCTTCCATGTCTGATGAGTTGTCTTTGGGAATGGTTTCTGTCCTGGGTCAACAGAAGGTTTGGGGACCATGACTGCCAGGATTCCTCTAGTCTCAGTCAGACCATTAAGTCTGGTCTTTTTATGAGAATTTGGGGTCTGCATCCCACTGTTCTCCTGCTCCCTCAGGGGTTCTCTGTTGTGCTCCCTGTCAGGGCAGTCATCGGTTGTGACTGGGCACCATCTAGTTCTTCTGGTCTCGGAATGATGTAAGTCTCTGGCCTCAAGCCATTTTTATAGGGTCAAACATTGATATATGAAACACGGGACCATAAACTTACCAAGAGAAACTTGGGAGAGTTCTTTTATAATCTCAGTGCAGGGAAGGTCTTTCTAATTATGCCACAAAGTTGGAAGCTACAGAAGAAAAGATTAACAAAATAAACATCAGATAAAATGTTCATATAGTAAAATTCACCATCAGCAAAGTTTCTTAAAAAGAGCAATTTAGGAAAAAGCAATATTTGCAACTTATATCAGAGACTATCAAATACAAAAAATTGGCAAAAGGCATGAACAAGCAGTTCTCCAAAAAAGAAATATACAGTGTTCTCAAATATATAAAAAACACTCCATCTCATTATTAATAAAAGAAACATAACTAAAAACTACAATAAGACACTATTTTTCTCCTATCAGAGTTCAAAAAATTCATAAATACTGTGCTGGGGTACTGGCAAGGCCTCTCATATATTATTGGTAGAAGTGTGATCAATACAACCTCTATGGAGAGTAATTTCTCAAAAACTCCAAAAATTATAAATGCATATGCCCAACACATGTCCAACCAATTTTACTTTTAGGAATTCACCCAACGTGTATGTACAAAATGACATATGCACACAGTTCTTCAATGCAGCGTTACTTATTATATCGAAAGATTGGAAAGAAACTAAATTTTCTTTAATAAGATCATGATAAACTCATTCAATGGGATAACATATAGCCATAACCAACAACTAGGAAGCTCTATAGACACTGAATTTGAATCATCTCCAGAATGTATTAAGTGAAAAAAGCAAGCAGCAGAACAGGAGGTAGAGAAAAACAAACAAAAAAAATATATAAGTATATTTGGTAGTGGATACAGAGAAGAACCCTGGAAGTTATACAAATTGTCTTTGGGGATGAAAACTGGTTGTCTGGGATAGTGGTGGGAGGTCAAATCTTCTCTCCATGCACTTTTTAACTTTCTGAATTTTGAAACCGGTAGGTGGGTTACCTATTTTAAAATTTAGGAAATATAATTTTGAAAGGATTTACAGGATACAAAGGGTGACAAGATGAGCAGAAATTAACATCTGTGTCTAAAATGCATAAAAATAAATGCACAAATAGAACTCAATGTGTGCTCTCAAAGAACAGACTGAGGAGTGAGGTGTGATTTTGGGAGCATGATCTCATGGAAAGAGCTTGGGATACAGAGTTGACATAGTATAATTTCCAAAAAAATAAGACATGATTCTCATACAAAATAGAATGAACACTTGTCAAAGGTTTTATTTAACTTTTAATCCATGAGAGAATCAGTAAGATGAGAAAGCTGATTCCAAGAGAAATTGAAGAAATGGGCTTTATATAGCCCGTAGGGAAAGCCACTATGAAAGAAGTTTTTAAACTTAGACACCAACCTGATTAATGTTCCACAGGGCAATAAACTCTTAGGTTATCTTTTCAAATGTTGTTGTTGTTGGGTGCCAAGTCCATTCCAACTCATGCTGACCCCATGTGACAGAGTAGAACTGCGTCATAGGGTTTTCTAGGCTGTAATCTTTATGGAAGCAGATCGCCATGTCTTTCTTCTGAGGAGCTGCTGGGTGGGTTCAAACCACCAACCGTTTGGTTAGCAGCTGACTGCTTACCCGTTGTGCTGCCAGGGCTCCTTGGACCTATATCTATAAGTTAATGTGTAGCTTTACAGAGTCTGAGTCCCTTAATTAAAAGTAACAAGTCAAACATCAGTATGTTCTCCTAAAGACAGGATCTACTACCTGATTTGCAGGGCCCAGAGCAAATGAATATCCAGGGCCCCTTGTTCAACAATTACTAAGAAATTCAAGGCAGCAACAGCAGAGCATCAAGGTGTGGGGGTTTTCCTAAGCATGCGTCCCCGATGACTGTGCAAGTCACACACCATGAAGCAGACCGTGCCTAGACAAAGAAATAATCCTTACCAGAGCTTTTAAGCAGTGTTTCAGTATGACATTGAAAGGCCATACATTCATCCTTTTGCTTCATTTCCTCCAAGTTTTGGATAAAGTTTACAGAGTCAAAACAACCACTTTCTCGTCACGGGGTCAGCAGTTCAAATCCTCCAGCCACTCCTTGGAAACCCTAGGGGGCAGTTCTACTCTCTTCTGTAGGGTCGCTATAAGTCAAAGTCAACTTGATGGCAACAGGTTTGGTTTGGTTTTTGTAAGTCTCAATTAAGGAGCCGTGGTAGCACAGAGGTTAAGCACTTAGCTGCTAACCAAAGGGCCGACGGTTTGAACCCACCAGCCGCACCACTGGAGAAAGATTAAGCAGTCTGCTTCCATAAAGATTACAGCCTTGGAAACCCTGTGCGGCAGTTCTACTCTGTCTATAGGGTAGCTATAGCAATGGGTTTTAAGGCTCAATTGCCTGACAGGTACAAGAGGATTAAACACAATCCTTACCCTATATACTTCCCAAGGTTGTTACGATTATTAAATAAGCTGTACATTTAGTGCATGGGGTTGCCATGAGTTGGGGGCTGTCTTAACGGCAACTAATAACAACAACAAAAACAATATTTGAGAGTTTTGTACAGTGTGAAGCCCTATACAAAACTATACGAATATTTACTACCAAAATGTAGCTTGGGGGCAGGTGGGAGGGGGGAGAGGGAGTTATTGCTTAGGGGCACTGAGCTGCTGTTAAGGGTGATGGAAATATCTAGAAAAAGACAGTGTGGTGAGGGTTGCACAATGTGGAGAACATAATTAATGTCACTGAAGTATACACATGAAAATGGTTGAAGTGGCAAATGTTTTGTTAAATATATTTTACCACAATAAGAAAAAAATACATAGTTTGGCATCTCCAGCTTCTCTTTTGAGAGTTCTCTTAGCTCAGTCGGGGAAAGCTTCCCAGGAAAAATGACCTTGAACTGGATTCTAAGGAGAGGAAGGGATGAGACGTGGTTGTCAGGAGGTAGGAGGTTGTCCCAGACTTAAGTGATAGTTTGGACAAAGGCTCAGAGGAAGGGAAAGGTGAGACCATCCCAAGAGGCCACAGAACTGACAGCCCCACAGGCTCACAGGAGATGAGAGGAGACAAGCAAGGTGGGTGGAGACCACAAAACCACGATGACTCACCAATCCCGTGAAACATCAAGCAGCAGCCTGTCAAATTTTACCCTCAAATGCCCCCAACAGCAGAAGAAGGAGAACACCTCCGCAGAGAGGCCACTGCAGTTGGGACCATTCTTTAAATTCTTGTGTTTATTTTCACAAATTCATGAAAAAATTTTTCATTCTATTCTATTGTATATCCACAATTGTTTTCAAACTACAATTAATATTCCCCCCTTCATAAAAATCTTTGAATAAAATTGAATTCCATCAAGATATTACACATTTAGTCTGTGGCTTTCATAACACAAGAGGCTTAAGCCTCTTTTTCCAACGATTTTCCAAAATTTCTTCGGCATAGAAGGGGTAAGGCCGGGGAGGGGTACATTAGAGGCCAGGAACAGAGAGATTTCAATGGGAGGAGGGCTTGAGGGGCCCCAGAAGCAGTCAAGCTCTCTGAAATCTGTGGCTTGTGAGACCACCCAACTCAAAGCCTCCTGGGTTTGATGAGAGCTCCTATGTACTGCAATGGGAGCCCCCTGAACCATTCACGTATTTCTGCTCTCCAGTCTTACCGCCTGGAGAACAATCATCTGTTTATGATTAAGACCAGGCTGCTGGATGCTGAAAGTGCTCTAATAGGCTCAGCTTGCAGCCCTTTATTTCTAACCGTCCAAGGAAGAGCTTTTCGTATAGTTCCCTTTATTAGAGTCTGCATATGTTACTCAGAGACTTGGTGACAAATGGAAGGACCAAAATTCATAATGGTCTCTCTGTGTTTAACAAAGGAATTAGAGGTAAGCTGATGATACTTCCTTGATCCTTTCTTCCTATCCTCAGAGCTGGTTTTTATTACCAGCAGAGGGGCTGTTGGATTGCAAAATAGGAGATCAAAGAGCATGTAGAATATCTTCCCTGTTTGCTTCCAACAATTGTGAAGATGGTGCAAGGACCAAGCAATGTTTCATTCTATTGTCTATGAGGTCACGAGGAATTGAATCCAATTCGATGACAACCAACATTTCTTTTAAAATGTTGGCGGCTGGGGAGAGAATGGCAAGTATAGATGAAACAGATTAGCCTGGTGGGGTTAATTGTTGAAGTGAGGTGGTGGAAACATGGGGGTTTGTTACACTGTTCTCTCTGCTTTTATTTAGGTTTGATTTTTCCATGAGGTTTTTGACATCCCTGGCCTGGTGAAATTTATATTCTCTTTTGAAAACGGAGGGAGTGAGACAGAATCAGCACAAGGTAGGGTGTACAGTTCTTGGCCCTCTGTCCTCTTTTCATGTTCCACCTTGTCCTTCGCTGGTTTTGTCCACCATCAGAGCTTCACTCTCTCTTCTCTGCAAATAGCGCCAAGTCAAGGACTCTCGCCTTCCCCTCTCTGCCAGACTGGCCAGTCTGGGGCCCAGACTCTCTGTATAGCTTACTCCTCCCTCCCTCAAAAAATTAAAAAAAAATAAGAAAACCAGGCTACTAGGTTCACCCCATGGGATCAAACCAGCAGTCATCAACCAGGACCAACTCTGAACAGAGACAAGAGCCACTATTCCACTCTAGACTCATGGCTGAGAGCCAGAATTGGATGGGAGACTAAAAATGCAGATTTCCAGGCCCTACCTCAGATGTAATTGATCAGACTTGGGGTGGAGGAGAGAGGAATATGTCTTTATAAATGTTCCCCTTGTGACTCTGTTGCATTGCCTGGTGTTTACCCTGATGGTACCTGGCAACAGCAACATCCCATTGACCATGCTGCCTGCTCATGTTCATGAAGGGTTTCATTACCCTTCAGCAGTCATGTTTCAGTGGGCAGCTCTGGGTCCTGAATTCAACACCTGCCTAGCTGCAGTCTCCTAATACGGGTCTCTAATAATCCACATTCAAGATAGAACACCTGGTGCACATCCTTCCTAGGGTATCCTGCAGGTTCTTCAAACCCTATTAATTGAATGTTGCTAGACTGAATAAATGAAAAAATTAATAATAGATTATATTGGAGTGAGGAAGGTTGACATGTAGACAGTATGCCATGGTATAGCCACATTGTTGTTGTTCTTGGGTGTCGTCAAGTCGGTTCTGACTCATAGATACCTTATATACAACAGAGTGTAATACTGCCCAGTCCAGGACCATCCTTGCTATCATTATTAAATGTTGAATACTTCCATTTTAGTTGGTAAGTTGCAGTGGTTACTGTCCACCTGTCCTGGCTCCTCCTCTGATTGCTTGTAGGCCTCCCCATGATCCAGCAACTACAGAGGTGATACTTGACCCAGAAGAAGGTCTCCAGGGTAGATGACGCTTCACAGTTATTTCAAACATCACTCATGAATGGAGAGCAGCAGCATCATAAACAAACAGGGTTAACAAAATTTGCTTTTAGACAGGATCTGTACTCACCTGTACACAAAAAGAATTACAAATGTGACATGGCTTCTGCACACCTTAGAATGGAATGTTCCCATGGGTAGAGGACACAGTAACTTTTGTGTGACGACTCCTGAAGTATGGCTGGCCATTACTATTAGCATCAATAATAGAAACTCCTAGCATTTGTCAAACATTTGTAATAATCTAAATTAATTTTCACAAGAACCCTTTAAAGCACCTATTTTTACATCATTTCACACATGAAGAAGGAATCTGAGGTTCACACAGCTAGGACATGGCCACTGGAGTCCACAGAGCTTCACTATTTCATATGCTTCAATACCAGAGAGCAGTGACCCTGAGCCCCAGGAAGAAGGAGTGAAAGAAAGCAAGAAACAAAGAAGAAAGGGGGGAAGGATGAGAGCAGGAAGGAAGACAGGAAAGAAGAAAGGAAGATCTAAGATAGTCCACTGCTCTCACCCTGTCTGGAGCAAAGAGAATGAAGAAAACCAAAGACATAAGGGAAAGATTAGTCCAAAGGACTAATGGACCACAACTACCACAGTCTCCACCAGACTGAGTCCAGCACAACTGATGGTGCCTGGCTACAACCACTGACTGCTCTGGCAGGGATCACAACACAGGGTACCGGACAGAGCTGGAGAAAAATGTAGAACAAAATTCTAACTCACAAAAAAAGAACAGACTTACTTGCCTGACAGAGACTGGAGAGACCCTGAGAATATGGCCCCCAGACATCCTTACATACAGCTCAGTACTAAAGTCAGTCCTGAGATTCTCCCATTAGCCAAAGATTAGACAGGCCCATAACACAAAAGGAGACTAAACGGGCACACCAGCCCAGGGCCAAGGACTAGAAGGCAGGAGGGGACAGAAAAGCTGGTAATAGAACCCGAGGTGGAGAAGGGAGAGTGTTGACGTGTCCTGGGGTTGGTAACCAATATCACAAGACAATATGTATACTAATTGTTTAGTGAAAACCTAGTTTGTTCTTTAAACCTTCATCTAAAGTACAATTTAAAAAAAAATGAAGGAAGGAAGGAAGGAAAAGAGAGGAAGAAATAAAGAAAATGAGAGGGATAGAAAGAATGAAAGAGGAGAAAGGGAGGGAGAGAGGAAAGAAGGAAGAAGAGAGAGTGAAGAGAACAACCTTAAGAGCCATAAGCAGGGACCTTCAAGGCCTTCACAGGCCTTTTGGAACCCTCACACCACATTACTGAGCAATTAAAACACACTCAATCCCGCTCTAACTCTTCTTACCATGAAAATAGTGGTTTTTTCTTTTTTATGACTTGACTTTTGGAATGATATTTCTTGGCAATCTTTGAGCATAATCACAAATTCTTACAATGAAAAAAAAAGAACTAGCCTTTAAATCATTTTCAAATATATAAAAAATCTTGTAAATAACAACTGTGTCAATTCATGAAAATGACAATACATGTCTGTAGATTTAATGAGACACCTATTAATTTCAGTTTCACAGTTTTCTTTTTATGTGTTGAAGCCAATAACGTGGATCTGCGAGGATGGTGAGACTTCGTCTTGCTATTTTGGACATGTTATCAGGAGACACCAACCTCTGGAGAAGGACATCATTCTGGTAGAGGGTAGTGAAAAAGAGGAAGACCCTCAACAAGATGGGTTGACACAGTGGATGCAACAATGGGCTCAAACATACCTACTATTGTGGGGATGGCACAGGACCAGGAGGTCACTGTTATACATGAGGTAACTGTTACACACTGGGTCACTATGTGTTGCAACCGACTCGATGGCACTTAACAACAATAACAAATATGGGCCTTAGACATGGCCAGCCTTCACTGGCTTAACAGAGGACACTCGCAGTTACCATGGAAATGCTGCCAGCCACCCCTCCCCAAGCCATCACACAGGGCGCAGGTGTCTGTTTCCACTGTGGAGTTAAGTTGATTTCATTTCCCGGTAGGCCTCTTCTGGAAACATCTTTCCCACTTTAGGTCTGGCTAGCTGCTGGGAGTTGAAGCAGCAGATGGAATGCTGAGTGACACCAGGCTGGACGCTATGTGGCCAGAGGGCTTCAGGCTGGCGAGCTCCCATCCCGGGCCCCAGGAGAGGCAGAGTGCTTACCAGTGAACACTGTTTACTCAGGCCAACCTGAGCACATTCTGCACCCAGGCCCTAGTCAAAGACGACACTAAACAGCCCTCCTTTGCTTTTGGGGTTGCTATGACAGCCAGGAATTTGAAAACCAAACCAGACCTGGAGAAGAATTCTGTCCTTGGCCCCAAAACTTAGTGGTTCCAAACTGTTCTGCCTGTGGTTCCTGCTGTCCCCTTTGACACCTGCCAGATGAAGAGATTTCTAAACTGGGGATCTGGAAATGTTCTGGCAGGAAGGCTATTTCCAAGCCAGCTTAAACTGCATTAGAAGAAATTCAGGTGTAACAGAAGGAACTTCTTGGCAAGAGGAAACGTTGGAATATTATCGGCGGTCCCAGAGAGAACCTCGTTGCTGTCTCTAAAAAAGTCTTTATATTTGTTTATTGTTCTGTGGTTAGCTAAGCACATGCACATAAATGATTGAACTCATTCTTCACATCTACCCAGTGAAGTAGTCAAAGTAGATATTATTGTACTCAACCACAGGTAAGGAAAACAGGTTCAGTGAGAACAAGGGCAAACAGTTAAAAAGCCGCAGAACTGAGACTTGAAGTTGGGCCTTCTGACTCCAGGTCTAGCTCTTTTAGTTCTGCTGTGATGATCTGCAGAAGAGGAAATAGGTCTCCTCTGATCTGGACAGAGTAGGAGCAGGTCTTCTTAAGGAAAAACGATGCTGTGGATGGATGATAAGATTTTTAAACACATGGTTGCCCAGGTCAGTTTATTCAGAGGGGTAAGAGAATGGTCCTACTGAAACCAGGTGAGCTTCCACCTGAGATGCTAGCCCTAACCCCAGCTAGGAATCGAGCAAATCAATGGGTTTCTCTAGGGAACATGAGCTCAAAGAGCAGGTCCTACTCATAGGAGTTTCGTCCACCTTCAGTGTGAACAGGAATTCATTATATTGATACAGGTTAGATAAAGGTGCCTCCCTCTGTAAGTAAAGGGTATGTGTGTGTACACGCACAGGTGAGACTGTGAGTCTACTTGGGTGCAGATGCAGATGGAGAGTTCTAAGAAGAGTGATCTGGCCAAGGGGATTGGCAGGCTTTCTTCCCAAACTGCTCTAGAATCTTGGGTAGTCAGTCACTTCATGTCTGTGAGCTTCCTTCTTTATCCTTTATCTTCCTCTGCCCACTTCAGAGGGATAAGTCAGATGGTATCTTTAAAGGGCTTTCACAAGAAAGTGCTCTGTAAGTGTAAAATGGCAGTCAGTTTTTGTTTTTTTTGTTTCGTTTTGTTTAGTGCAAGAAAAGCCTCGAAGCATTTCAATGATTTAAAATCTGCACACGCAGCAAGTGAAGGTGATTGTGATGAAGAATTCCGTGCAAGTAGGGGTTGGTTCGATCGCAAAACATTAAAGGGCAGGTACCAGTTGTCCCTAAGTTGGACGTTTGTAACCCAGGGACTGCCTGTATCACCGGGCAAGAACTGTTAGATTTCCCGTAACGCGGTTCGGAACAGTGGGAATGCTCAGGGCTGGCTCACCATTTCCAAATCCCCCAACGCGGGGAGTCTGAGTCCTACCTATCGCAAATGCCACATTTCCCATGAAGCAGCCCCTGATCACTGCATTGGAAGAAATATTTCCCTTCTTTTAAATTCACCCATGCCTTTCTTAGAGCAATGACTATATTTTATCTTAGTGTTATGGTTA
The DNA here is from genome assembly GCF_030014295.1 of Loxodonta africana. Classification (NCBI taxonomy): domain Eukaryota; kingdom Metazoa; phylum Chordata; class Mammalia; order Proboscidea; family Elephantidae; genus Loxodonta; species Loxodonta africana. The sequence goes on from NC_087356.1 coordinate 73,442,342, forward strand.
TTTAGGAACATATTATATATCCCACTTTAAACTGGACACCCGTTGGAGGCAATATCCAGCTCTGTTTTGCACAGGGTATAAAGCAAATGTTTACCAAAAACTCCTCAGCTGGCTTCTCTTCTACTTGGCTCATTGGTTAGCACAGTGTCACATGGCCTTCCCTGGGCAAGGGAGGCCAAGAAAGTGAATATTTTGTTTTTTAGACTATATGGTAGAGGTGGACAAGACAGCACCTTGGGGAGGGAGCTGAGTGGGCTCAGCACATAGTTTGGGAAGTCGGAGAGGAGAAGGTCTTCCCTGATCCTGGGTTCTGTTTCTCTGTGTGCCCCGCTGTGTCTACCATAGTTGGTACACACTAAGTCCTCGTAGACATGGGGCCCGGAGAAGAATGACGAAGTCAATTAATTAAAATTAGGTCATGCAAATGTCTACAGTGCTTCACTCCTAGTAATACTTACCTCAAATTCATAAACAACTTATGAGTTTGCAAAGCACTAAACCAAAATCCAAACCAGTTGCCACAGAGTTGACTCCGACTCATGGCAACCGCATGTGTGTCAGAGTAGAATTGTGGTCCACAGAGTTTCAAAGGATGATTTTTTTTGTCGTAGGTCACCAGGACTTTGTTCTGAGGTACCCCTGGATGGACTTGAACCTCTAATCTTTCAGTTAGCAGCTAAGCGTGTTACCCATTCACTCCACCTTACTCTACTTACAAAGCCCTAGCATCCCTTCTTTCTTCAGATAAAAAACTGAGTCTCAGAAAGGTTACTAATTTGTTTGAGATATCTCAGCTAGTAGGTGACAGTGGCAGGAATGGCTTGATCCTGATCTCCTGAGGTGGCACCCCCATGCTTTATCCACCACCCCGCACTGCCTCTTACACAGAGGTTTTAGACCACAGCCGTCATATACCTCACCACCTCCTGAGAATAGTACAGTCAGGGCAGTTGTCCCAAAGGTTGCAAGGCAATGGTCCCTCGTCCTGAGTTTGTGTGCGCATGGTGGTTGGGAAGTGGAGAGTATTTCTCCTCCCCTCCCATCTCCTCAGCCTGGCCACTGCAGACATCAGTCTTGTCACTGAGCAGCTGCAAACAGCTGCTGACAGCTCCTAGCATCTCAGCCCTCAAAGTCTATGAGTTCCCCTCAGGACATCAGTGGCATGTCAGGCTTTGCGTATGTCAGCATGGGTTTCATCCTATGGCTTGAACTAAGCCTCATCCATTACCAGAGAAAACCCCTAGGTCTGCGCTGGGCCCTATCATACCTGTTTCTACCAGCAGACACCATGGAGTTTTAGATCTCCATTCCTGACCTTTCGGGAAGAGGCAGAGCCACTCTGTGACACCGTTCCCACTTCTGGAAAGAGAATGTAGCTGGTTGCTAGGCAAACCAGGTTGCCTGGCTCTGCCTCTGACTTGAGCGTGACCTTGAGATGGCATGTCCCCTTGCTGGGTCTCGGTTCCCAAAGTAAGGATGCTAAGCCAAAAGGAACACTCAGGGCACTTCCAGCTTGATGGTGGAGCCAGCAGCTGCACACAGGCGGAACTAATGCAGATTTACTGGCTGGAATGTGCTTCTTAAGCCTGAATGAATGATAAGTACATGAGTGCTCATGCTGGCTGAGGACAGCAAGTTACGCTTCCCTAAGATGGAAACTATTTCTGTCTTCAAGTTTGGACATTTCTGTTCTCCGCCATGGGCTTAACATGTCAATGGAGGAAAACATGTTGCTGGATTCTCAGAAAACCCTCCTCTGTCATGGAGGTCTCTGTTTGGCTGTGTGAGGAAGCCCAGCAGGAGTCTGGTGACCCACCCGATGGCTTCTCCCTTTGGGTTGCAGGAGGCCAGCGTGCGGCCAGTGTCCAGAGCACTCAGCCAGGACTCAGACTAAGGCTCACACAGCTTCTGTGCCACCACCCGGCTGTGTGGACATAGACGAGCTGCTGTTGCCCTCTGAGTCTGAGTCCTTTCCAATAAAATAAGGATGTCAGCTTGGATGCCTTTGATATTCTTTTCAATTTAATGATTTTAAACTTAGTGCTTAATCTTATTCCTGTACCATTTGGCTTCCTTGCGACAGCTTGTTTTGTGGGTGCCTCTCAGTACTCTTAATCAAAGGAAAACCTACTGCTTTTGACCTCAACTCAGGGATGGGGAACGACATGAGGAGAACACTTTTTACTACTCTTTTTGTTCTGTATGTTTCTACAGAAGTCACTCTCTCCTCTCCAAATGTCAATTCACCCCTAAAGGAAGGAGATGTTATCTGTTTGTTCTCTGAGTGATGAAACGACCTCAGGCAGATCCAGTTACAATGTACCCATGACTCAGGCATATATGATTACGTTCATTAAGGGGAAGAGAGACGGAGCTAACTTTTGAGCACCTGTATGCTTTGTGCCAGGTGCCTTCTCTTACACAGTCTCCTGTAAGGAGTCCTGGTGCCGCAATGGTTAAAGATTTGGCTACTAAACAGAAGGTCGGCAGTTCGAACCCACCAGCCACTCTGAGGGAGAAAAGACCTGGCCATCTGCTCCTATAAACCCTACGGGGCAGTTCTACTCTGTCCTAAGGTCACTGTGAGTCAGAATCGACTGGATGGCACACAACAGCAACAATCTTCTCAAAAGCCACAAGAGAAGTCCCATTTTAAAGGGGGAAAAACGGAGGCTGAGAGAGGGTAAGAAAGTTGTCCAAATTAGGCACAGTGAGGAGAGTAGCTGGAATTAAAAATCTATGTCTCCCTCCAAAGCCCGACCTCCGTCTCTGAGGATATGACTTTTAGCAGGGATTGAACTTGAAGGCAGTGTGTGGAGAGGGGCAGGGAAACCCCACGGTGCCCTTTGCTAGTTGATCTAAGGAGAGAAGGTGATGTGCAGAGCATGGACCCCTACTGTGAATCCTTAGACTTGGCAGCTACGTAAATCTCTGGTTTTCATTTTGGTGTTGTACCCTCCCACTGGTCCCCCCGTCGACAGGTTATGGTGATGGAAAAATTAGCAATGGATACTAGCGATGGTTGCACAGCCTGATTAATGTAATTGGTGTCACTGAATTGTACATGTAAAACAAATGCTGAATTGGCAAATATTGTGTAATACATATTTTTATAATAATAATAATTTTTTTTTTTAATGGGGTCTAGGGACAGGCCTACACACCCTGAGTCCTGGCACAGATGTTCTCTTTTCCCTGATGAATGTCCTACAGGAAACTCTAGCCCCACAAAGTCCCTGACACCTCAGCTGATCACAAAGTTTAGAGCTGGGACTGTCCCCTCACGATTTGTGGATAGAACAGGGCCCAGCTGCTCTCACCTACTCTCCCACCCTGGGTCTTTTGGGGCGAGAACAGCAGCTTTCTCCACCTTGGTGAGAGTTCCTTATTCCTTTGGTTCCATTAACACACCGTGTTCCTCAGATGCAGCTACAATAAAAGTTGTCCAGTCAAGGCCCTGGAAGCCAGCTGGGGCCTCTTACTGTGCAACCATAAAAAGAGGAAAAAAAAAAAAAAAAACCGTGCTGAAGAGCCAAGTTGAGAAGCATCCTTGGAAGACAGGAAAGAATATATAAAGATAACCTTGTTTTAATAGAAAAAGGAAATGAGACAGAAACTGGTTCTTTTTACTGCAGGGAACAGAATCCTATGAACCCAATTTTAGTTTCAATTGGAACAAATACTTACTGAGTCTTATGTGTTAGACACTGGTCAGCGCCTTCATCATAATCACCTTTCTTCCTGGTAACAGTGTTAAGAAAACAGGGAGAAGGCTCAGTTGAGGCAAGTGGCCTATTCGAAGCCAATGAGAGCCCAAACTTTGTGATTCCTAGCTCAGAGCTCTTTCCGTTACTCCACTACTGAGTCTTCTCTTGCAAATGTCCTCATGAACTTGTATCTTCCTCTGTGAGAATCGGACATACCAAATCAAATCCTTTGCCATCAAGTCGATTCCAACTCACGGCAACCCCGTGTGTGTCAGAGTAGAACTGTGCTTCGTAGGGTTTTCAACAGCTGATTTCTCTGAAGTAGATTGCCAGGCCTTTCTTCCAAGGAGCATCTGGGTAAAACTGAACTTCCAACATTTTGGTTCACAGCCAAGCATATTAACCATTTGCACAACCTAGGGACTCCGTAGGTAGATACTGAAACTCAAAGGGGTTAAAAGACATGGCCCGTGGTTCCTTGGTATCCTATAAAATAGGAGAGTATCCCAGATCTCCCTCTTTCTTGTTCCCCTTCCCTACCCCTCAGTCTACACAGCTGTGCTCCCAGGATGTCTTCCCAGATGAGGTATCCAGGCCGGCTATGATCTCCATAACACTCTGCACTGTCCCTATCATGGTATTTGTCACTGCACATTGTAATTGCCGATGTCAGGTGGAGCCTGGCTGAAAGCAGAGAATACCAAACAGATGTTTACCTGTGTTTTTGAGGCCATTGTTGCAGCCACTGTGTCAATCCATCTCCCCAAGGATCCTCCTCTTTTTTGCTGACCCTTCACTTTACCAAGCATGATGTCCTTCTCTAGGAACCAGCCCCTCCTGACAACATGTCCAAAGTACCTGTGATGGAGTCTGGCCGTCCTTGCCTTAAGGAGCACCCTGGCTGTATGTACTTCTTCCAGGACAGATTTGTTTGTTCTTCTGGCAGTCCATGGCATGTTCAATATTCTTCCCCAACATCATAATTCAAAGGCTTCAATTCTTCTGCAGTCTTCCTTACTGTTCTGCTTTCGCCATGGCTTCGGTCAGGAACACCTTAGTCCTTAAAGTGATATCTTTGCTTTTCAACACTTTAAAAAGGTCTTTTACAGCAGATCTGCCCAATGCAATAAGTCTGTTGATTTCTTGACTGCTGCTTCCATGGGTGTTGATTGTGAAATCCTTGACAACTTCAATCTTTTCTCCGTTTATCATGATGTTGCTTATTGGTCCAGTTGTCAGGATTTTCGTTTTCTCTTTGTTGAGGTGTAATCCATGCCGAAGGCAATGGTCTTTAATCTTCATCAGTAAGTGCTTCAAGAACTCTTCACTTTCAGCAAGCAAGGTTGTGTCATCTCCACATCACAGGTTATTAATGAGTCATCCTCCAATCCTGATACCCCATTCTTCTTCTATAGTTCAGTTTCTGAGTATTTACTCAGCATACCAGATTCAATAACTATGGTCAAAGGATAAAACCCTGCACGTACTTTCCCTGACTTTAAACCACGCAGTATCCCCTTGTTCTGTTCGAATGACTGCCTCTTGGTCTGTGTACAGGTTCTGCATAGGCACGATTAAGTGTTCTGGAATTCCCATCCCTCACAGTGTTATCCGTAATTTGTTATGATCACTATAGTTAAATGCCTTTGCAGAGTCAATAAAATCAATGTAAACATCTTTCTGGTTTTCTCTGCTTTCAGCCAAGATCCATCTGACGTCAACAATGATATCTCTCCTGAATCCGGCTTGAATTTCTGGCAGTTCCCTGCCGATGTAGTGCTGCAAGCGCTGTTGAATGATCTTCAGCAGAATTTTACTTGCGTGTGATATTAATGATATTATTCGACAATCTCAGTGTTCTGCTGGATCACCCTTCCCTGGAATTAGGAGATCAATAAATGGTACCTATTAATCTTTTTTTATTATTAATCTTAGTGTATTACTAGAAGTTCACCATTCAAAGTGTTGGCAGGCCACTTTTCAAAAGTTCTAGGGAAAGATCCTTTCTTTTCTCTCCCAGCTTCTGGTAGCCCCAAGCGTTCCTTGGCTTGAGGCAGATTAACTCCAGTCTTACTGCCTCTGTCTTCACCTGGTGTTTTTCCCTCTTTGTATCCATCTGTGTCTCCTCTCCTGTTCTAGAAAATCACCGCGTATATTGGCTCAGGACTCACCCTTACTCTGATAGGACCTCATGTTAATTTAGCTGATAATATCTTTGTGGTGTGTGGTAATGCCAAATTGTGACCTCAATACTCTCCAGCATGCTTTCTCCTTTTTCAAAATGGGCAACTGAGAGCTTAACATAACTGATGCCATGATGAGCCCTGAGTTTTTCTCCTTCCTCTCCCTGCCTCCTCCTTTGCATACCTTTGTTAATGACTGTCTAGACCTAATGTGAATGACTTCGTTCCGTGTTTTAATCTGATGCAAATAACTTTGTTTTGTTCTGTCTGACCTCCTGTGACTTACAACCCACCCCCCACCCCCACAGGAAAATCAGAGCCCAGGTGAGCCTGATTAAGAGATGTCCAGCATATATCTTTTTAGCCTGATAAAGAGTCTTTTGTCACTATCTGGTAATGAATATCTCCTCCGGCCGGGCCATCTGCGGACTACAAAGACACTTCTAACCCTTGTAAGATTCTATATAAGCTCTAATGTAAAATTGCTCTTTGGGACTCCATAGAGACAGCATGTGTCCCTGCAGGGTCCCGTGTGATGTATACATCTCCAGAATAAACTTTCTCACTTTTTCTGACTCAGAGTAACTTTTCATTGGCTCGACTGCTCCAGGGCATCGACCCTAATCGGGTAACAAAATCAACTAAATCAAAATCCACACTTTTTCACTTCTCTGTTCAGTTCTGACACCAGCTGCCCATGTGACACTTCTTTCTCAGACTCTAGCCTCTCAGAGCTGGGTCAGATCTCTCAAGTTAAAAGATCACCATCCTTCAGACTGCCAAGTCGGCCCAAGACTTCAGATGCCAGGTGAGAGTTTAAAATCCTTACTCCTTACCTGCTGGCTCCAAATTCTGGGCTTCCCCCTGCTGTTTCAGGTTGCTAGGCACAAGCTTGGGGCCCTTTTCGGATCCCTTCATTCTGACCTGCTGGCTCCCACTATTCCCTCGGGTCCGAGAATTCACTAGAATGACTCACAGAACTCACAGAAAGTGCTATACTTACGATTACAGATTTATTACAGCAAAAGGATCAGCATAAGGAAGAGACACACGGGGTGGGGTCTGGGGGGGTTCCCAGCACAAAGCTTCCATGTTCCAAAGGACAAACTACTGTCCCATGTGCACCAAGGTCTTTCACCAACCAGGAAGGCCATAGAGGTTCCTAGGGTCTTATTGCAAAGGCAGGAGTGATTGGATCATGCTCCGCCACCCCCAGGTCAGCTGATACCAGCCACTAGATGGTCATTCTGGCCAGGCCAGCCCCCTCGTATTAGCATAAACCCTCAGGTGTGGTCTGGAGACAAAGGCACCTCAATTACTTAGGAAATTACAATGTGTTTCAGTTACTTAGGAAATTACAATGTGTTAGCGTTCTTTCCCAGGAAACAAGGACAAAGACCAAATTACTTTTGGTAAAGTTAAATTCTTTACATTGCATCTTCAAAGACTCTTTTTCTAAATAAGCCAAGTTCAAAGGCCCTAGAGGTTAAAACTTTATCTTTTTGAGGGCACTATTTTTTTTTATTCAATCCGTGGAGCCCTGGTGACACGATGGTTAAGACCACTGCTGCTAGCCAAAAGGTCTGCAGGTTAAATCCTCACCCGCTTCTTAGAAACCCTATGGGGCAGTTCTGCTTTGTCATATAGGGTCGCTATGAGTCAGAATTGACTTGATGGCAACATGTTTGGTGTCTTTTGTTTGATTCATTCAATCCACAGCAGTCCCTGAGTGATGCAAACAGTTAAGTGCTTTGCTACTAAGTGAAAGGTTGGTGGTTTGGATCCACCCAGAGGCACCTTGGAAAAAAGACTTGGCAATCTCCTTCCAAAAGATCATAGCCATTAAAAACTCTATGGAGCACAGTTCTACTCTAAAACACATGGGGTTGCTATGAGTTGTAATCGACTGAAAGGCAACGGGTTTGGTTTTTGTTTTATTCAATCCATAATACTTAATATACATATAACAATATATTAGATCACTCATACTCACCTTCAGAGCTTCTATTGTTTTCCACTCCCTCTTCTACCCACAACCACCATTGGTTACTCTAACACTGTCTAACCTTGGTGGCGTAGTGGTTAAGTGCTACAGCTGCTAACCCAAAGGCTGGCAGTTCAAATCCACCAGGTGCTCCTTGGAAACTGTACGGGGCAGTTCTACCCTGCCCTATAGACTATGAGTCGGAATCTGCAGCTGTTTTTTTTTTTTCAAACCTTTCTTCCAAATGTCTTCTATGTTTGTTTCACACTCTAGTCCAGTCCCTCATCTCTCCATTTAAGGCAATAGATTCTATTCAGTTCTTCTGCTTCATGTTCCCCCTTCAGTGTATCATGCACACTCTACGATGCCTCTAGAATTTCTATATAGGAGAGGTTTAGGGGTCACATTCTTCGGCTCCCCAAAGAGTGGGAAGGACAGGGGGATTGTCTTGAAGCTGCATATGCATGTCACTTTACAAAAGACTGAGTGAAATGTCAAATGTCCAGTGTTAAAGCAGGGGGGTAAAGAGTGTTGATGGATATGAAAGGCTAACACCCTCCACTCCTGGCCAACCCTTGGTGTCATATATGAGCAGAAGCTGCCAATTTAAACTTCCTGAAATATGGCTTTCGTCAAGTTACTTTGAGTCTGAGGAGGCTGCAGAACAAGCTCCAGAATGCTTTGCTTCACATTCAGGACTGTCCTTGAGGATTTTATCTTCAGGATAAATACAGAAATGCTCAGGTTTTTACGTACAAACTCATTTCATTTATTGCATAGTCATGGCAAAGCACGTAAATAAGACCCCAAGACATCCAGTGAGCATGGTAGAGTAAGAATTGACAATTAAAATGTTAGTTTACATGTTAGAATCCAAATCTTTAGACTTCAGGCTCTATCTTTATGGAGTGGTCTCAGGAGGAAACTTGACCACCCCTCAAATTCAGAGGAGGTCCCCTGTAGCTAGGGTCTGATGTCGACTGTGGGTAACAGTATCTCAGGATTCTCAGTCTTCAGACACAGAGTCAGAGGGAAGCTTTGCTCCTGTATTCTCTGAAAATGAGCAAAAATCCATGGGTTTGTATACCATGTGTGCTGTCACATTTAACTGTAATTGGTATGTTTTATTGCCAATTAGGAAATTATTGTATTTGGCTAATTTATACAGATTTGAGTTGCTACCATTTAGGGAATTATGACGTATTTGTCTTCTTGTTTACTACATATTTTCAAGACCACGTTGATTCATTAAAAAATAATGGGAATTGTTTAGCAACGTATTTATGTTTATAGAGATTTGATCAATGTTATATTTTGTTATTTCAGAGTCCAAGTGCACACCCCAATTTAGGGAAATTATTTATGACCTATATCATATACTTCTGTTATCTATGTCCAAAGTTGGAACAACTTTCTAACGCTTCACAGTTACTGGTTAAAGAGCGTTATAAAAGTATACATGTTTCTGTTTCTAAGTTCAGAAATTACTTATTTTTAATATCACATTATAAGTGAACATAGGCATTTAAAAGCATTATATAAACATCATGACAGTGTAAAAGCATTATAGAAGCATACATAACAGTGATTTACACATATGTGTTTTAAGAAGATTACAGAATCAGACGTGATTTGAGAACATACAGAAAGCATACATAACACAGGACCCTTCACAATTTTGCCTCAAACTCTCTTCCAGGGCATTTTGTTCCAACACCAACTTTTCACTTCTGCTCCCGCACCCCCCCCCCCCCCCCCCAGTACACCAAGTCTATTCCTCACTCTATGTCTTTGTCCAGGAGAGGTCCCTCCCCCATAAGGCCCTCCCTCCCCACATCCTCTCATCTAATGAAATGCTATTCATCCCCCAAAGTCTGGCTTAAGAATTATTCTCCCAAGGAAACTTCCCAGCCACCCCAGCCTACAGTGCTCCCTCCTGCCCTGGAATTCCCAGTGTTTCTTGTTGTCCGAATAATTTATTCTGGCACTTAGCTACATAACTTTCTTGTATTTGTTATTGAGACATCTCATATGTTGATGTTTTCTTTCCCACTGAACTAAGAGGTCCATTTAGGGTAAGTACTGCCTCATACCTCTTTTGGCCCTCATTACACCCAGCCCAGTCAGTGTAGGACACAGAGTAGGTAACGGCAGTGGGTTGCTGGGTTTAGCCCACAGATGCATGACAACAGAAAAAATCCTTTGGATTTAGGACAGTCCTCTTCAGGGCACCAAAAGCCTTTCCCAAACAATGTGTGCCAAATATCTACTGGCTACAAGACTTTGGACCTGGGAAAACTGAGTTGTTTATGACCCAATTTCAGCTGGTCTAAACATTTCCTGGTGACTAATGATGTGGAGATGAAGGCAGCGTGTTACCTTCAGCTTGGGCAATGTTGCTGTGAACACACATCTGCCTACAGTCACATACATCTGTCTTCATGTGCATACCAACTCTTGATTGACAAACAGCAGGGGTGTCACCAGGTTCCTGAGAAAGTCCACCAGTGGTGGTGGAACAGAGATGGGGTTTTGAAAACTTGCAAGAACACCTCCTCTAGAGAGAGATAAAAAGGTAAAACATGTAGTAAAAAGTTAACATTTGGGGACGCATGGTGAAGAGTATCTAGGTATTCTTTGTACTATTCGCGCAACTTTTCTGTAAGTTTTAAATTATGTTAAAAAATGTTTTGTTTTAAGCAGAAATAACCACAACAAATCACTTCAGGAATAATTAACACTCCCCTCACTTTCCCTAGCCTTTAGGAAGAATTAACACTTTTTTCAACACTTGTATGAATTATACTTGAGAATATTCCTATTTTCCCTACTAGATAAGAAGTGTAGAATGGAAAAAGAAAACATTTTAGAGTCAAAAGGGAACAGAAAATACTCATCTCTTACCAATTAAGAAAAACGGTAAATATTAGATAACGAATATGATTTCTGGTCCATTGTTGGTGTCCATGACATACTAGTTCCTTTTTTTTTTTTTTTTTTTAAATATCAGTTACCAAGTCTATTCACTTTTTTATCCTCAATGCCTAAAAAAGCATCTGGCACAGAGTAAATGCATAATAAATAGTTATCAAATGAATGAATGAGTGAATAAATGCTGGAATTCAACTAAAGCACTTCCCCAGCTGATCCCATAGCCACAAGAACAGCCCATGTTTTTGCTGTAACTTCTGTGTGCCCTTGTGGCCTCTGCTTTCCTCATCTACAAAATGGCTGGTTTTCTTTAAGACTGCGTAGGATTAGCTAGTTAGAGAGGACTATACACACACAAAGGAGCCCCTAGGTGATGCAATTGGTTAAGCGCTCAAGTACTAGCCAAAAGGTTGGCTGTTTGAGCCCACTCAGAGGTGCATTGGGAGACAGGCCTACAACCTACTTCCAAAAGGTCGCAGCCTTGAAAACCCTGTGGAGCAGTTATATTCTGCACACACTGAGTTGCCATGAGTTGGAATCAATTCAATGGCAACTAACAGCAATACACACATGCTAACACAAAGGTTGGCAGTTGGAACCCACCCAGTGGTGCCTTGGAAGAAAGGCCCGCTGATCTGCTCGCATTAAGATTACAGCCAATTAAAGCACACACACACACAAAACCAGGACTACAGCCAAGAAAATCCTGGGAGCAGCTCTACTCTCTATTACATAGGGTCTCCATGAGTCAATCAACTCGACAGCAATGAGTTTTTTGGTTATACACACATGGGCCATTGGGGGTTCAATGGTAGAATTCTCACCTTCCATGGGGGGGTGTGGGGTTGATTTAGGCCAATGCATCTTAAACGCAGCCACCATCCATTTGTAGGTGGAGGTTTGGGTGTTTCTATGATGCTGAACAGGTTTCAGTGGCACTTCCAAACTAAGACTAGGAAGAAACTCTTGGTGATCTACTTCAGAAAAATTCACCACGAAAACCCTAAGGAGCACACTTCTACTCTGACACACATGGGCTCACCAGGAGTTGTAGACCCATTTGCAACTGGGCTATGGCTCCTGGGGTCTAACAGCCCTGGAGAGAAGAATGGAATAAAATGGGCTAATGTGTGGTCTAGCAGCCTGCCAGCCCTGGAGGGGCTATTCTTATAGCCATAGCAATGATTTCTCAGAGTTCTGGTCCTGGTTCCCAATACCCAATAAAAACCTGTTGCCGTTGAGTCGATTCGGACTCATAGTAACCCTATAGGACAGAGTAGAACTGCCCCAGAGGGTTTCCAAGGAGCAGCTGGTGGGTTTGAACTGGCAACCTTTTGGTTAGCGGCCCAGCTCTTAACCACTATCCAACATGGGCACTAAAACCAAAAAAAGAAATCCACTGCCTTGGAGTCGATTCTGACTCATACCGACTCCATAGGGTTTCCAAGGCTGTAAATCTCTAGGAAGCAGACTGCCACAGCTTCCTCCTGCAAAGCCTCTGGTGGTTTCCAACCGCTGACCTTTCTGTTAGCAGTTGATCACTTTAACCATTGCTCCACCAGGGCTCTAATACCAGCACCACCCATTGCAATCGAGCCTATTCTGATTTACAGTGACTACATTTTACATAGGACAGAGTAGAACTGCCTCACAGGGTTTCCAAGGAGCAGTTGGAAACTGGTGGATTTGAACCTCCGACCTTTTGTTTAGCAGCCTGAGCTCTTAACGACTGTGCCACCGGGGCCCCAATATCAGCACCAGTAAGGCTTAAGTAAAGTGAGGGATTGCATCCTCAGCCTCAGTGTGGCTGAGGGACAGGCCGCTGCTCCGGGGACACCTAGAGGCTGGGGACTAGAAGAGTGCTGGGTTTCTTCGGGCAACAGGGCACACGTGTACTAGCTCGGGCTGTAGAGACCTGAGCCGGGTCCTCACTGTCCACTCCTTCTCCAGCCTCCTCTGCTGCTGAGCTGCTGGGCCACAAATGGCAGGCCCCAGAACCGTAGGACCTGCAGCGCCCCAGCTCCGCCGGCCTCCTTGGTCCGGTCCCTGCCACCCACAGAGCGCAGGCCCTAGCCCAGAGGGAATTCCTTTCCCTTCGCCTGCTTTTCTCTCTGAAAGGGGGTGGTGCACATTTTGTCCGGGGCCACGTGCAGAGCAGTTTGCTCTCATGCTTCTTAACCTGCATGTGCAGTTTGTCTGGATCCCCCTTCCCGGGGCGAGAGCTCAGCTCGGCTCTGCCCGGATCTGAGGGTGAGCTACCGTAAACACTGACAGCAGAAAGAGGAAGAGCAAGGGCGAGAGGCCAAGGAGGATGCCAAAACCGGCAGCCAAGTCAGTGGAGTAACAACCAAGCCGGTTATTTGACTGTTAACTCGCCCACTTCGACGCTTAACTGTCCGAATGGTCAGTCTGGTAGTTCCACTGGGGACAAAACCAGACAGGGAGGGGAGAGGACAGCAGCCGAGGGGCGGGGGGAGGAAGAGGAGAAAAGAGGGATGAGAACAGAGGGAAGATGAAAAAAGTCAGGCGAGGGGACTCTGAGAAACGGAGGCAGCTGGAAGCGAGGGAAACGACAGATTTGTGATAGAATTGGAAGCAGAGAGTGTGACGGAGATGCGGAGACACAGACACAATGAGCGCCCAGGCGAGGCATTGACAAGGCCGCATCCATCTCGGGCTCCTGACAGAAGTATGGCCGATTCTCTCTAGCACACCTCAACCCCACGCTTCTAGCAACTAGACCGCCCCTCCAGGGTCCCCAAGCCCCCTCGGCCCCGCCCTGGCCCGGGTAGAGCCCTGCCCGGGGGCCGCCTCCCACCTCTGCGGCTCGCTGGGCCCCACTGCTCACCCCAAACCCGGGGAGGCGGGAACCGGGGAGGGAGCGAGAGGGAGGGGCTCCGGTGGGAGGCAACCCTGTGGCTCCAGCTCACTCTAGCTTTTTTTTTTTTTTTTTTTCCCTTCTCTTTCTTTCTTCACTCCTTTTTCTTTCCAAACAGGGAAAAGTGTTCCACGACGCGGGAGCGCCTTTCCGCCTCGCCTTTTCCTCCCTGACCCTGGTCCCTGCTCCCGTCCGGGCGCCGAGCGCGGGAAGCCCCTTGGCGCAGGGGAGCTCCGGGGCCGGGGCGAGGAGCGCGGGGCCTGGGGGTGCGGGGCAGCTCCGCGCCGGCACATGGCTGCTGCCCCCCGGCGCGCACCCCGAGGCGCCGCGCCCAGCTCGCCGAAGGTTCGTCCGCTGCACCCGGCCGCCCCGGAGCCAGGGAGCGGCTGAGCCGGGAGGTGCCCGCGTCCAGGAATCGGGATGACCGTCCTTCTCCTGCTGCTGCTGCTAGGTGAGTGCCTGGGGGACGGCGGGAGTTTGGATGCTCGGAGTAAACCCAGCCCTCCGTCCGGGCGGAGACACACACTGATTCCAGACCGTTGTCCCCGCAGCCCTGGAGTGAGTCCTCTGTCCCTGCCTCCCGGCAAAGGAGGAGCACATCTGGGCAGCGAAAAGCCGCCCACTCGGCCATCGAAAATGCCTCAAACATCTGGCCCTTGAGCAGGCTTCCGCGCTGTTGAGTTTGGCCATGAACGGTCGGGTGTAGAGGGTCCTTTTTACAGTGGTGTTTAGTTTCAGGAGTATCTGGGAAACTGGAGAATTGGGGGAGGGATGGTTTATCCAGGAATTTTTGTGCCAGGTTCCTGAGGGTGGGGGGAGCTTTTTTGTTGCAAGCAGGCGCCTCTGAGGGCTCAGATGAGAAACAGATGTGTTGAAGGGTAAGGGGAAGGGAATGGGGAAGAGGCAGCGTTGGAGAGGGATGGCGGAGAGGGAAAAGGGCAGAGCCCACAGAGAATCAGGAAGGTGAAAACACTGAAAATTACTCAGGGAAGGGAGGGGAAGGGTCAGGAAGGAGAGAAAGTAGGAGAATGGGAAAGTGAAACAGAAGGGCAAGGTTGAGGGACACTGAGCAAAGACGGTGTGAAGAAGACAGAAAAAAAGTGGAATGGAAGAGACCAACAGAGAAATGGACCAAGTGCCTTTTTGGCCCCTTGAAACAGGCTCTGGAGCAAAGAGAAGACCCCTCCTGGGCTCCCTTCCAGGTGTTACCCAGGCAGGTTCCCTGAGGCCTCAGAGAGCTAAGGCACAGGTTGAAAGTATATGTGAGGGAGGTGTGTGGGCAAGAGCCAACTGGGGGGAGGCTGCCAGTGTCTCAGGCTCCTCACCAAGCTCACACCTGGAGGTGGGGGTGAGGGGTGCTGAAGACAAGTCACTGAGACGCACCAGGGCAGCGTGGGGTCTGCCTGGAGACAGGACCAAAAGTGAACCAAAGTGAAGAAAATGAAAGATCCTGGCTGGGGTGGGGGAGTGAAGGCTGCACTTGGATGTCAGAACACCTGAGAACTAGTCCTGGCTTTGCACAGACTAGCTGGGTGACTGTGAACAACTCACCAACTGTCCAAGGCTTCAGTCTTCTTAGCTCTAAAATAAGAAAACCGGATGGTTTCTAAACCCCTCCTAGCTCGGACAGCCTAAAAAGCCAGGAAGAACCACCAAACAGAAGTGAAGAAGCACTCAAAAGTCACCCTGAAATAAGTGGCTAGAGGTTCTTTCTTTTTTTTTTACGTGAAAATTTACATACCAGTCAGGTCACTTTCATCCCAGCTTAACCCACCCTCCGGCCAATAGTATCTGTGTTAGAAGAATAAAAGATGTGGATTAGCCCAAACTGTTGCTCAAGTAGAGTGAGTGGGGAAGGCTTTATTTTCTAATCTCTTAGATATTGGCCAAGTGTTTCAGTAGTGCTCCTGTGCATACTTGGCATGTCCAGATGGCACCTTTGTCATCTTTACTGGCCTCTACCACTGAGCTACCGATCACCAGAGGTTTGGTAGAATCAAGCTTCCAAAACCAAACCAAACCCGTTGCGGTTGAGTCGATCCCTATAGGACAGAGTAGAACTGCCCTATATGGTTTCCAAGGAGCACCTTGTGGATTTGAACTGCTAACCTTTTGGTTAGCAGACATAGCTCTTAACCACTGTGCTATCAGGATTTCCAATCAAGCTTCAGAGCTGCCTTATGAAAAACAGCAAACATTTATTAAGGGTTTATTATGTGGAGTACTTTATATGTACTATCTCGTTAACTTATTTATTCTTCACATCAACCAGTTAAGACTCATAGCGACCCTATAGGACAAGGTAGAACTGCCCCATAGAGTTTCCAAGGAGCACCTGGCGGATCTGAACTGCCGACCTCTTGGTTGGCAGTCGTAGCACTTAACCACTACACCACCAGGGTTTCCCTCAACCCTATTGGCTACCCACTGTTATTTCCCCGTTTACTGATGAAGAAATCAAAGTGTAAAGAGGTCAGGTAACTTGTTCAGAGGCAAAAGCCTACAGTTAGCAGAGATGGGATTTGAACTCAGGTTATCAGCCTCCAGAGAGTGTTCCCTAAACCACCGTGCTCTACAGCCTTCCTTCCCTACAGAAGGACTCTTAAAGATCTTCTCTGTAGCTAAGTCCTTACCAGTCCTCTCTGTGGAGCACAGATTTCAGCATGACCCTGCCCTATCTGAGAAGCCTGGGGAAAGGAAACGAAACTCACAAATTTTGAGCACCTGCTAATATACCAGTATTAGCCTTGGTGGTGTAGTGGTTAAGAGCTCAGCTACTAACCAAAAAGTCAGCAGTTCAAATCCACCAGGCACTCTTTAGAAACGCTGTGGGACAGCCCTGCCCTGTCCTGTAGGGTTGCTATGAGTCAGAATCGACTCGACGGCGACGGGTTTGGGTTTTTTTGGTGTTGGGTATAGTTCACAGTGGAAAGTGACAAGTGACTTTGGCTCAGCTGGTCAGTTGAAATCAGCTGCCATGCCAAGATGCAAATATTGATGGTAGTCATCCTCTTAGTTCTTGAGAAAGGAAAAACTGACCAAGACATGAATCAAAAGATGCCATTGATCCATTTGGCCCTTCTTTATTGACTGTCTACTATGCGTAATCATTCCTTTGGTGAGGAAATAATTCGTTGGGTTCATACTCTGCCTTTATCACGCACATGATGTCTTTCTTGGTTTTGTCTTTATAAAATTGTTACGAACTTAAAAGTTCAAGTCAAAAAGAAAAAAAGGACTACTGACTTAGAATTGTGCACAGCTGGATTTCCGTCATTCACGCCTACTATTAAGCTTTTGCCACATCTGTTCCTTTGTCAGACGTACTCAGACTCATGACATCCCAGTTAAGTTGATTAAGTTGTTCAAGGAAGAAGTCACAGGGAGATGAGCTGAAGAAGTGGGACAAGGGACAAGGCTGGGGAGAATTACCAGCAGATGGGTGAACCAGAGACAGGCATCTGAGGGGAGCAACACAAAGGGAACCCCTCTATAACTGACTTCCCTGCTGGTTCAGAGCCCATAGGGGAAGCAGCAGTTCTGGGAGCTGGATATAGCCCTTATTTGAACCATTGTATGCCAGAGCTGGTGGCATTGGTGGTTCAGTGGTAGAATTCTCACCTTCCCTGCAGGAGACCTGGGTTCGATTCCTGGCCAGTGCACCTCATGTATAGCTATGACTCATCTTACAGTGGAGGCTTGTGTGTTGCTTTGACGCTGAACTGGTTTCAGCAGTGCTTCCAAACTAAGACTAGGAAGAAAGGCCTGGCTGTCTACTTACAACCCATCATGGAGATGGCACAGGATAAGGCAGCACTCCATTCCATCCCATCCCATCCCGTCCCGTCCCATCCCATCCCATCCCATCCCATCCCATCCCATCCCATCCCATCCCATCCCATCCCATCCCACCGTGCATGGCATTTCCAGGAGTCAGGGGCCCACTCGACAGCACCTAACAACAGCAAGGTCAAGAGAGGTGAAAGATTTGGAGGATTATGACCTTTTGACTGGGCGACCACAGAATTGTGAAGCGCCCAGTTTTAACCAGCTTGCTTCTGTGCTTTCTCGTCCACTGTGCAAATAGGACCAGTTATTATTATTTTTTTATTATATGTAGACCATTACATGGACAGGGACCCGATAATGTACTTATTATACAAACTTCTATGTTTATTACCAGATTAACCAAAGATTGCTCTTTTGAAGCCTCTGTCAGGTGGAGGAGGATGTGGAAAGAGGTTGCTTCCCCAGAAAATAAGTTTGGGGAAGCCTTGAATGCACAGTGCTTCAGTCTGTATTGCGGTGACAGGTCTCGGTAGGATTCTATGTCCTCCCTTCCTCTCGCCTTAACGATCATGGTAATAATAATGATAAAGTCCCTGTAGGCTGATATCTTGTCTCTTCTTATTTTTGTCTTGTGCTCAGTTGGGCGGTGTACACATATTTCATGATTGTAACTGATGATGATGAACTAGACAGACATTTTTAAAAGGTAGAGTCAGAACTAGGGAAAAGCTTAAAACCTGTTGCCATTGAGTCAGTTCAGACTCATAGCAACCCTATGGGACAGAGTAGAACTGCCCCATAGGTTTTCCAAGGAGTGGCTGGTGAATTCGAACTGCCTGCCAACCTTTGGATTAGCAACCGTAACCTGCCATAGCTCTTAACCACCGCACCACCAGAGCTCCAGGGAAAAGCCTAGATTGTCTAAAGCAAACCAAACCAAACCCAAACCCGTTGCTGTTGAGTTGATTCCGACTCATAGTGACCCTACAGGACAGAGTAGAACTGCCCAGTAGGGTTTCAAGGCTGTAATCTTTATGGAAGCAGACTGTCACATCTTTCTCCTGGACATCTGGTAGATTCGAACCACTGACCTTTCAGTTAGCAACCCAGTGCTTAACTGCTGCACCACCAGGGCTCCTTTATCTAAATCAGTAGTTCTTAAAATTTGAGTCTCAGACTCCTCTGAGAATCTGATGAAAGCCATGAATTAAGTCCCAGAAAAATACACATATACATCATATTTTGCCTACAATTTCTGGGGCTTCTTTGATCTCCTGATAAATGAACCCACCCCTTCATTTAAAATGGAGAAGAAACCAAAAACTAGAGAGACTTGGCACAGCTAACTTAGTAGAAGGGGACTAGAACCCTAATTCTATGGTCTGCCCTATCACACATTCTTGAGATAGAAAATCTGTTTCCCTCCTTTTCAACTCATGTGGCTAAGCTCCAAGATCACAGTTACTCTTCAGATGCTTCAGTCAAATGAACTAAATGCTGAATAATTGGCACCAGTTTTTATGTTGAGAAATTTGCCTGAAAAATAGGGCGGATGTCATAACATTTCAATTTAGCCACTCTAACTGGAGATCCTGGAAACTTCTGCAATGCCGCGTATAATGTCTGGTTTATTCAGGAAAAAGGAATTTTATACCCAAAGTCTCAAAGATGTGGGCGTGCATACAAGGAGCAGGATTGAACATCGGTACCGCGAGCTTCCTTCTTCTATTGTTGTTGGATTATCCTGGGCAAGTCATACATCCCACTCTGATCCTCAGCTTCGTCTTTTGTAAAATGAAGGTATTAGACTAAAGTTGTCTCTGAGTTCCTCTCCACCACTAACATTCTCTGTTTTCATTCTGAGAATTTGCCTGCTGATCTGGATATGGTTGTGGTCAGGAACACGTGGGTATCGCCAAGCTTGGCTGGTTCTTTCAGGCGCTGTGCACCATGGCAATTGTTAGCATAAAATTATGAGCCCAGAAGGGCCCAGTAACCAATGGGAAGAGAGCAGTAGTGACGTCTGCACTGTGGCACTGTGAGCCAGGGGACACCATGTAGTATCAGGGTAGACAGCCAGATCCTCCTGCCTGGGAAGTTTGGTAACTGAAATACCCACCAAAAGGACCTCCTCCTACGCAGATGACTAAGATAGACTCCAGTGTAGAGGGCCTATGTATGAAACTATTTGCAAGCATAAGTGTTTTCTTCTAACTTTTTAATTAAGGGATAATTTACATATAATAAAGTACACACATTAAGTGTACTGCTTAATAAAATTCCTTGTACTATCATTTATATGGATTTGAACTTGTCATTGGGTTTTGAAATGTGAATTGTACATTATTAACCCACTCGTAGTACTAACCTGACCTATGATTATCCTGAGAGGGGGTTTTATGGGTAGAACTAGTATGACAGTATAGTTAATTACTAACATTTGTTCAGGGTTTAACAATGTACTAAGCATATTAACATATCTTATTCTCAAACCTTTCTTTGAGAATAACTGACATTATTACTCCATTTTACAGATAAATAAACTGAGGCTCAGAGGTATAAAGTGAGCTTCTCAGGATTACCCTGTTAGTAAATAGCTGAGCCAAGACGCCAACCCCCAGAGCTATTGTTTATAGCCCAGGATTACTGTATTATTGTCCGTGAGTTACTAGTTCCTTCTAATTTATCAGAAGACGTGTAGTACTTAAAGTCATTGTCGTGGGACCCTTGCCCTACCTTGGAGACAGACACAGGAGCATCCCTCGTTGGCACGTGACCCTGAGGCGCGGTTGGTGAAGGTGTGTGGATTGGGTATGACTTGCCTAACATGTGGCTTTTTCAAGTTAAACTCCTGTTTTCAGCATTTCTGACTTATTTGTTGTCCCAAAAAAGAATGTAGACTGTTCCAAAAGAAGAAAAAATTCTGATTATCTGAGCTTCCTAACTGCCTGGATACTGGAAAAATAAGTTTATTGCCTTTGGCACCACATAGACCAAAATGGGAAGAATGCTGAAATCCAACAACTTTTATTTTGTTAGCCACAGTCAGTCAGATCACTTTGTGTGTGCGGCCTCTGCCAAAGTCTAGTGATGATAAGACAGAATGCTGCTTTGTTCCAGTCGGAGGCAGGGGAGGGAGCTGTCTCCTTGGTGTCCAAACGAGAAGAGAGAAGGAGCAACTATCTCAGACTAGCTCCCCAGTAAGGGTAGAGTATTGGATGTTTTTCTGAAGAGACGCAGCAGAGGGGATCTGAAGAATTTGAATCACGGAAGGTGACAGGAGAAGCAAGTGGAGGAGGAAGAAGAAGGGAAAGAGGTAGAACAGCATAGAAACAGGAAACAGCAGAGGTTGAAAAAGCTGAACTAAAACAACTGAACTCCTGGTGTGACGCAGCTCCTCTGAGTTCATTTTATTTCACGATGACAGCAGCAGCAGCTCATTGAGCTCCCTTCTAGAATCTTCTTTAGCACTCAGATCTATGATGTAACATTTTGCTCTTTACTCACTCACTCGCTCACTCTCTCACAAAACAATAACTGTCTTAATTATAACAGAAATACCACAAGTGGATGGCTTTAACAAACAAATTTATTTTCTCACAGTTTAGGAAGCTGGAAGTATGAATTCAGGGTGCCAGCTCTAAGGGAAGGCTTTCTTTGTTGGCTCTGAAGGAAAGTCCTTGTCTCTGAGCTTCTTGGGCAATCTTCATGCCCTTGGCATCTCTCTTCCTCCATCTCTGCTCCTCTTGCTTGCTTGTTTAATCTGTTTTAGATCTCAAAAGAGACCGACTCAACATACACCTAATCCTGCCTCATTAACGTAATAAACATAACCTAATCCTCATTGGGAAACCCTGGTGGCGCAACGGTCAAGAGCTACAGCTGCTAATCAAAAGGTCGGGAGTTCAAATCCACCAGACACTCCTTGGAAACTCTATGGGGCAGTTCTACTCTGACCTATAGGGTCGCAATGAGTCAGAATCTACTCAACGGCACGCAACAACAACAATACTCATTGATAGAACTGAGTCCTGCCTCATTTTAACAAAACCACAGGCAGAGGTTATGATTTACAACACCTATTTTGGGGGGACACAATTCAATCCATGACAATAACTGAGCACCTTCTATAGTCCAGGCCCTGTGTTAGGCTCTGAGGCTCCAGTAATACAAAAGATACAGTCCCTACCGTCAAAGAGCTCACAGCCTAGCGGGGCAGACATGTTCATAAACAAGAAGTTACAGATATGAAGGTAGTATCATTGAAGAGAATACCAAGGTTTCTGGGAGCCCCAAAGAGGAAGCAACTGAATTATGCACTGTCTAGTAGAGTTAGGGTATTACGTGTAACGTGGATCTTTGGAGACTGTGTCTGATATTCTTCCATCCCTCACAGCATTTGCACATTAGTGAGGTGGGTGCCAAGTAAACAGCCAGTTGGTTGATGGATGGCCCCATCATCATCAGAAGGGATTGCTTAGATGGTGTGTGTCCTTGGCATTCAACCAGGTGCTTCATGAAGGAATTGAGCTTCCTGATGTCCTTGCCTAGTGAAAGTTATGGCGCGTTCTTCATCGTAACATGCCAGCCACACAGCTGCCTTTATTACTCATACCTCCTGACGTATCTATACCTATATATAAGGAGCCCTGGTTGCGCAGTGGTTAAAGCACTCAACTGCCAACCGAAAGATCAGCGGTTCGAAACCACCAGTGGCTTCTCAGGAGAAAGGTGTGGCATTCTGCTTCTGCAAAGATTTACAGCCTTAGAAACCGTATGAGGTCTCTATGAGTTGGAATCGACTCCACGGCTGTGGGTTTGGTTTATATCTCTATATATCTGTATCAGTGAATTTGAATCTCCTGATTAAGAATGGCAGTCTGTTCACTCACGGTTTTAATAGCATTCGTCTACAGCGAAAGCAAATAGGATCAAGTCGAGAAGGAATTTTCTGTTCCAGAAGAAATCCATTGTATTGAACAGAGACTCGGTCCCTGACATGTCCTTACTTCTTTTTGTGAGGAAAAAAGGGAAAACTCACATCCCTGAGAGGGAAATCGCTTTGTGACTTCATTGTTTAAATTTAGTCTTGGGTTTGTGGGGACGATTCAGACTTGGAGGAAGAGGCCTTCCAACCCAGCCTCTGTCACTTCTCATTACTTCCAGTGACAGTTCCAATTATTTCCAATCACTCTTCAAGGGAAGAGTGGGGGAAGTGTGTAAGGCTTCCTTGTGGCCCAGCAGCGTGGCAACCGCTGCGAAAGCCTGGCCTCTGGTGTCCCGAGGCCCTGGCTTGAAACCTAGCTTGGCCACTTAATAATCACGTGACCTGGGGTAAGTTATTTCACCTCCCTAACCTTAGTTTTCTCATCTGTCGTTGGGACTGCTAACAATGTCATCGGTCTGTTGTGAAAACTAAATGAGGTAACGCATGTAAAGAATTGTAGCACCCTGCTTGGTATGTATTAAGCAGTTCATAAATGGCTGTTGTGATTATCTGGACTGCCCCTGCTGGGAGAGGGTCAGCCCGTGGATATTTGGGGGGTCTGCTTGAAGTCAGCTGGCACCAGGCCGTCAGGGCCAGCCTTCAGGGCTTCGGCCACTGCTGCTCCTCTACCCTGAAGACTAGTTCCCAGATGTCCTTCTGGTAGTCTGGCTCTGTTCCAGAACCCCAAGAGGCTCGTAGACCCCCATCTGTGCCCCAACTGCCTGCAACTGCTCTGGGGGAGTAACTTTCTACGCTGTTTAGCCCTGGCCAAGAGGTGTCCTTTCTTATGCTGCTTAGCATACCAACTGCGGGTATAAGCCTTCTTTTCCCAGGCTCTGTTCCCTCTAATAAACAGTTGCTGTCAAGTTGATTCTGACTCATGGCCACCCCATTTATATCAGAGTAGAACTGTGCTCCATAGGATCTCCAGTGGCTGATTTTTCAAAAGTAAATTGCCAGGCCTTTTCTTCTGAGGTGCTCCTGGGTGGATTCTAACCTCCATCCTTGCAGTTAGCAGCCCAGGATATTAATCATTTGCACCACACAGGGACTCTGTCCTCCCTACTACCTGCTCTAAATGCCTGTGCCAACTTGGGCTACGCCAGCCAGGGCAAATGACTGGTTGGTTTCTTTCTGCTCTTAGCATCAAGCAGTCAGTGCCTTACTGAGCACCTTCTATGTGCCAGGCATTGTGCTAGGGACTTTCATACAAGTAATTTTTTGTATCTTCACAACAACCTGTGAGATAGGTATTATTCCCCGAAGAGGGAAGGTGCTCTCTGTCCCTGGCAGTACAGGTTGGCTATAACAAAAAGGGAGATTTGGCTTCAGCACTGATTCAAGGACTGAAGTGAAAAGGCATCACTGATGACATCCGTGCAGTGACACACAGCAGGAGCCACTCGGGACCCAGGGCCACGTGGTCTTTGAGGGTTTGGCTTAACAAAGAGGAGAAGGTGCAAGTTTCTACCTTCTCTACTTTCCAGGCAGTCATTTGTCCTGACCAAGGTTAGACTCCAGTGAGCCCAACACCCAGATTTGAAATGTGTTGAATTACATTTCCTTTTTAAATTTGGGAGGAAAGGAAAACCTCAAGGTGAGAAGAGAAATGTCTGTTTTTTTCCACTGACCCAAACAGCCAAGAGTGTGATTAAAGAGGGCTAACCTGAGTGCCCCAGATTTCTGCAGACCTAGAGCTCCTGCTCAGAAGGAGTCCTTGAGCCAGGAGGAGGGATTCTGCATTTTCAGAGGCGGCCTGGTCTCCATCTGCTTTCCTCTGGAGAAGTTCCATCCCCACCTGCTCCAACCAATTGTGAGCTGCAGCAGATTCGGCCTTACCTCGTCCCCAGCGAAGGAGGGGAGGCTGGAAAGGAGGCCGCCTCTCCACAGCGCAGTCTCTGCTCCACTGCCTCTCACACCTGTTCCCAGAGTCCTGCAGCCTCCCAAGCCCTGAGGCATCCAGGTGACAGTCCTCCACACACTTGCCACCTTAGCCTGACCTTCTCTTGCTCAATCTATCTATTGCTCTAGGCTCGACATATCCTGCTCTCACATCTGACATTTAATGAGAGAGAAGAGTGAACTATGTAAAGCTCATTGTTTGTGTGTTGCCTCTTTTCCTTCTGTTCCAGTTTTCCACCTCTCCAAATCCCTTCCCCCAAAAAAACCTCTGCTTGGGACTCATCCCTGAAGGGCTTTGCTCTCGACTGCCCCTAAGCTGATGTTGGTGCTTTGTATCCTAGTCTGCCCTCAGGCCTCACACCTTGTTCTTTATCACCTCCATATCATTTATCTGTCTGATCTTGCCCAAGATGCCTTCTCACCACTTCTTCCCTGTCTAATTCCAACCCTCCTTCAAGACCCCCGGCTCCCAGATCACAGCCTCTGGGAAGGTTTCCCCGACTCTCCCAGGCAGAGAGCACTGCTCCGCTATCTGTACTGTCATAGCACTTAGTTCATACCTTTAGAATCACTTGATCATTTGCCATCCAGTTGATTCTGACTCAAGGCAACTCCGTGTGTTTCATAGTAGAACTGTTCTCCATAGGGTTTTCAATGGCTGTGATCTTTCAGAAGCAGATTACAGGACTTTTTCCCAGGAGCCCCAGGTGGATTCAAACCACCAACCGTTCCATTAGTAGCTGAGCACTTAAATGTCTGTGCCACCCAGGGATTCCTAGAATAGTTTATGTCACATTATATTATTGTGAAGGGTTCTCTCTGTGCTGTAGGGTCGCTATGAGTCAGAATTGACAACACCTGTCAACAACAACAACAAAGGTGTTCTCTTTTCTGTGTGATTGCAAGCAGGAAACAATATCTTATCATCTAATACCAAGCCCAGTGGGTGGCACATGTTAGATACTTGGGAAATGAGCAAACGAGTCAACATACGAGCAAACTTATGAATGAGCAAAGAAATGAATATAAAGCATAAGCTTATAAAAGTAAAGATGGAACCTCTCCCTAGGGTATATGATTTTAATGGGGAATTCTTTATCATCAAAATGACCAGAAAGACCCATCAACAGATGAAAGGATAAACAAAATGTGGTACATACATACAGTGAAACACCACGCAGCCAGTAGGAGAAATGAAGTCTTTTTAAAAAATAGTTTATTGTATTTTTGGTGAAAGCTTACATAGTAAGTTAGGTTCTCATTTAACAACTTCTGTACACATTGTTCAGTAACATTGGTTATATTCTTCACAATCTACCAGCATTCTCGTTATTTCCAGTTTGGTTGTTCTGCTTCTGTTAATCTAGCTTTTCTGTCCTGCCTTTCCTTCTCATCTACGGTAATTCTTGTCTAGGGTAAATGTTTATCATGTGACTTCATCTAGACGATTATTTTGAGGAATGTAGTATTCACAGGTGATATTATTTATTTTGTGGGCCAATCTGTCATTTGGTGGAAAGGTGACCTCCAGGAATGGTTTGAGTTTCAAGTTGAAAGAGTATCTCAGGGTGATAGTCTCAAGGTTTTGTCTAGTCTCTACTGGTCCAGTAAGTCTGGCCTTTTTTTTTTAGAAATTTGAGTTTTGTTTTATATTTTTCTCTCATTCTGTCCAGGGCCATCTATTGAGTCCCTGGTTGGAATGATCAGTAGTGGTAATCAGGCACCATCTAGTTCTTCTGGTCTCAAGGTAGGTGACGTGGTTGTTTGTGTAGACTGTTGGTTCTGTAGACTAGTTTCTTCATTGAGTCTTTGGTTTCCTTCTTTCTCTTTTGCTCCGAACAAGTAGACACCAATAGCTTCAAGGCCATTTGCCAGCTTTTAAGACTCCAGGCACTACTTACCAAACTAGGATGTAGAACATTGTCTTCATCGACTATATTGTGCCAATTGACTGGTCTTGAGCCCTCAAAACCAGTAGACCAATCCCATGAGGTGTTTGGTTGTATCTAGGAAGTACCTGCAACTGTGCCCCCATGTGCTGTATTTTATATTTGAAAATATATGCAGCACACATAAACATGTATATTCATATGCCTACAGTTATATCTATATATGCATACCCATATATTCGTCTATGCCTTCCTGTACATATTTATGCATACCTATGTATCTATGTAACCAAACATTTTTTTAGTTGTTATTACTGTCGTTGCAAAATTGTATATCGCTCAATGAATTTTTTTTTTTTTTTACAAATTTTGACATAAATTGTTCGTTGGCATTGGTTACATTTATCACAGTCTGTCTGCATTGTCTTTAATTTCTTCTATTTGTGCACAAACATTCATCTTTACTATGATAGAAATGAAGTCTTGATACATGCTACAATATGGATGGACTTTAAAGACATTAAGCTGAGTGAAATAAGTCAATCACAAAAGGACAAATGTTGTAAGACCTCGCTTACATAGAAAGAGGAGAACAGGCAAATGTGCAGAGGCCAAAGTTTCTTAGTGGTTACCAGGGGCAGGAGGGAGGGGAGAGGGGGGGTTATTGCTTATGGAGTATTGAGTTTCGGTTTACGGTAATGGAAAAATCACATTGATTAAGGGTAGGGTTGCACAGTCAATTATTGTAAGTGCTGTCAATAAGTTGTATACCTGTCAAAAGCTGACTTGGCAAAAGTTGTGTGATAGACGTATTTACAACAACAACAAAAAACCAAAGAGTAGCTGCTGAGCCTGCTTATTTACCAGCCGAACACCTCATGGAATTTGGTTCCTTGGTTTGAAGGTTGAGGATCATGGTTTCATGGGACAACCAGTTAACTGGTCTAATGTGTTTAGTGCTTGTTCTATCTCCTAGTTCGTTGAGTAGTGCCTAGGGTCTTAAAAGCTTGCAAATAGCCATCCAAGACACAACAACTGGTTTGTATTTGCCTGGAGCAACAGAGGTAGAAGGAGAGTCAGGAATAGAAGGAGGAAATGGATTGTGTGGCTAACTGCCTTCATGAACAACTGCCTTCTTTGCCATGAGATCAGAGGAACCGGATGGTGTCCAACTACCATTACTGAACATTTTGATCAGAGATTCTATAGAAGAATCTTGATCAAAAGGGGGAAAATGCGAACAGAATTTCAAATGCGCATGGAACCTAATGTTTCTGGAGCCATGGAGGCTGGACGAACCACTGAAACTATTGCCCTGAGATAATCTTTAAACCTTAAACCAAAAATATCCCCTGAAGTCTTCTTAAACCAAACAATAGCTTAACTTAACTAGTAAAGAATGTCTGCCTTGAGCATTATGCTCTTTTAAGAACCATTTATATGGGTTCAAATTGACAATAGCAACACAAAGGATTAGATAGGAACTTAGGAGGCAGTGAGTTTATGTTAATGGAGCATGAACAACTGAGAAAAGGAGGGTGAGAATGGTTGCACAACTCAAAGAATGTAATCTATGTCACCGAATTGTACATGTAGAAACTGTTGAATTGGGGTATGCTTTGCTGTGTATATTCTCAACAACAACAAAATAAAATACATTATAAAAATTTAATTATATATGCTTACAGTTAAACAAATTATATTAAAGATGATGATAAATAATCTAAACTAAAAAAAAAAAGAAGACTGGAAAGAGGAGATAGTGATTTTAGAACAGAAGATGATGGAAGTACTTGTGGGCAGAGGGGACTTTCTAGCATGCCTCAAAATCATACCACATAGGAGGGCAGCCATTCTTAAGAACTTCCTGAGAAGCACTGACCCCAGGCCATTATGAGAGAATGGGCAGAGCTGTGTAGTGAGCTGATGGGGGGCAGGGGTAGGGGGAAGCCGTGTGACATCATGGAAACCCTCTGCTTTAGATCTGGTGGTGTGGAGCCTGTAGCAATTCAGTCCTTTCAGACTTCTTTTTTTTTTTTTTTAATAATAATACTTTATTGTGTTTTCAGTGAAACTTTACTCAGCAAATTAGGTTCTCATGTGCCAATTTCTACACAAATTGTTCAATGACATTCATACATTTTTCATAATATGTCAACATTCCCATTAATTCTGTTCTGTTTATTCCATTTCCAGTAATCTAGTTTCCTTGTCCCCTTACCTTCTCATCTTTGCTTAAGAGCAATCACTGGTAATTTAGTCTCCTACAGATGATTTTTTAAAGGAGCAAAGTACTCACCAGTGATATTTTTTAATTTATAAGCCAATCGATTATTTAGCTAAAGGGTGACCTCGGAGGATAGCTTCAGTTCAGAGTTAAAGAGTATCTCAGGGTGATAGTCTTAGGGAGTCCTCTGTCTCAACCGGTCCAGTAAGTCTGGACTTTTTAAGAATGTGAGTTCCGTTCCACATTTTTCTCTCATTCTATCAGGATTCATCATCTATTGTGGCCCTGATCAGAACGGTTGGTAGTGGTAGCCTTGGTAGTGGTAGCCGGGCACCCTCTGGTTCTTCTGGTTCCAGGGTTCATGTAGACTGTTAATCCTGTAGACTAGTTTCTTCTCTGAGTCTTTGGTTTTCTTCTTTCTCATTTGCTCTAGATGAGTAGAGAACAATAGTTTATCTTACATGGCCGCTCGCAAGATACTGAGACCTCAGGCTACTACTCACCAAACTAGGATGTAGAACATAAACTTTATGAATTTTATTATTCCAGTTGACTAAGTTGTCACACAAGACTGTGGTCCTAAGCCTTCAAACCCAGAAAACCGATCTCACAAGGTGTTTGGTTATGTCTAA
Organism: Loxodonta africana; assembly: GCF_030014295.1. NCBI lineage: Eukaryota > Metazoa > Chordata > Mammalia > Proboscidea > Elephantidae > Loxodonta > Loxodonta africana. The sequence continues at coordinate 73,471,451 of NC_087356.1, forward strand.
GAAGTATCCGTAGCTGTGCCCCCTATGTGGTTTAGAATATATATGAATACACACGCATGCACACACATACATGTATATACACTTACATATAGATACACCTATATGTTCACACGTATGCACACATATATGCATACCCATAAAAACATATAGGAAACCCTGGTGGCGCAGTGGTTAAGTGCTACAGCTGCTAACTACAGCAGTTCGAATCCACCAGGCGCTCCTTGGAAACTCTATGGGGCAGTTCTACTCTGTCCTATAGGGTCGCTATGAGTCAGAATTGACTCGACAGCAGTGGGTTTTAGCAGTGGGTATAAAAACATATATGCATACATACATATATATGTAACCTTACATACATGTATATGTAACCTTACATACATGTATTGCCCTTTTAGACTGGTGATTTATTTTCCATTTAACAATTTTCACAGCATGTGACTTCTCCTTCCACCTCATTCTGGACTTTATCCAACCCATGTTGACTGGCTCCTTCCTCAGTCCCTTTAAGTTTCTTAGGGGTGGAAGGCAAAAGTCATGTATGGGCAGACCTGGCTTTTAGCCAGTTTGGACTCCCAGCCAGTAGACCTCATATGTGGCCACCACTTGTCTGTTAATGGAGGCTTGCCTGTTCCTATGATGCTGAATAGGTTTCAGTGGAACTCCAGATTAAGACAGACTAGGAAGAAAGGCCTGGTGATCTGCTTCCAAAAATCAGCCAGTGAAAACCCTACGGATTCCAACAATCCAATCTGCAACCCATCACGGGAATGGCACAGGACTGGGCAGTGTTTTGTTCCATTGTGCATGAGGTCGCCATGAGTCCGGGGCTGACTCGACAGCAGCTAACAACAGTCCCTGGCATATGGAATTTAAAGCCCTCTTGCTCTTCTTTTTTCTTTCTCTTCTGCCTTGGGGCGCTCACCCTGTTCATCGCTGACTCTATTAGGGCATCACTGAAGTAGAAGAAACACAAGTCAGCAAATGATTACAGAATGTTTTGGGGGGATTTTTAAGAATATTATTTCCAGGTATAGTGCTTACACTTATGGTGTCTCATTTAATCTTCATGACAACATTGTGAGGTAGACATTGTCAGCCTCCATTTTACAGATAAAGATCAGAGAGGTTAAGAAATTTTCCCAGTGCTAGTTAGTAGTAGGACTAACACCAGAAGCCAGGTCTTCTGGGTCCCAAAGTCATTGGTCTTCCCACCCCACCACACGACCAAAAGCCCTCTTACAAGTACCGACAGCGCAGCATAGGCCTCAGCAGGGATCTTCACTTGGCTTCCATCTTCTGGTTTCTTATCACCACACCAGGTCACTGAGTAGGCCCTGAATGTAGCTGCCAGATATGGCTGCTATCTAGTCTGGGAAGACTTGAAATCTGTATAACATGTACGGTGACCAGCTGTCCTGACTTTCTCAGAACTGAGGGCTTTTTCCAGGACGTGAAACGCGGGACTTTCAGTGCTAAATCTGGGAAAGTCCTGAGCAAACCGGGACAATGGGTCACAGTGTTGTTGTTATTAGTTGCCATGGAGTCAATTCTGACTCATGGTGACCCCACGTGTGCAGGGTAGAACTGCTACATAGGGTTTTCAAGGCTCTGATCTTTCAGAAGCAGGTCGCCAGGCTTGTCTTCTGAGATGCCTCTAGGTGGGTTTGAACAGCCAACCTTTTGGCTAGTAGCGGAGTACTTAACCATTTGGACCACCTGGGGACTCCTTTGGCCACCCTAGTAGCATTGTAATTTACTACTCACTTGTGGTCCTCGGCTCAGTCGCAGTAGTATCACCAGGAAGCATGTTAGAGATGCAGGATCTTTTTTTTTTAATGTATTTAACCCTTTGCAAATTATTATTGATATTTTGCTACTCCCATAAGATTATACAGCCCTTTGAGAGAGACCTGATTTTGCCTGTTTCTCTAAATAGCTGGCTCAAGAGCTTTGTATATACAATTTACCTTATAGAATCCTGAGTAGAAAGACACGCTAGGTGTCATCCAGCTTAATCTTGCTCTCAGTGCAAGGACAGGCCCAAGGGTACTCTTCTTTTTTTTTAATAATTTTTATTGAGCTTTAAGTAAATGTTTACAAATCAAGTCAGCCTGTCACATATAAGCTTATATACACCTTACTCCATACTCCCAATTATCCTCCCCCTAATGAGTCAGCCCTTCCAGTCTCTCATGACAATTTTGCCAGTTTCTAACCCTCTCTACCCTCGTATCTCCCCTCCAGACAGGAGATGCCAACACAGTCTCAAGTGTTCACCTGATACAAGTAGCTCACTCTTCATCAGCATCTCTCTCCAACCCATCGTCCAGTCCCTTCCATGTCTGATGAGTTGTCTTCGGGGATGGTTCCTGTCCTGGGCCAACAGAAGGTTTGGGGACCATGACTGCCGGGATTCCTCTAGTCTCGGTCAGACCATTAAGTCTGGTCTTTTTATGAGAATTTGAGGTCTGCATCCCACTGCTCTCCTGCTCCCTCAGGGGTTCTCTGTTGTGCTCCCTGTCAGGGCAGTCATCGGTTGTGGCTGGGCACCATCTAGTTCTTCTGGTCTCGGGATGATGTAAGTCTCTGGTTCCTGTGGCCCTTTCTGTCTCTTGGGCTCATAGTTATCGTGTGACCTTGGTGTTCTTTGTTCTCCTTTGATCCAGGTGGGTTGAGACCAATTGATGCATCTTAGAAGGCCGCTTGTTAGCATTTAAGACCCCAGACGCCACATTTCAAAGTGGGATGCAGAATGTTGTCATAATAGAATTATTTTGCCAATTGACTTAGAAGTCCCCTTAAGCCATAGTCCCCAACCCCCTGCCCTTGCTCCGCTGACCTTTGAAGCATTCAGTTTATCCCGGAAACTTCTTTGCTTTTGGTCCAGTCCAGTTGAGCTGACGTTCCATGTATTGAGTATTGTCCTTCCCAAGGGTACACTTATCTCAAAAGTAAATATTTTATTTTTCATATCTATGCTGGTTTTTTGCTGAAACATTAAGTGAGAGTGTAGTTTGAGAATAAAAAGGCCTTGGCTATCCTTTATCCCTTCTCTTGGTTAGATGTTGGTATGAAATGTAGAAATGCAGAGTCGTCACATAAACATGTTCTTGTACAAAAGGCACGCAGACTCAGACATTTGAGTCTGCCTTTTATATAGCAGCTGCCCCCTTGTCACCTTCAAAGAATGCCAGCCAAAAGGAAGTCAGCATATTGGGACAAACACACACACACACACACACACAAACACCAATAACTGATCTTTCTCTTATAAATTGATTTTTCTTGTTAACTTTATTAAAAGGCTGTAAGAAATTCAGCTGAATCTCTATGCATTAATAAGGAATAGCTTTATTTGTGTGTTTTCCCTCTGATTCTAGCACATTATACAGACCTGAGATTTAAAAAAAAAAAAAAAAAAGAGCAGAATCTACTGGACCAGAATCTGCATTTTAACAAGATTTCCAGAGGATGCAAAAAACGTTTGAGAAGCTCTAGAGCAGGATTTAAGGCTCATTTGCTGGTGGATGGGGATGACTTGCACCTGGATTACCTGTCTGACTTGGGAAACACCTTGCTGTAACCTGAGGTGGAGTCCCCTGGGTGGTACAATCGCTCAGCTCAGCTGCTAACAGAAAGCTCGTGATTCCAGTCCACCCAGAGGTGCCTCAGAGGAAAGGCCTGATCTATTTCTGAAAAATCAGCCTTTGAAAACGCTATGGAGCACAGTTCTACTCTGACATAGCTGGGGTCGCCCTGAGTTGGAATTGATTTCATGACAACTGGATTTTAACTTCAGGTGATGAGCACTGAAATGAAAGACTCAGGCTTATAGGCTAAGGAAGAAAGGAGCCAAGGCCCTGTATTTAACCCATTTGAGGGGAAAGGCTGGAGGGTGCCTTGGTGCCTTATGGGCATGAAAAGACTAATGGTTAAGCTTTTCTCTCTACCTTAAAACAACATTATTCCTTATAAAGTCTTGGAAGTGTGCTGAATTCACTGGTCTACATGCCTTTACTGGGGAGGGGCTGGAGCTTCATTTAAAAAAAAAATTCAAACCCATTACTATCGAGTCGATTCTGACATGTAGCAACCCTATAGGACAGAGTAGAACTGCCCCATAGAGTTTGCAAGGAGCGGCTGGTAGATTCAAACTGCCAACCTTTTGGTCAGCAGCCAAGCTCTTAACCACTGCGCCACCAGGGCTCCAGGAACTGTCATTACCTGACAGAAGATTAACCAGAATGTGGGCAAGGACAGCAGCAGGCCATCCTCTTGGGACCTGGGGACTCCTGTGAAATAAAAGCACAGAGGATAAATCTTATAACAGGTACCATGCCTGCAAGCGGGAAACTCTCAGTAGTTAGTTATTGAAGGGATAATGAGACTATGAAAGAAGTACTCCAAACCTACCTGTTTTTCTGTTTGGTACCTGGCTCCTTGTCCCAAGAGCCTAACCCAACTTTGCAAACATGGTCATCGCTGATTAGCCATCTTGTCCTTCCCCAAGGTGATTACCTCACTTGGGAGATAAACAGAAGTAATCGAATCTGTGCTCCAGGGGAGGAAGTGGTTGACCAACTCCCCGTACGCTTTAACAGCTTCTCTGGCCTTGACTTATCTCAAAGTAACCAGTAACCAGCTAGTTGCTGTCCAGTCGACCCCAGCTCATGGCAACCCCATGTGTGTCAGAGTAGAATTGTGCTTCATAGGGTCTTCAATGGCTGATTTTTTGGTAAGGAGATCCTCAGGCCTTTCTTTCCAGGTGCCTCTGGGTGGACTTGAACCTTCAACCTTTTTGTTAGCAGTGGAGCACTTCACCTGTTTACACCATCCAGGGACTCCTTCTCAAAGTAAACCTGGGTCAAAGCAGTTGCTCAGATTTCTTATATGGGTGTAATATGTGATCTTCTGTTAATCTTTTTGCTGTAAAACCTGACTGTGAGTCCTGGTGGTGCAGTGGTTAAGCACTCTGCTGCTAACCGAAAGGTCACCAGTTCGAACCCACCAGCCACTCTGTGGGAGAAAGATGCAGCAGTCTGCTTTTATAAAGTTTACAGCCCTGGAAACCCTATGAGGGCAGTTCTACTCTGTCAGCATCAACTCAATGGCAATGGGTTTTTTTTTTTTTTTTTGGAGGGGGAGCGATGTGAAAATAACAGGCACCAAGCAAGGTAGGAGAAGACATTTGCAGGCCTGGGGTTGCAGAGCAGCCTCAAACTAAAAGAAGGCATAACCCACACTTGTCAGCCTTCTCTCTACCCCAAGTCACATGCCCAGTAGCAAACTCTGTAATAAGGCAGCCCAGGGAGGGAGTGACAGCAGGCCAGGAGATGACTGTGCTCATCTGTCCAGCTGGAGCCTTTCAGACAGTGCTGATTGCTGCTGTGACATTAATCCCACCCTGACTGGTTGTGGGTGGATCTTCTAAGACAGGGATTTCAATTATGGAACAGTGTCTGTGTGCTGGTACCATGGGTGGAAATGACCCTCACTCATCACAAAGCCTTCGTGCATGTCGGGGGACCAGACTGGCAGGAGAAAAATGAAATGGTGACTGGTGTAGGACAGGATGTAATTAAGTGCTAAAATGTTTGGTCCAGGCAAGAAGGGAAAGGAGAGTTTTGGGAAAGGATGGTCATTCGGATGTAAGATCTCACTTCAGCATTCCTTCCGGGGTGGGTGTGTGGGCAGCTATGTGGAGGCAGACAGCCTGGGCAATAGGAAAAGAGAGGGCAAAAGGCACATGGGGGTGCAATGGTTGTTTAGTCTTATTCTGGAAATAACCCATGTTCATAGTTAATAGGCCAATTTGGGGACCTACCACAGGTGACTTTGGGACATGGCTGTGGGCAACTCTCTGGGCCTCAGTTTTCACCCTGTACCATGAGAGATCGGAACCAGAGAATATTTAGGGACCCTTTTGGCTCTACAAAGCTAGAGCTCCACAGAATTCCTCTGTGGGAGAACTGCAGACCCGATTGCTCATGGCAGTGTCAGCAACCAGGAATGGATTACCCAAGAAGCAAGGTACAATTTCACCTGTTTTCCAGCACATCAAAGATGTGGTGACTGCCATGTGAACTTGTGCACTGCAGATTAGTAATAAAGACATTTAAGCTTGTGTGTACCTTGCCTATTGTAAGGCAGTGTGTACCTTGCTTACTGGTTAATCCGCTCCTGCTCTTGACCTTGGGGTTTGACCAAATAGCTCGACAGGTTGAACCAGGGCCCCTCTCACTTGCATAACCCCTCTTCCAGCCTCCCTGGTGCTGCTTGGGCTCCACCCCCAGTGGTCTCCCCAGCACTTAGGATAGAACCCAACCCTCTTAGTGTGCCTGCAGGACCCCACACAGTCCCAGCGCTGCTGCCTCTAACACCCTCTCCCACCTTCCTTGCCTCCTATCTAGGGGCTCCTGACCGCTGACTGTCCTGCACTGAAGATGCCAAAGCTGTTTCTGTCTCAGGGCCACTGCATTTGTTTTTCCTCCTCCTGGAATGCTCTTTCCCAAGATCCTGTGAGGCTGGCTCCTTGCCTTTTCAGGTTTCAGTGCAAATATTCCCTCAGGGAGAATTTTCTTGACCCCCAGCCCTGATCTAATCAGAACCTCCCCCTGGTCATGTCCACAAACCAAACCAAACCCATTGCCGTCGAGTCGATTCCAACTCATAGCGACCCTGTAGGACAGAGTAGAACTGCCCCGTAGAGTTTCCAAGGAGCGCCTGCATGAACACATTACTTGGTTATATTTTCTAACTAACATTTACCACTACCTGAAATATTCTTTTTTACTTCTGCTCATGTATTTGTCTACTGTCTGTTTCTCTGAGAGCCTGGACTTGTCTGTATTGTTCACTTCTGTACCCTTTGTGCTTAGACCAACCCTGACACAGAGATGTTCAATAAATACGTGATGAATAAGCACTTAGTTCTTTTCTGTATGGCATGCATAGGAACACAGGAAAGCTAGAAACGAAAAGTCATTTAATGAGCCTTTAGTATGTGCAAAGCTCTATAAATGTTCTCATTTAGTCCTCATGACAACCCTGCCAAGCAGGTCCTATCAGCGTTCCCATTTTACATCAGGACACTTAGCCTTCAGAGGTTAAGTACTTGCCGAAAGTTACACAGCTTGTAAGCAGTAAAGTCAGGATCTGACTTTGGAGCTGGTGTCATAAACTCATATGCTACTTAAGTCATCTAAACCAGTGTTTCCTCTGACTTTAAGGTGCTTACAGATCACCTAGGGATCTTGTTAAAGTAGAGATTCTGATTTGGCAGGTCTAGGGTGGAACCTGAGATTCTACATTTCCCACAAATGCCTAGGCAATGCTAAGGCTACTGGCCCATGGAAAATACCTTTTAGGAAAGGAGGGAGGGAGAAAGGGTGGAGGAGAGGTAGGAAAGGAGGGAGAGAAACTGAGGCCCCAAGAGGTAGGTAGCTTTCCCAAGATCATATAGCTAGTTAATGCAAGAGCTGGGTCTCTGGCCAGTGTCCTGGCTCCCAGCCTAGAGTTCCTTAAACAGCTCAGAAAACACAAGGATTTTAAAACATAGGTACATCTTCAAAGATCACTTGTAGGAATTATTCACCTGAATTAATGATACAAAGAGGTGCCATGATAGTGCAGATATCCGCGCCACCCCGCCCCCCCACATCAAAGCCAGGGCAAGTGGTTGACGCTGGGCCTTGTCATTACAGGGCAAGATAGTTCTTGTTTTGCAGACAAGAGAAGTGCCTCCAGAATTTCCAAACCTCGTCCCAGTACACTCAACCATCTAGGTGTGTAATATCCAGCGTACCCAGTACTGTGCTGTCTGCGTCATAGAAAGAGATTTTATCAAGGGTTTACTGGTTCCCTCTAGCTACTATTAAAAAAAAAACAAACCCAAACTCATTGCCATTGTGTTGACTCCGACTCAGCGACCCTACAAGACAGGGTAGAACTGCCCCATAGGGTTTCCAAGGAGCAGATGGTGGATTCGAACTGCCGACCTTTCGGTTAGCAGCCAAATACTTAACACTATGCCACCAGGGCTTCAACTATAGGGCTTGCCATTTTAGTATTTATTATAATGAGTGTCAGCTCATTTGCTCAGTCTCCACCCTTCCCAACCTTCCTGTTCCTTTCTTGCTGACACAGAAGATTAAGCACAGACTTGTTGAAAACCTTCTACCAGTCTGTCTGTTCTACCTTCCACCCAAGCAGAAATCCCTTTCTGGAAGATGGTCATCAATCCTCCATCTGGGCCAACATCAAGAAGCTCAACGCTAAGAACTAGATGGTGCCTGGCTTCCACTAATGACTGCCCTAATGGGAAACACAACACAGAGTCCCAGACACAGCAGGAGAAAAATGTACAACAGATTTCAAATTTACATTAAAAAGACCAGCCTAATGGCCTGACAGAGACTGGAGAAATCCCTGAAACTGTGGTCCCTGGCCTCTCTGTTACCCAGAACCAAAACCATTCCCGGAGCCCCACTCTTCAGACAAAGATTAGACAGAACTATAAAACAAAAAATCACACACATGAGGAAATGTGTTTCTTAGTTCAATCAGATATACAAGACCAAATGGGCAGTTCCTGTTCAAAAGCAGGATGAGAAGATAGGAAGGGACAGGAACTGGACAAATGGACACAAGGAACTTAGAATGGAGAGGGGGAGTGTGCTGTCACATTGTGGGGATTGCAACTTATGTCACAAAACAATATATGTATAAATTTTTGAATGAGAAACTAACGAGCTGTATGTAGACTTTCACCTAAAGCACAATTAAAAAAAAAAAAAAAGCAGCAGCAGCTCAACACTTGGGAAGAGCCCCTTCTATTCTAAAGTGGCTCATACTCTTTGGAAGGACTTTCTACCTAGAGCTGAAATCTCTCTTCCTAGAAACTGCTACCAACTGAGGCTACAAGGATTAGTAACTGTGATAATTGCCTTACAAGTAAAGGGCCCTCCAGTTTTTCAAGTGATTTTTTAAAAAGGCATTTATATGGGACAGACACTGTGCTAGACATTTTCACGTACTTACAATCACACACCCTGACGTATGCAGTATCGATCTCTGTTTTACAAACGTGGAAACTGAGGTCCAGAGAAGTCTAAGTGACTGGCCCAGAGACAACTAGTAACTTTCAAAGACAATGCCCTTTCTACTACATCATAGCCACACACCTTCCTCCTAAACAAAAGCTCTTTACGTGCTTGGAGAAAGTTGTTTCAGATATACTCCCCGTCCTGGTCTTTTTTACAAACTTAATGCTCCTGTTTCCTTTAAGCTTTCTGCTTAGTTATAGTTATAATCATCATCATAAATCAAAGTCATGTTACTTGCTAGACACTCTATATGTTGTTGCTGCTGTTGTTAGCTGCTGTCAAGTCAGCTCCGACTCCTGGCAACTTACGTATAACGGAACAAAACTTGGCCCAGCATGCACCATCTTCATGATCACTGTATGTTTAAGCCCATGGTTGCAGCTATTGTGAGGCGCTGTCTCATTGAGCGTTTCCCCCATTTTCGCTGATCACCTACTTTATCATCGCTGATCCTCTACTTTATCAAACATGATGTTCTTTTCTAAGAGACGGTCTTTCCTGACGACATGTCCAAAGTAAGCGAATCGAAGTCTCTTCATCCTCATTTCTAAGGAATGTTCTGGTTGTATTTCTTCTAAGACTGCTTTGTTCATTCTTTTGGCAGCCCACGGTATATTCAATATTTTTGGCCAGCACCATAGTTTGAGCACATCAATAATTCTTCTGTCTTCCTTTTTCATTATTCAACATTTGCTGATTTAATCTTTATAAACAATTTTACCAAAACCAAGCCCATTGCCGTTGAGTTGATTCCGATTCATAGCAACCCTATAGGACAGAGTAGAGCTGTGCCATAGGGTTTCTAAGGCTGTTATCTTTACTGAAGCAGACTGCCACATCTTTCTCCCGAGGAATGGCTGGTGGGTTTGAACTGCTGACCTTTTGGTTAGCAGGTGAGCACTTAACCACCGTGCCACCAGGACTATTTATAACAACTTTAAGATATCTTTATTTTACAGATGAGCAGACTGCTGACACTCAGAGAGATAATATGCCCAAGGCCACTCAATTAGGAAAAGACAAAGAGCTAGGATTTGAACCTAGGTCTCTTTGATCATGAAAATGAGAAATATTCTGGAGTGAAGGGATAGCATGAGGACAGAGGTGATACGAGTGGGAAATGATGGAAATGTGGGTGTTCTCCCAGTTTTACCATTTGTATGGTACTGGTACTAGCAGGCTTCTTCTCTCCCAGAGAATAATTTACACTCGACAGCACATAACAACAACAACAAACATGGCTCTTCAAAAAAAAAATATAATATGAGCAGGAAGTAGAGCAAGGGAGTAGGGGTTGAGTTCTTGAGGACACTGCTCTGTAGAGGTCTTTTAACACCAATTCTAAGTACTTTCTAACAGCTTCAATGAGGTATAATTGACATACAATAAACTGTACACATTTAGATATACAATTCGTTAAGTTTTGATATCTGTATACCATCACCACAATCAAGATATTTTAAGTATATGTCATAAATCCAGAAAGAATGGTATCCCTAAGAATGAATTTAAGAGAAATATTTTTTAATATTATCAAATTCTTGATATTAATATCAAATATTAACTGGGCACAGATATGCAAACTGGACATTTTCTATGTGGAAATAGCTTCATGCAAAAGACATTAATTTAACCTGGACTGTGTTCAACAGAATATTTTTTTAAATACAAGAAATATGCCACTAACATGTGGTTGTCGTTAGCTGCCGTGGAGTGGACTCTGACTCATGGCGACCTTATGTACAACAGAACAAAATATCACCCCGTCCTGCATCATCCCCAGAATCACCAGCATGTTTTTTTTTCCTAGCTCCTGAATATTTTTATTTATTTTTTAAATTGTACTTTAGATGAAGGTTTACGGAGTAAACTAGTTTCTCGTGAAACAGTATATATATTGTTTTGTGACATTGGTTGCTAACCTCACAACATTTCAACACTCTTCCCTTCTCGAGGCTGGTGTGCACCTTTAGTCTCGTTTTGTTTCATGGGCCTGTCTAATCTTTGGGTGAAGGGTGAACCTCGGGAGTGACTTCGTTACTAAGCTATCAGGGTGTCTGGGGGCCATCCTCTCAGAGTTTCTCTGGTCTCTGTCAGACCCGCGAGTCTGCTCTTTTTTTTTTTTTGTGAGTTAGAATTTTGTTCTACGTTTTTCTCCAGCTCTTTAAAGGACCCTTTATTGTGATCTCTTTCGGAGCAGTCAGTGGCGGTAGCCGGGCACCATCTAGAGCTGGACTCAGTCTGGTGGAGGCTGTGGCAGTTGTCGCCCATTAGTCCTTTGGACTAATCTTTCACTTGCATCTCTGGTTTTCTTCATTCTCCCTTGCTCCAGATGGGGTGAGATCAGTGGAGTATCCTAGATGACTGCTCACAAGCTTTTAAGACCCTAGATGTTACTTACCAAAGTAGAATGTAGAACATTTTCTTTATAAACTATGTTATGCCAATTGAGCTAGATGTCCCCCGAGACCATGGTCCCCACAGCCCTCCGCCCAGAAATTTGGTCCATCAGGGAGTTTGGATGTGTCTGTGGAGCTTCCATGACCTTGCCTTGGACAAGTTGTGCTGGCTTCCCAGTATGGTATACTGTCTTACCCTTCACCAAAGTCTATTTAGTGTTTTTCCATCTGCACCCCTCCCCTCCCTCGTAACCATCAAAGATTGTTTCTTTTTGTGCGTAAACCTTTTCATGAGTTTTTATAGTAGTGGTCTCCTACAATATTTGTCCTTTTGTGATTGACTTATTTCACTCAGCATGATGCCCTAGGAATGAATTTTTGAGGTTCTGATCTTCATGGGGCCCAGGAAGGATGAAACCCTGCCTCTGATCCCTAGAAAACCTTGAGGAGGATTCAGACCCAAGACTCCATTGTAATCCTGAATCTGTAGAACCTTCATCTTTCCTTTGCTTCTAGACTTACATTCTTTTTATATTTTTCAGATTTATTTTGAGGTTGAGGACAGAGCTCACATTTCCAGTGCCATCTTGCTTCTCTGTATTTCCTTGAACTTTTTATCTGTGTTCAGGAATAAATTTACCATCAGGTTCTTCAGGCTGAAAAGTTAAATAAAAGGTAGCCCAAGGGGACTGGTCCTTCAGCTCAGGCACACAACTTTCCAAAGCTCTCACTTGAGCAGGGATGAGGTGAGCATCCAGAGCCTCCAAGAAGATTCCTAGGAGATAGGAGACATGGCATGAGTGTCCACTTCCCATCTGCCCCCTTTTCCCTTGCCCTTGCTATTAAGACCTCCCCAAATACATAGTGCATCAAAGGGAGCAAAAATACTCCAGAGCTGTGAAGATTAAGAGAGGGAAGCATTCTGGAGGCAAAGGCAGAGGCCTGTTCTGTTGTTGTTGTTGTTAGTCGGCATCAAGTCAACTCCCACTCATGGTGACTGAATGTATAAGAGAATGAAAGGTTGCCTAGTCCAGCGACATCTGAAGATGTTTGCATCTTCCAGCACCGTGTTGGATAATGTTCCATCGTGACCCATAAGGTTTTCACTGGCTGATTTTTAGAAGCAGGTCACCAGGCCTTTTTGCCTAGTCTGTCTGAGTCTGGAAGCTCTACTGAAACCTGTCCACTGTGGGTGATCCTGAGATACTAGTGGCAGAGCTTCCAGCATCACAGCAACATGCAGGCCACCACAGTACGATAACCTGGCAGACGGCAGTGGAAGACTTGTTCTAAACCAAACCAAAACAAAACAAAACCCGTTGCTGTTGAGTTGATTCTGACTCATAATGACCCCGTAAGACAGAGTAGAACTGCCACATAAGGTTCCAAGGAGCACCTCATGGATTTGAACCGCCGACCTTTTGGTTAGCAGCCATAGCTCTTAATCACTACGCCACCTGGGTTTCCAGAGGGTAGATTAAATGGTTTAAGTACCATTTTTACCCTAAGATCTTGCCACACCTGAAGTCATCTCTGCTCTAAACTCCCATAAACTTTCCATTATATTAACAATCACCTTCTAACCTCTGAAATATGATTACTCTCACGTGTGTCTTATTTTATTTCCTTGGCTGTTATCTCTCTGAAGGCATGGTCCTGGTTTGATTCATCTTTGCATCCTCTGCAGTGTCTAACACATAGTACTCACTGGTACGTGTCGAACAAATGAATGACTGCTCCATCTTGTCCTAAACCTCTAGACAAACTGCGAGCAGGCCTCAGCTGAGCACAGGTGACCCTAGGTGTCTTCATGCAACATGCCACACATGAAGTATTAGTACATTACACCCAAAATGTTGGTTCTCACTTGTGTGACATAAACAGTCAAGAAGATCTTGCACTGGCTCCTTTACACACACTGCTAATTCACAGCGAGGGTGAGACACGCGTGGCAGGCTGGGCCTGCGAGAGGAAACCAGCTGCTGTCACTAGGGAAGCTGTCTCTGGGGGCAGACAGAGCGCCCACCTCCACGGTCTCAGCATGTGCTGCTGAGCCGGGAAAGGACAGGCAGTTGAAGTGGGAGCGAGTGAAAAGTTCTAAGCAAGATGTCTTGGTTATCCAGTACTGCTGTAACAGAAATACCACAAGTGGATGGCTTTAACAAAGAGAAATTTATTCTCTCACAGTCTGATAGGTGACAAGCCCAAATTCAGGGTGTCAGGTCCAGGGGAAGGCTTTCTCTCTCTGTTGGCTCTGGAGGGAGATCCTTGTCCTCAATCTTCCTCTGGTCAAGGAGCTTCTCTGTGTAGGAACCTCAGGTCCAAAGGACACACTCTGCTGCTGGTGCTGCTTTCTTGGTGGTATGAGGTCCCCCATCTCTCTGCTCACTTCTTTTTTATATATATCTCAAAAGAGATTGGCTTAAGACACTATCTAATCTTGTAGCTCTCGTCAGTATAACTGCCACTAATCCATCTCATTAATATCGTAGTGATAGGATTTACAACACAGAGGGAAATCGCATCAGGTAACAAATAGTAGACAATCATACAATACTGGGAATCATGACCTAGCCAAGTTGGCAGATATTTTGGGGGGACACAATTCAATCCATACAAAAGGTGAGGCGGCATCTCAGCCACTGGGTCCCTCCTGCTGAACCCTGACCTTCTAATGAAGTCTGCAGAGCGGTGGTGCTTATGGGCCACCAGTTCAGTCCCCTTCCAGAGATAGTCATCCCTTTCAAACAAATGCCAAAGAAAGGCCCAAACAGTTAAGGTTTCTTAGGTTACTTGAAAATGATACACAGAATTTGACTGGAAGTAGATAAGTGCTTCTCAGACTTCTGGATTTCAGGGACCAATAAAGTTTCAAAAATAAATTTGGGCATAATATTGGGTACTCACTTTTTAACTATTGGTGAGTATGGACACTAAGCAGAAATTCAAACTGCCATCCCGCCATTAAAATTATTTCCAAATAGAAACACCATATCAACCACAAAAAGACAGCCGGCACCGTCACGCAGGTGGCTCTCTGTCTGTAACAGCTAACGTTTAAAAAAAAAAAAAAAAGTTTACTGAGGGTTAACTATATACCAGGCACCGTCCTAGGCATTTTACTAACATTTTCTCATTTTATACATGGACGTTATAGCGTCCATGTTTTTCTTATTCCTTATGAACTTGTGAAAATTTCATCATGGACCAGCAGCGCCAGATTACACGCTAGTGCTAAGGAATCACTAGATGAGAAGACTCCCCAAGGTAACTTACGGACTTAAAGTTGTATGAGCTTTAAACTTTCCACCGGATGCAGAGGCCTCAGGGCGTGGTCTTCTCTGCGGGACCCAGGTGATAAACATCTTCCTCTGAAGTTTTCTTTGGCCTAGTGGACCCACTGCTTTCTGTCCCCAGTTGACAGAGACTCAGAAGCTTGCAGTCTCTGACAACAAATGCAATGCCCCTGGTAAATCGCAACCCAGCCAAAGCTCAGAAGTTTCCAACGACATATTTTAGGGCATGGGAGATGAAGGAAAAGCAACCACTTTTGCAATCTGGAGCCTTTTCCCCGTCTACTTTCAAAACCTTAACATCCCACTATCCTGTTTCCCAATGAACACCGACCAGGTGGCTTAAGCCAAGGGGAAAAAATGCTGGGTTGAGTAACAGGGTATAAATTAAGTAATAACCCTTAAACAACCATTTTTAAAAAATCAAAAGTGCTTCCTAATTTCTAGATTAAAGGAAATTCATGGGGGTGAAGCCTTAAATAAGGAGCCCTAGTGGTGCAGTGGTTAAACACTCAGCTGATAACCAAAAAGTCTATAGTTTGAACCCACCAGCTGCTCTGAGGGAGAAAGATGTGGCAGTCTGCTTCCATAAAGATTTACAGCCTTGGAAACCCTATGTGGCAATTCCACCCTGTTCTATAGGGCCTGCATGAGTTAGAATTGATTGGAAGGCAAATTTTTTTTCTTAAGCCTTAAATAGAAAGAGAATATAAAGGACTTCAGGATGCTGCCTGTGGACAGAGTGCCTTCTTCAGAAGATGGATAGGCAAGGAAGGTCATTAACTGCAAGAAGTCTCCCCAGAGACCAAACATGTCTTCAGAAAGAGGCAGGAGGCAGCAAGTGAGAGACTCCGTTATTTATTTTTCAGTGCTTAACAAAACAGTTCAAGGAGGCCCAATGTCAGGCCCAGAAGTGAAATACTGTATTTTGAAAGATATTGCGTTAGTATCTAGATGGAAAAGGAGCCAGGCTCAGGGATAGGATGTGGTTTAGCCCAAATGATTTTTGTTTGAGTCATCTCTTCCTGTTAAGGATCTTGCTCCCCTGAATAGGAAAGAAGGAAGCAATTGGAACTTCCTATTATACACAATACGCAACCGAAAATTTTCAAACTATTTCCTATTCCAAACAACTAGATATGAAGGAGGGAAATAGGAGACACCACGTTGTAGTAGAAGGAGCATTTCGTTGTAAGAAGAGGTTTGCATTGAAAGATGATGTCCTGGCCTCTGCATCGAGTGGGAAGTTTGAGGTTCATAGAAGTTTAAATGCCACGGGCTGGAGGTTTAAAAACCTGGCGGGGCAGTGGGGAGCCCTGGTAGCTCCACTATTTATCAACCACGTAACCTTAAGGAAGTCACTTATCCCTGAGCCTCAGTTTCCTTACCTTCAAAATGAGGTACTAACTCCTGCTTTGTAGGAGAAGATGGCGATGCTCATAGAGGTTAACAACTTGGCCAAAACCACACACTAGTATCTATCTTATTGCAAAGCCTGTGCTCTTTTCTCTAACCACACCAGCTCTCGAGATGAGATCATAGGCGTTAGGGTGTTTTGTTAGGAGCCGGGGACTATGCAATTTCTCCCCTGTAGTTGTTACACACAGACGGCCCTCAGGCATGTGTCAACAGGCATGTCAGCCCACGTGCACATGTGTCCATGCGTATATTCAGATTACACTGTGCTGTACAAATACAAGCAGCTTTGTGGGCTGAGCAGCATGAGAATACTTAAGGAATAACGGGACAGACCCAAGCACTCTCCCAGAAAATCCAAAAACCCAGGTGGCTCCAGCCATAGGAAAATCATCCTGTATCATGGATGACTGTCCGGGCTCTGATTGAGACTCGCCCTGCAGCTGGCACTGACTTTCTCCCAACCACAAGTGGCGTGTGTCTCATCCTGGGACAATCGATCCTAGTCCCACGGCCGTGCCCCTGAAATGAGTTATTTTTAAAAGGCTACAGCAAATCCTATCTGTTCTTACTGATAACTATTCTGGGGAAGTCTAGGAAAAGTAGGCGTTTACCTTGAGGAAATGATAAAGAGGAGAGTGATGCTCCTGAGGGCCCAAGATGTGACCATCTCATGCACCCTGAAAAGGTGTTATGCAAAACAGTGAAGAGGAAGACTTCAAGCCCCTTCAGAAAGCTCCTCTGGGAATCCGCATACATTACTAAAGCCAGTTGCCATGGAGCCGACTCCAACTCCTGATGACCATGTGTCTGTCAGAGTAGAACTGTGCTCCATGGGGTTTTTCAGTGGAAGTAGATTGCCAGGCCTTTCTTCCAAGGTGCCCCTGGATGGACTTGGACCGCCAACCTTTCAGTTAGCAGCCGAGGACGTTAACTGTCATCCAGGGACTCTCAAACATTATTAGTGGGATGCATATAGCACAAACCTTTTTAAAGAACAGTTTGAAAATCTGCTTCAGGAATTTAAAGAAACTTTTATAGCTTTTGGCCCAATAATTCCATGGTTACGAACCTGTGCTAAGACATAATCTAATATAATGTATAAAAGTTTATGTACAAAAATGTTTAGTGCTGCAAAAACATTGGCACAAACTAAATTTCTCAAAATAGGAATATGGCTAAGTAAACTAAGATCCATTAATCCATACAATTAAACATAATGCTACCATTAAACACATTACAAGGAATTTTTATGACTTGGATAAATGCTCATGGTATAATTTTAACATAGTAAAAAGGGTATAGAACTATAGAGATACTAAAATCTCTACTGTATAAATATATGAATGCATAGAAAAAAGACTGGAAGGAAATGGGAACTGAAATGTTAAGAGTGGTTACAGGTGATTGTTATTCATTATTTTTGTTCTTATTTTCCAAGTTTTCTACAATAAGTATGTGTAATTTTATTTTTTAAATGCTGTTTAAAAAATTACTTAAACCTCCAAGTGCTATTCATCCTTAAAAGGCTTTCTCTTTTACTTGAATTAGTGCAGCAGCCTACCTACCAGTTGTCTCCCTCCACTAGCCCTCACCCTTCCCAGCCCAGCCCTGCATCATCTCCAGGCTTATCTTCCTATGACTCAAAGCTGATCAGCCTGGCCCCTTAGTTTAATCTACCTTTGGCCACCTGCAGAGTCTCTGGGTGATATAAACAGCTTCTGCTTCCAAAAGGTCACAGCCTTGAAAACCCTATGGATTGCAGTTCTATTCTGCAACACATGGGGTCCCCATGAGTCAGTCTGCTCCATGGCAACTGGCTGGTTACTAGCTGTCTCTAGACTAGGAGATAGGGTACACACTTCTTAGTAGGACTTGCTGTTCCTCACACAAGCCACACCCTTCCAGATCTGGTATTCACGCCTGTTCTTCCCTCTGCTTAGAATGCCCTTTCCCCTCTTCTCCACCTGGCCAATTCTTACTTGGCCTTAGGGCTGAGTTCAGAGGTTACCCTCTCTGTGAACTCTCACCTGTGAGTCCTAAGCAGAGCTGGTTGCTGTTTGCTCTGCTCCCCAAATACTTTTCTTCATAGCTCCATCACAGCAAATATCACGTTTTGTTGTAATAAATGTATTTTAATATCTGTGCTCTTCCCCCACTGAATCCCACCCCACATTGCACCATATGAGTTGAGGGTGAAGTTTGAGATACCTCTTTCTTGGTATGCCCAGTGCCTGTCTCTGAGTAGTTGACCAATGATGAATAGATGAAGAACATAGGTGACTGAGTGGGACACAGGAGGCAGCAGACAGTACTAATGTCACAGTGCAGTGAATTACTTAAAATGAACCTTCTAGCTATAGTCTTTGTAGCTACCACCAAAAGACTAGATGGGGACTAAATAAGGTGTATGGCACCCTTGTGTGTGGGGGGCAGGGCCATGCAAATAAGGTGTATGGAACCCTAGTGAAGGGATTGGTCAGTTTCTCCATCCTGCTAGGCTTAAAATGAGCCATCCCAGATGTGTGAAGGGAGGATCTCACCACCACTAGAAAAGAAAAGCCAGGAGTGGAGCATGTCCTTTGGACCTGGGATCCCTGCACTGAGAAGCTCCTGGAACCAGGAGACTGAGAGAGAGACTCGGAACCAGGAGACCACGAGACTGTAACTCCGAAGATGGTGAGAAGTAGCGGCAGAGAAATGGTGGCAGCAGAGGCAGGAGACTGGTGGGAGACGGTACAGTGAGCAAGAAAGTTGACTGCCTTTGGGCAGGAGGCTTGCTGGAGGAGTAGGGTGCCTTCAGGCACTTGGTGGAGTTCGGTTTGCTGGCCCACAGAGCTAGAGCTGAGCGACTTCTGGGAGGAGGCTTTCTGGCAGAATTGGGTGCCTCCAGGCACTTATCCATAGAGCTAAAAGAGCTTTGTAACACTTGCACAAGCAGGGCAGAGGACGAGTCGAGGGACTGAGAGAGTCCGAGGAGCCAGAGAGAGGCGTACCTAAAGTCACAGCTGAGAAGATGTCCTGATTAAAGAACCGTATCTTGAGCGGTCCTGAACCTGAATTGTAGCCTGTTACTTCCCTAATAAACTCCGTAACTGTGAGTATTGTCTGTGAGTTCTGTGTGGCCATTGCAACAAATTATTGAACCCAGCAGAGAAGCAGAGTGCCATGGGAGGGACAGCTGGTGTCACAATTGGTAAAAAGGTTGGAGAGGAGGTATGTCTAACCTCTGCCTCATAGGAATCAGCCTTAGGCTGTTGATCTTGAGTGTCCTTTCCCCTCGTGAAGTTAGAGGAGGTCAGACACCTCTGCCAACCCATTTTTACAAATGTAAAGTGTTCTTGTGAGTTGTCATGGAGTCGATTTCAACTCATGGAGATTCCATGTGTGCAGAGTAGAGTTGCTCCATAGGGTTTTCAGTGCCGTGACCTTTCAGAAGCAGATCACCAGGCATGTCTTCCAAGGCACCTCTGGGTGGGTTCAAATCTCCAGTCCTTCAACTAGTAGTCGAGCATTTAACTGTTTGCACCAACCGGGGACTCCACTAACATCAACTAAATCATAGTCTTCATAAGATGACTGTGAGCTGACCTGCATTCCTTCATTCTTCATGTGCAGTGGAACAGATTAAATTTGCCAAAAGGAAGGGCTTTTCACAGGTTATCGCTGGAGTAGATGGGGGTGAAAACCTCCTGATCTAAGACGGACTGGACACTGTCCTTTTTGGAGGCTGGAAGGCAGAGAAGATGACCTCAGCCAGACCTAGACTCAGTGTATTGTCTGAGGAGATAGAGGGTGGGAAGCTTCGCTTTCCCCAGAGCCCACTGGGATTCAGCCACAGGCCTGGGCAGGTTTCCATGTCAGCTGCATTTCCAAACCCAGATCTGCAATTTGAACCTAAAGCCCTGCAGACAAAGAAGACTGTGTTAAGAGTAGGCCCAATTACTCACAAAACCCAGCAGGGCTCTTGGCTCCAAAACACTCTTTAGCATCTTAAATTCACATAAATATATATAAGGCCTGTGGATTCCCCTGGGAGTCCTGGAGGCCCTCGCAGCCAAGGCAAAAGCTCTTCCTTTCTGTACCTCCTCCCGGACACTCTGAGCCCAGCTGCTTCTGGTGAGCCCAGTGTCGGGAGGATACCCCACAGCAGGGGTCCGACGGCTAATTTCCAGGGTGCAAAAATAGACACTTTAGTCCTTTGAAAGAACCCGTCTGTTCTTCCCCTCCTCTCCTTTTGATGGTTCTTTATATCCAAGGTCCTGGAGTCTTGTGGGCAGAGTGAAGCCTGCATGGAAGGAGACAGCGCCTGTGTGAGGCCCTGAACTGGATGCTGCAAAAGCGAGGGTGGGGCACGGGGCAGATTACCCGATAAGCAAGGTAAACATACTAAGTAAGCACCAGTAAGTGAGTACCTGTAAGCCCATGCTTACCTCGCTGACTGGGTAATCCGTCCCTGTCAAGGACTGTAAATTTGAAAAGAGGCTCTGATTCTGTAGGAAGGTACTGTGGGCTTTGGAAAGAGACAGATGCCAGCTGTACTGAGAAGCAGAATCTTTGATGTGGTTAAAAAAAAAAAAAAAGGGAAATTGTTCACTACAGATGATCTGGTAAGCAAGGTAAGCACTGTGCTTTACTCTGCCTAGTGGATAATCCACCCTGGCATTTGGGAAGGGGTGGGAGGGGTGGGGAGAAAAGAGGACACCTAGGACTCTTTGTCCTTAAGGGACTCCTAATTTAATGGTATGTACAAAATAAAGAAGGAAAAACAAAGAGTAAAGACCTGAGACACAGCATGGATCTCAGAGAAATGTAAATGAACACATTAGCAGCACTTGGACCTCATAAATTCCATGAAAAAGGGGCAAGACTGGACAGAAGTGCTACTGGATCCGATCTCAGAGAGCTTCTTGGAGGAGGTGAATTTTGGAAGAGGAAGAGGATGGGGTTGGGAAGATACTGACAATTGGGCAGGGACAGGTGACCAGCCAGCTGCCCTATGCCCCTCCCAGGGGCACTGCAGAGCAGTTGACACAGCAGGGAGAAAAGCAGCGTCAAAGATCCCTCAGTGTCCATGAACAGCCCCACCTCATACCAAACTAACCAGCCTACCTACTAAGGCTGTTTCCAAGTCTGGAGGGAAAGAGGGGCTTTCAGAGAAAAGCCACGAAACCAAGCATGTTGAATCCCGCCGTCTAATGAGAGGCCGAGCCCAGTGAGGGTGGCTACCCCGGGTGCTCAAGCTGAGGCTGGAGTGCCCTGGACCCAACTTCAGAGCCTGATGCCCCAGTGCTGCCCTGACCAGATATGTGACTTCCTGCATGAGTCAGTGAACTAGACAGGGCAGCGGATGAGGTCGGAGGAAGACATTATGGTGGCAGGTTTTCAACTCCTGACAGCGTCTTCAGGAAAGTGTTCTTAGAAAGTGTTTCTGCAGTCTTCTCTTGCAGGCCTCGGCAGCTTGGCTTCCCTCAGGCACTTTAAAAACAGCCTTCTGCTTCCTGAAGCATGACTAGTTAGTGTGTCCGTCTCTCTTCCCTGTGATGTGATGCACTGCCAGGTGGCTTTCTCCTGCAAAGGAACTCGTTGCCGTAGAGTCGATTCCGACTCATAGCGACCGTACGGGACAGAGTAGAACCACCCGATAAGGTTTCCAAGGAGGCTGGAGGATTCGAACTGCCAACGTTTTGATTAGCAGCCAAGCTCTTAACCACTGCACCACCAGGGCTCCCTTGGAAAAGGAAGACAGGCAGATCTTTTCAACCAGGGAAGAGCTTCCCCTTTCCCTGAGATTGGCAACTCAAAGTCACAACAGATTAGATCAAAACAGGTGTTTTTCAGTTGATTCCAACTCATGGCGACCCCATGGGTTGCAGAGTAGAACCCTTCCATAGGGTTTTTACATGGATGTGACCTTTCAGGGAAACTCTGGTGGTGTAGTGGTTAAGTGCTATGGCTGCTAACCAAGAGGTCAGCAGTTCGAATCCACCAGGCGCTCCTTAGAAACGCTATGGGGCAGTTCTACTCTGTTCTATAGGGTCACTCAAAGGCAGTGGGTTTTTTTTTTGGGGGGGGTGACCTTTCAGAAGTAGATTTCCAGGCCTTTCTTTCCAGGCACCTCTGGGTGGGTTGCAACCCCCAATCTTTCTGTTAGTAGTCAAATGCTTAACCATTTATGCCACACGGGGACTCAGGAAGAATCTTTTGAGGTCATTTGTTTCAACTCATATTGCAAGCCCGGCATGTGGAGGTGACTTGTTCAGAGCTGGGGCTGTGATCTGCAGTCATCTCATCACCACTACAGTAAGAGATGGCCCGGAGGGAGGCCACAGCACCATCTCTGCAGCCAAACCGGCGTGGCACCACTGTCCACCTTCCTGACC
This sequence comes from Loxodonta africana, assembly GCF_030014295.1. Lineage (NCBI taxonomy): Eukaryota > Metazoa > Chordata > Mammalia > Proboscidea > Elephantidae > Loxodonta > Loxodonta africana. The sequence continues at coordinate 73,494,046 of NC_087356.1, forward strand.
TGACGGCTGTGAAACCTTAAATAAGTTCTCGAACTTCTCTGGGTCTGTGTTTCCTCGGCTGCAAGAAAAGGGATAATACCTCTTTACAAGATGGTCTGTAAGATTATTGACGATGATAATAACAAATCCGTTACTGCGGAGTCAGCTGTGACTCATGGTGACCTTATGTGTGTCAGAATTGTGCTCCATAGGAGTTTTCAATGGCTGCTCTTCTGGAGTTGACCACTTGCGCCACCCAGGGACTCCATTAATAATAATAACTATCAGCTACTGAGCACTTACTATGTGCCAAGTGCTCCCTGAGAACCACCTGTGCATCACCTCAAAGCACCTAGTGCCGTGCCTGGCTCGCAACAATGCTAGCTGTGATTATCACCACACTCAGACCTGGATGACCTGGGTTAGTTAGTCATGGGCCTGTCTCACCTTGGCAGCAGACTTCTGCGATGATGAAACTCCTATGTCTCCTAGGTTTCTGGAAGTCAGGAAGCCCTACAAGCAGGACAGCAGTTCCCGCGCGGGCTGCACACAGTGACTTGCTGCCCCGCGCTCTCGCAATGGGGTAAGGTCACTGGCCTTGTCGTCCAAACACAGCCGGCTCTCCTCTTGTTTAAACAAGGCCAGGGAGGCAGGCGGGCGGCCTGTGGCTGGGGAGGGGGGAAGGATGAGGGCTGTTTGGGATTCCTTGCAGACTCTGGGCTATTGAAGCTGTCAGGCTGATACACAGGCGCTGTCAGCCTTGTAGCGCTTGGCATTCTGGCTGCTTCCCCCGATGACCATTTATAGTCAATCCCTTTGAAGAGGGTGTAGCCCTGGTGTTGCAAGGAGGAGGTGCAGCTGGAGGAAGGGCACCTGGGCTGGAGAGGCAGGGTAACTACTAGAAAGCTCCCTACGTCCAAACACTACAGGCTCCCTAGAATTTGGGCTCAGCTGCTCCCCCTGCAGGTCTGCGAGGTGAGAACAAGCCAGTTGGGGAAGGGAGGTTGGAGGGTGGCATGAATGGAAGGATCATGGCCATAAACCATATATTCTTAGTGGAGCTTTAACGTAGGAAAAGTCCACATGGCTTTGTGGCAGGGAATTCAGTCTCTAGCCTCCTTGAATTTTCTAAAATTTCACCTTGAAATTTAATTCAAGACTCTTCTATGCATGTTGGAAGTCCCAAATCTTTAACAGAGCTTGGAAGAAGGAAGACATACCAGGGAAAGGTGGTTTGACAGCGTTGACAGTCCAAGCTGGTGGCTGAACTGTGGTGAGTCCTGCCGCTCCTTTGCATCACCTTGATTTTCTACGGTGTCTGCTTTGTGTCTGTGTCAGAAATCTCACCTTCCATGTGAGAGACCCGGGTACGATTGCCCGGCATTACACCTCATACGCAGCCACCACCCGTCTGTCATTGGAGGCTTGCGTGTTGCTATGATGCTGAACAGGTTTCAGCGGAGCTTCCAGACTAAGATGGACTAGGAAGAAAGGCCCGGTGATCTACTTGCAAAATTCAGTCAACGAAAACCCTGTGGATCACAATAGTCCAATCCGTAGCCGATCATGGGGATGCCATAGTGCCGGGTAGCGTTTTGTTCTGTGGTTCACGCGGTCTCCATAAATCAGGAGCTGACGTGACAGCAGCTAACAGCAACTATAGGTGGACTCTGTTCTCATAGTCTCTAGGAAGATGGAAGGTTAAGGGAAGGGTTTTGAAAATGTCCCTGCAGAGTTGGTGCTGGGTTAAAAAAAAACCGTCCTCAGAGCCAGCTGTGTTTGAATTCCTAGTAACTCAGGAAACTGCAAATAGTGATGCTAAAGAAGGAAGCTTGCTGGCTGCTGAGACCACAAGGAAGCAGTGCTTTGATGTGATCACCACAGACATCATAGACCTGCATGCACCTGCATCAGCAGGGATGCGGAATGATCATAATGCCCTTGTTAAGTATGAGAGGGATACCTAGGCAAAATGGATTGAATTGCGTCCCCCCAAAACATGCGTCAACTTTGTTAGGCCATGTGTGGCTGTCCTCCATTTTGTGATTTTCCTATGCGTTATAAACCATAATCTCTGCCTGTGGTTAAAAAGGATTAGGGTGAGATGTAACACCCTTGCTTAGGTCATATCCCTGATCCAAAGTAAAGGAAGTTTCCCTGGGGTGAAGCAAGCAGAGAGTTGGGGACCTCATACCACTAAGAAAGCAGCACCAGGAGCAGAGCGCATCCTTTGGACCCAGGGTCCCTGCACCTGAGAATTTCCTTGACCAGGGGAAGATTGAGGACAAGGACCTTGCCCCGGAGCTGACAGAGAGAGAAAGCCTTCCCCTGGAGCTGACACCCGAAATTTGGACTTTTAACCTACGTTACTGTGAGGAAACAAATTTCTCTTTGTTAAAGCCATCCATTTGTGGTATTTCTGTTATAGCAGCACTAGATAACTAAGACACTAGGGGTAGGTGCGGAAGGGATGGGCAGACGCGGTGATGGACAAGGAACATTAATGTTATGCTAGATTCCTGATACTGAGTTTGGGGCTTTATAGACACTACTTTGTTTTTTTAATGTTCATAACCCTGAGACGTTAGTTTTATCCTTACCTTAAAGATGAAGAAATTGAAGTTCAGAGAGGCCAGGTAAGTTGCTCAAGGTTTCAGACCTAGCAAGTGGTGGAGTTGGGGTGCATACATCTTTCCACTATGTCAGGTTGCTTTCGGCAGCTATATTGAGGGTGGCTATTTGTTCAGAGCACTCCTCTGGGGGCAGATGACATTGCTAGAGGGGATATGAAAGGATGTTTCCATCAGGCTGGTGTAACTGGAGAAGCTGGCTCTAGTCTGAAAGGTGTCTGTTTTAATCAGAAGAACAGCCTGTCCCATATACAGTATGGAATAACACTGTCAAAATCTAATTTTTCTGATTCCTCTTCCTAGAACTTTGTACAGATCACGACACTTCTATTAAGACATTCTTTCTTCCTTGACCAAATTTAAAATATACTGATTATGTTACAACATTCTTGGTTGGTTTCAGCAAAGGTGCTCTGGCTTTCAACATACCCGCTGGCTATTGGCCCCTGAACTCACAAGCTAGTCATTAGTCTGGTCCCCTCAGCCTCACCTCAAACTTATTCTGACTCTACTCCCAGGCTCTTATGACCCAATTCTCAATTCTGAGGATATGCTCAAGTTACTTTTATTAACTTTAAGAGTTTATTATCACGTTTTAAAAACCTTTTAGTGCAAACTTCAAATTCACTCGTTATCCAAATTTATTGAGCACTTACTCTATGCCTAACACAGGTTTCAATACTGGGAGCAGGAGAATGGATACCTTGTCTCTCCCATAAGAAGCAGGTACATAGACAAGTGCAGTGTAGTATGTGCTAAAACATCTCGGTGTTTAAAATGCTATGCAGATAGCTACTCTCACCTAACTGGTTATTCGTTCATTAAAAAAGAATAACCTCTGCAAGCAAGTGCCTCCTTTGCTATGAGACCAGAAGAACTGGATGGTCCCCAGCTACCATCACTGAACATTTCGATCAAAGATTCTATAGAAGAATCCTGACCCAAAGGGGGAAATTCAGAAGAGAATTTCAAATTGTCATGGACTCCAGACATTCTGGAGCCATGGAGGCTGGATGAAACTACTGCCCTGAAATCATCTTTCAACCTTAAACCAAAAATATCCCTTGAAGTCTTGTTAAAACCAAACAATAGTTTAGCTTAGTAAAATTGTCCACCTTGAGCATTATACTCTTTTAAGAACTATCTGTACAGGATGAAAGTGACAACAGTAACTGGAAAGATTAGATAGGAACCTTAGGGGGCAGGGAGTTTATGTTAATGAGGGAGGAATGACTCAGAAAAGGAGAGTGAGAATAGTTGTACAATTCAAAGAATATAATCAATGTCACTGAATTGCATATGTAGAAATGGTTGAATTGGTGATATATTTTGCTGTGTATATTCTCAACAACAAAATAAATTTTAAAAAACAAAATAACAATAATAATGAGTTCCTACTAATTATAAGGTCTATGTCAGGTACTACAGAGCTTTGGTGGCACAGTGGTTAAGAGCTCGGCTGCTAACCAAAAGGTCAGCAGTTCAAATCCTCCAGCAGTTTTGTGGAAACCCTATGCGGCAGTTCTACTCCATCCTATAGGGTCACTATGAGTCAAAATCGACTTGATGGCAGTGGGTTTGGGTTTGGTTTTGGTTTTGGTTTGTATGTCAAGTACCGGGAAACCAAGAAGACTCCCTGGTCTATTGGTGGAGACAAATGAATAAACAGATAAATTATATGATACAAAAGGGCTAAATTTTTACAACAGAAAAGGACAAATTTTGGTAGACATATATTATGGATTGAATTGTGTCCCTCTAAAATATGTGTCAACTTGGCTAGGCCATGATTCCCAGCATTGTGTGATTGTCCATCATTTTGTCATCTAATGTGATTTTCGTATGTGTTGAAAATCCTACCTCTGTTGATGTTAATGAGGCAGGATTAGAAGCAGTTACGTTGATGAGGCAGGACTGAATCTATAAGATTAGGTTGCATCTTGAGTCAATCTCTTTTGAGATATAAAAGAGAAAAGCGAGCAGAGAGACAATGGGACCTCATACCACCAAGAAACAAGAGCCAGGAGAATGGCGTGTCCTTTGTACCCGGTGTCGCTGTGCTGAGAAGCTCCTCTGTCGGTGAAGATTGATCTAATGGACCTTCCCCCAGAGCCAGAGAGAGAGAAAGTCTTCCCCTAGAGCTGGCACCCTGAATTCAGACTTCTAGCCTCCTAGACTGTGAGAGAGATTCCTCTTTATTAAAGCCATCCACTTGTGGTATTTCTGTTATAGCAGCACTAGATAACTCACTCAACTCACTGCCGTTGAGTTGATTCCAACTCATAGCGACCCTATAACACAGAGTAAAACTGTCCTATAGAGTTTCCCAAGGAGCACCTGTCAGATTCGAACTGCCCATCTATTGGTTAGCAGCCACACTTAACCACTATGCCACCAGGGTTTCCACTGTATAACTAAGACAACATATTACTACTCGGTGGTGTAATGGTTAAGTGTTCAGCTGCTAACTGAAAGGCTGGTGGTTCGAACCCACTCAGCAGCTCCACAGTAGAAAGACCTGGCAATATGTTCCTGTAAAGATTACAGCCTAGAAAACCCTATGGGGTAGTTCTACTCTGTCACATGGGTTTGCTGAGAGTTGAATATCGACTCAACAACACCTAACAACAACAATAGAATTGCTTAGTATTTTGCCTGGGGCAGACCAACCACCCAATAAATAGTAGTAGCTGTTGTTAGTATCATCATTATCATAATCACTTTTGTTGGCAAACAAACACTTGGTCAATTGACTTGGATTTTTTTTAAGACTGGGTCATTAAATGACTTCAAATCTGGGTAACATTGTCATTTCTCAGTTTACAGAGGGAATCTGTACCTAATGTGATTGGTTTAAGTGGCTTCACTGTACAATTATTTTGAGTAAAGATAGAAAAATTCAGCAGAGATGGTCTGGCTCCCAACATACCCATTAGCTACTGGCCCCTGAACCCACAAGCTAGTCCTTAGTCTGATCCTCTCAGCCTCACCGCAAGCTTATTCTGACTCTACCCCCAGGCTCCCATGACCCAATCCTCAAAACATCTGATATTAGCTTAGAATCTTCTCCCTCCCCTACTCCCCACACTCAGAAAGTTGCCAAGTCCTGTGGACCAGTGCTTGTCTAATGTGCACACAAGTCACTCAGGGCTCTTGTTAACATGCAGATTCTGACTCGAGAGGGGTCTGGAGTGGGGCCTGAGGTTCTGCATTTCTAACAAGCTCCCAGCTGATGCTGGTGCTGCTGGTCCCAGGACAACACTTTGAGTAGCCAGCTGTAGATTATAACTCCAAAGTCTCCCTTTCAAATCTCTTGCTTTCTCTTGCTCCTGCCACATCCCTGGCTCAGGCCATCCTTCTCTAGAGTCTAGGCCAAGGCTTCCGCCTCCTAAATAATCTCCCTACCTATAGCCACCTCTCCCTCTCTATCCTACAAACTTCTGCTAAATTAATCTTCCTAAAACATAACTCCCCACATCAGTCCCTGCTGCCTGACCTTCAGGGACAACTCGCTGCCTAGCAAACTGGATGTAAGTTAAGACAACCCTCTAAGATTTTGTTGTTGTTAGTTGGCATCAAGCCAGCTCCAACTCATGACGACCTCATTTACTGCAGGCGCTTCTCCATCTTAATGACCACTGGTATGTTTGAGTCCATTGTCGGGGCTATTGTGTCAGTCCATCTCATTGAGGGTTTTCCTCTTTTTTACTGGCCCTCTACTTTACCAAACATGATGTCCTTTTCTAAGATTTGGTCCCAGCACTTTCAGTGGGAACTCTCCAGTTCCTACTGATTTATCCTACTCTTTATCTACATTGAAGTACATGCCCATGCTTCTTTGCTTGGGGAACTTTGTGGATACTCTTCCTTCCACTGATGTTTTTTTCCCCTTCCAACTGTGGCCTCAGTCTCTCCTTCCCTCAGCACCCTCTCCATCCCAAAGGATAAGTGCATTTTGCCTACCCACTCCCCCAGCTGGAAATGATCTCTCCCTCCTCGAAACTGCCATAGCTCTTTGTCCAAATATTGTTACTTATGTGCACTTCTATCTTCACCTATGAACTGTAAGCTCCTTCAGCTCTCTCAGTAAACCCCACAGCATTTTTCTCAGGGTCTTGCTCCCAGCAAACTCTCAATTAATTCATCCCAGGTGCCTGGAAAGATTTATTTCCTAGTTTCTTTTAATGAGCCTCTGTTCTATCTGCATTATTTATGTTCCATTCTAGATGTGTTTTAACATTGTAAACAACCTCAAATCCTTTTTGGAAATTGGAAAGCTATAAGTCATGAATAATCCACTGCAAGAACAGATACTCAGGACATGTTTGTTAAGTGAATAAATGGATGAATAAAGAGCAATGCTGTCTGCTCTTCCCACCCCATGCCTCTGGCCCTTTTGCTCCTCTGTCCATCTGAAAGGCCTTCCTGCTTCATAGACAGATCCAAACTCCCCGAGGGACCAAATTACTGGGCTGAGGGCTGGGGACCATGACCTGGGGGGATATCTAGTTCAATTGGCATAGTTTATAAAGAAAAAGTTCTATATCCTACTTTGGTGAGTAGCGTCTGGGGTCTTAAAAGCTTGTGAGCAGTCATCTAAGATACTCCACTGGTCCTACCCTGTCTGGAGCAAAGGAGAATGAAGAAAACCACAGACACAAGGGAAAGATTAGTCCAAGTGACTAATGAAGCACAGCCTCTACCAGACTGAGTCCAGCACAACTAGATGGTGCCGGCTACCACCACCGACTGCTCTGACAGCGATCACGATAGAGGGTTCCGGAAAGAGCTGGAGATAAATGTAGAACAAAATTCTAACTCATACACGCACACACAAAAAAAGACCAGACTTACTGGTTTGACAGAGACTGGAGAAACCCCAAGAGTATGGCCCCTGGATACCCTTTTACCTCAATACTAAAGTCATTCCTGAGGTTCACCCTTCAGTCAAAGATTAGACAGGCCAATAAAACAAAACAAGACTAAACGGGCACACCAGCCCAGGGGCAAGGAGGAGAAGGGACAGGAAAGCTGGTAACAGAGAACCCAAAGTCAAGAAGGGCAGAGTGTTGACATGTCATGGGGTTGGCAACCAATGTCACAAAACAATATGCATATTGTTTACTGAGAAACTAATTTGCTCTGTAAACCTTCATCTAAATCACAATAAAAATAAAAAAAATTAATAAAAGGCCTTCTGCAGCTCTTCAGAATCTTGCTCAGCTCTAAAACCCAGGGTACTCTCCAGCTTCTCCAGGAACCTCCCCCCAGAAGATGGAGCTGTTCTGTGGTATCCAGCGGCATCCAGTTTAGTATCGTCCACTAGATGGTGAGCGCCTTCGTGTCAGGGGCCACATGCTCCACATTCTTACATCTCTCATGTTGCCGACACCATGCTTCTCCATCCAGGCTGCATATCAACACCTCTGTGGAACTTTGTAAAAACTCAGGAGCCCGGACACCTCCATCCCACACCAGATCTACCGAATCACACTTGAGCGTGCATCCTAAGCACGTGGAGGCTTGTTAAAACACAGGTGGCTGGGCCCCACCCCCAGAGAATTTGTATCTGAAACAAGTTCCCAGGTGATGTTGACATTGCTGGTCTTTGGTGACCACTGCTATAGCAGGTGAGGCCCAGTATTTAAAGGAAAAAAAAAAAATCATGGTGCTTCTTACATGCAGACTGAGAATGACTGATTTAGCACATTGTAGTGGCTTGGTAAATATTTAATAGATTAAATGATTTGTTTTATCTACCTTAGTTCTATGAGGCATTGGTAGTTTGGTGGTAGAATTCTCACTTCCCCTGTGGGAGACCCAGGTTCAATTCCTGGCCAGTGCACCTCATGTGTGGCCATCGCCCATGTGTCGTTGGGGGCTTGTGTGTTGCTGTGATGCTGAACAGGTTTCAGCAGAGCTTCCAGACTAAGATGGGCTAGGAAGAAAGGCCTGGCAATCTACTTCCAAAAACCAGCCAATGAAAATCCTATGGATCACAATAGTCCAATCCCATTGTGCATGGAGTCACCATAACGGGAGGGCCAACTCAACAGCAGCTAACAGCAACAATAACCTTAGTTTTACCCCCCCAAAGAGGTTATAAGTAATTGCATTGGAATCTGTGGGTGCTGCAAACAGGTAATGTGCTCTCCTGCTAAACAAATTGTTGGAGGTTCAAGTTCACCCAGAGGCATCTTGGAAGAAAGGCCTGGTGATCTACTTGTGAAAAATCAGCCATTGAAAATCCTATGGAGCACAGTTCTACAAGAACATACATGGGGTCAGACTAAATTTGTGTTGGAGACTGTCTTAGGCCTGGCTCTCTAGAGAAGCAAAACCAGTGAACTGTGTATGTGTGTGTGTATGAAGAGAGAGATGGAGAGATTTATATCAAGGAAATGGCTCACAGAATGTAGAAGGTGGAAAATCCCAAGTCCGTGCATGAGGCATCAGGCTGGAGGCTTCTCCTGACTCATAGCTCCAGGGGCTGAGAACCCAAGATTGGCAGGTGAGATGGCAGGCCACTGGCTCATGGGCTGCAGAGGCTGATGAATCTAAGATCAGCAGGTAAGATGGCAGGCTGCTGGCTCAACTCCCAAGAATTGGAATTCAGATGATGATAGAGCTGAATATAGAATCCACAGCGAGCAAGAGCCAGCAAGCTTTGCCAAGAAGGCCACATGTATTGGATACAGACCACACCCCCAAGGAAACTCCCTTTCAACTGTTTGGCTGCTCATAACAGATCTCATCATGGAGATGATTACATCATAACAGATCTCATCATGGAGGTGATTACATCATTACATAATTGACAAACTACATCATAACTGCCAAACCACTGAGAATCATGGCCCAGCCAATTTGACACACAACCTTAATTATCACGGAGACCAAGTCTTAAACTACTTCTCTTGTAAATTCCATAGGGTGGGGCCAGGGCTGGCTACCAAGTGAGCGCCAAGGAAATACATCTGGAGGAGCGCCTGTCTTTCCTGGCCCTCTTTAGTGTTGCTGTCTAGAGAAAGCCAAACAAAAAAAACCAAACCCATTGCCATTCAGCCGATTTCTAATCACAGTGACTCTATAAGACAGAGTAGAACTACTGCATAGGGTTTCCAAGGAGTGCCTAGTGGATTCAAACTGCTGACTTTTTTTTTTTCCTAGTTTTGTGTGTGTGTGTGTGTGTGCCTTAAACGAAAGTTTACAAATCAAATCAGTCTTTCATATAAAAACTTATACACACCTTGCTATGTACTCCTAGCTGCTCTCTCCCTAAAGAGGCAATACATTCCTCCTCTCCACCCTGTACTCTGATGTGCATTCACCCAGCTCCTGTTCCCCTCTGGTTTCTCATCTCCCCTCCAGACAGGAGCTGCCCACATAGTCTCATGTGTCTACTTGAGCTAAGAAGCTCACTCCTCACCAGAATCATTTTCTGTCTTATAGTCCAGCCCGATCCCTGTCTGAAGAGTTGGCTTCGGGAATGGTTCTAGTCTTGGATTAACAAAGGTTCGGGGACCATGACCTACGGAGTCCTTCTAGTCTCAGTCAGACCATTAAGTGTGGTCTTTTTACAAGAATTTGAGGTCTGCATCCCACTGTTCTCCTGCTCCATCAGGGATTCTCTGTTGTGTTCCCCATCAGGAAACTGCCGACCTTTTGGTTAGCAGCCAACCACTGTGCCACCAGGGTTTCCAAAGAAAGCTAACCTTGCCTGTTTCAATCAATAAACAGGAGGTCTATAAACTTTCACCTCATGCACAATAAAACATTAAAAAAAAAATAAATCGGAAGAGGGCAAGGGCTTTGTCAACTTCTTTGAAGAATCTATGCCTGAGATGTTTACGGGGAAGAGGTTTCCAAGGAAGAGAACTGAAGTGCGGCCACGCCATTCTACCCACCTTAGGAAATCAGTAAATCAAAGTCCTGCCTCTAACCTGGGCCATCCCAGGTAACTCAGCACAGCCCTACTCCCAAGATTCTTTTGCTGCCGTGCAGTCTAATTTCCCTTTGAAATGAACGGTCGGTGTTCACGTGAGCCAACGTTTAGTAAATTGTTCAAAAGTGCAACAAAGCCACTCAGCAAAATATGCTTCTGAGAACTGTCCTTCTCAAAATATCCTAGTAAAGAAATTCAGCTTACGGCGGCATAGCTGGATTATAGAAATAAATCCTTATTCCCTAGATCTGTTTTGTGGTTTTCCAAGCATTTAATGGCTTGTTACAAACACAAAGTCATCTTCATCAGGCAGGAGGTCTTAATGACAAGCAAACATGGTGGTGGATAGAAAATAACTTGATAAATTCCTTATTTTTTCCCTTTTGGGTGAGAAATTGAAAGTAGTTCTTTTAAAGCAACAATTACTAATTGACTGAACTATTTGCAGGGAATTATGGAGAACTCTGGGCATCACTTCCCTCCTCTGGAGGCTTCCCGGCACCGTGACCCGGGCCCAGGCAGCCACCCTCCATGTGCCCCCCGGCACACCTGCTCCTCCCCCCATAACAGCAAGTACCTCACTGTTGTCATTTTCAGTTGGCCAGCTCCTATTCTGCTAAGCATGAGGTAATTATCTCAAGATTGAGGCAGTAGAGAAAAGATAAAAGGAACGATAACTGACACAGCGCACCAGTTGTAAGCATTTGTTGATTCTGGCAAGCTACACATTCTTATTCCAATATTACACACACAAATGTTTCTCACACCTGTGTGGAGGATATCATTTGCTGCCTGCAAGCCTGGAGACCAAATGAGATAGGAAGAGACACCTGGTCTCTCGTTTTTCCATTTCCTTCATATAATGCACAAGCTTGCCCACTGGTGGGACCACCTAGCTCCATCTTCCCAGTGAACCAAAGGCTCTCACATGGGCTAATCCGGTAATCTGGTGTGAGCACTTTCTGGAATATATGCAGGCTGATATTTACCTTCTCAATGAAGAGCAGTTGCCATGGAGCCTATTTTGACTAATGACAACCCCATGTGTGTCAGAGTAGAACTATGCTCTACAGGGTTTTCAATGGCTGGCTTTTTGGAAGTAGATCCCCAGGCCTTTCTTATGAGGCACCTCTGGGTGGACTCGAACCTCCACCCTTTCGGTTAGCAGCTCAGTGCATCAACTGTTAGCACTACCCATGGACTCCATTGAAAGTAGCTGTTAAACTTGGTATTGATAAGTGCCTTCAAGTCAATTTTCAACTCATAGCGACCCCACGTGACAAAGTAGACCTGCCCCATAGGGGGCTTTCTAGACTGTAATTTTTACGGAGAAGTTGGCCACATCTTTCTCCCACGGAAATGCTGGGTGGGTTCAAACTGCCAACCTTTCTGTTAGCAGCTTCCTAGCTGTTACATAGTTCCCGGGAAATATTGTCTTTTTTTTTTTTTAAATGGGCTTTCCAGATACCGTTTTAACCATTTTTTTGTAGTGCACACACATCCATATTTAAGGGCATTCATCCCTATAATGCTTTGACAGGTCTTTGGTCTTCCCTGCATTTTCCAAATGTTTTAAAACCAGGCCTGTGTATCAACTACTTTGTAAACTCCTTAAGGGAATGACTATCTTTTATATTTGAATCCTCAGTGCCTAGAGCAATACTAGGCAAAGTCATAGCTAGTATTTACTGAACGTTTCTCTGTGTCATACACTGCTAAGCCATCTTATTCAATCCTCATAGCCACCCTGCGTGCTGTGTATTATTAGCACCACACTTTGTAGATGGCAAAAACCCAGGTCTCAGGGGGATTAAATAACTTGCCCAAGTTCCCAGGAAGAGAGGTCTGGTGAGCTGCTTCAGAAAATCAGCCAATGAAGACCCTATGGATCACAATGGTCTGATCAGAAACTGATCCTAGGGGTGGCACAGGATAGGGCAGCATTTTGTTCCATTGTGCATAGGGTTGCCATGAGTTGGGGCCGACTTGATGACAGCTAACAACAACCAAGTTCACACAGTTCTAGGTGATAAAGCAGATTTCGAACCCAAGTCTGTCTAATTCCAAAGCCCCCGTGGTTAACCAAGCATAACACAAGGTGGAGCTAATCCTGAATTAAGGAACTGTAAATATTCCGTCTATCTGTCTGTCAGTTTGTCATACTGACAAACTGTGATACATGTTGCTGTGATGCTGGAAGCTATGCCACTGGTATTTCAAAGACCAGCAGGGTCACCCAAAGGCAGGTTTCAGCAGAGCTTTCAGACTAAGAAAGACTAGGAAGAAAGGCATGGCAATCTACTTCTGAAAATCAGCCATGAAAAACCTATGGATCACAATAGAATATTGTCTGATCTAGTGCTGGAAGATGAGCCCTGTTATGGATCGAATTGTGTCCCCCCAAAATATATGTTGTAAATCCTAACCTCTAGGCCTATGGTTCTAATCCCATTTGGGAATGGGTTGTCTTTGTTATATTAATGAGACTGGATTAGTGTAGGGTGTGTTTTAATCAATCTCTTTTGAGATATAAAAGAGATTAAATGAGCAAGCAAAAGAAGCAGAATTGGGAGAAGAGAGATGCCAAGTGTATGAAGATTGCCCAGGAGCAGAAGCTCAGAGAGACAAGGGCCTTCCTCTAGAGCTGGCAGAGACAGAAGCCCTTCTCCTAGAGCCAGCACCCTGAATTCAGACTTCTAGCCTCCTAAACTATGAGAAATACATTTCTGTTCATTAAAGCCATCCATTTGTGGTATTTCTGTTGTAGCAGCTCTAGATAACTAAGACAAGCCCTCATGGTTGGAAAGCACTCAAAATACACAGTGGCCACAACAATGGGCTGGAGCATGAAGATGGTATAGGATTGGGCAATGTTTCATTTTGTTGTACATGGGGTCACCATGAATCGGAGCCTACTTGACAGCAACTAGCAACAACAACAAATATTTAGGTAGTCTCACTGACTTTATGATTTACTGCAATGCTAAAATAATATACCTGGCAGCATAAGACATATGAGAAAATAGCAAGCAGCTTCTTTTATGGAGGACTGGATAGGAGAAGGGGTATATTCGGGGCCGAAAGACAGCTGCCAGCATAGCACTGTCCCTGGAGTTTGCGAGTCTGATTTCTAGCGGTGGAGCTGGGCACTCAAACCTTCTACCAGTTGCGTGAATTCTCCACCATTGCTCTTGCTCTCAAATCTCTTCTCAAGGTGAGAGGCATTGTATCAAGGCTGCGGTATCATATTATCTAAGAGCTAGCTAACTCATTAAAGGGGATTGCTTTCGCTGATGGATAGAAGGGCAGGCTATAATTGGAAGGGCATTTGGAGGCTGAGAAGCAATTACGTGACTTGCCTAATATTCCAGAGTGAAGCAGTGGCTGATATTAGAGCCCTAATCTACTGACCTTGCAGTCACGGGGCAAATTAACCAGTAAGCAAGGTATGCACAGGCTTAATTATGTTTACTTACTAACCTGTAGTGCACAATTTCACATAGGTTTCACCACATTAAAGATCAAAACAGGAGAAATTGTGCGCTACAGATTAGTGAGTAAGCGCAAGTACGTGTGTACCTTGCTTATTGAGTAATCTGTCCCTGCTTGCAGTCCAGGGCACTTCGCCTTATACCATTCTTCCTACCCTGACAAAGGTTTCCTAGGGATAAAACGTGTAGATGCAGTGTTGAGTACTTTTCAGGTAGCATGAGTGAGGTATGGGAAAGCCCGTGAAACGAAACCTGGGGTTCTACACAGAAAGGACCAAGTAAGGAGGACTAAATAATTTATTAAATAAGAAATGGCTGCTGGGAGGGCAGTGGCACTGTGCTGAGTCAGTTTTGCCATCTGCCTGAGAAGAAGGCGAAGGCTTTGCTCTCTCCCCTGGCCCTGAAGGGGAGGAGAACAATCCAAATACCAGAGTTCCAGGCTCTGCTCCATCAGGTAAGTAAGTACTCACTCAACCTTTCTGGCTCTTCAACATAAAGAAAACAAAAATCCTCGCAACTGGACCAATAAGCCACATCATGATAAACGGAGAAAAGATCAAAGATGTCAAGGGTTTCGTTTTACTTGGATCCACTATCAACACCCATGGAAGCAGCAATCAAAAAATCAAAAGCCATATTACATTGGGCAAAGCTGCTGCAAAAGACCTCTTTCAAGTGTTGAAAAGCCAAGATGTCACCTTGAGGACTAAGGTCTGCCTGACCTGAGCCATGATGTTTTCAGTCACCTCCTATGCACGTGAAAGGAGGACAATGAATAAGGAAGGCTGAAGAAGAATTGACGCCTTTGATTTGTAGTGTTGGCGAAGAATATTGAGTATACGATGGACTGCCAAGAGAAGGAACGGATCTGTCCTGGAAGAATTACAACCAGGATGCTTCTTAGAAGCAAGAATGGTGAGACTACATCTCACATACTTTGGACATGTTATCAAGAGGAATCAGTCCCTGAAGAAGGATCATGTTAGTAGAGGGTCATCAAAAAAGAGGAAGACCCTCAATGAGTTAGACTGACACAGCGGCTGCAACAATGGGTTTAAGCATAACAACGATTGTGGGGATGGCACAGGACCAGGCAGCATTTCATTCTATTGTACATAGGGTGACTATGAGTTGGAACCGCCTTGATGGCGCCTAACGACAATAACAACACTGAGTGATTTCTAAGATAGTCTAGCTCTGACACTCTAGGTTTCACCTGAACTGGGATTATGTGAGGTTAGGACTGAAGTCCTAAATCTATTCCAAATATGCCACCTGGCTGGGGCTACACTGTGACAATCGCCTCTCCAGGTTTCTCTGCACTTTAATTTTGGAAATCAGAGCCAGCAGACAAATTGGTCCCAGGTTTTTTAACCTCTGGGATTTTTCCATTCTCCCAGGAGTAAGTGTGTCTCCCAGAGTTTCTGCTCCTACAGCTGTTAAACATTCATTTAGTTGTGAACATCAGGCACTGAATAGAAATCAAAACCAAAATAATTTATTAGCAAAGCAAAAGATAGGAACCGGGAAAAGAAAGTTTCAAGAGGCAATATCCTTGGAGGTTCCCTGAAGCCGCATGCACTGCTGCTGGGGATGAGTAGCAGACGTTCCTGGGAGGAAGGAAGCATCCTTCATGAGACTTTATCTGTGGGATAGAGCATAGCTGGGCTCCATCCCACAGACATGGCCCAGCTATGCCCCATCCCACAGACATGGCCCAGCTATGCCCCATCCCACAGACATGGCCCAGCTATGCCCCATCCCACAGACATGGCCCAGCTATGCCCCATCCCATGGACATGGCCCAGCTATGCCCCATCCTACGGACATGGCCCAGCTATGCCCCATTCCACGGACATGGCCCAGCTATGCCCCATCCCATGGACATGGCCCAGCTATGTCCCATCCCACAGACATGGCCCAGCTATGCCCCATCCCACACGCATGGCCCAGCTATGCCCCATCCCACGGACATGGCCCAGCTATGCCCCATCCCATGGACATGGCCCAGCTATGCCCCATCCCACGGACATGGCCTAGCTGTGCCCCATCCTACAGACATGCCTAGCTATGCCCCATTCCACAGACATGGCCCAGCTATGCCCCATCCCACAGACATGGCCCAGCTATGCCCCATCCCACAGATAAAGTCTCATGAATGATGTTTCCTTCCTCCAGCCAGGTACAATCCCCTATGGGGTATACCCATCACCCATCTGTCAGTTTGTTGTACTCTGGTGGCTTGTGTGTTGTGTTGCTATGGTGCTGGAAGTTATGCCATCAGTATTTCAGATACCAGCAGGGTCACTCATGGTAGACAGGTTTCAGCAGAGCTCCTAGATTAAGACAAACTAGGAAGAAAGGCCTGGCAATCAACTTCCAAAAATCAGCCATTGAAAACCCTATGGATTGCAGACGAATATTGTCCAATATAGTGCTAGAAGATGAGCTCCTTAGGTTGGAAGGCACACAATAGCCACAACCGTGGATTCAGGCAGGCCAACAGTTGTGAAGATGGCTGGGGGCTGGACAGCATTTTGTTGTGTTGTACATGTGGTCACCATGAGTCAGCTAACAACAACATGGAGTGTACTGTCTTGGAGTGAATGGCCCTCTCCCTCATAACCAATATGCCTACAAGTTCTACAGCTATTTCATCAGAGCTTTAGAATAGGGGGCTAGTTTTACATCTTCCCCAGTTTGCTGGTTCATTCTTCAATCGCAAAAACAAACCAATCCCCTTCTGACAATAGAAGTCAAGTCAGGATAGGGAGCAAGGAATTCATACTTGAGCCTGTATGGAGGAGGAGGTAAGAGAGTGTACTGCTAAGCTTAGCCTCTGTCTTGCCATGGAGAACAAGCGCTGAGAAGTATCATGACTCTGTAGTCATACTGGGGTGGGCCCTGACCCCATTTTTCTGGCCAGCATATCAGTATGATAGGTGTCCAATCCCACTGCCTTCTCTGGAAGGTAGCAGAAAAGAACCAGAAGAGGAAAACCTAGGCATTAACAGGAATTTCCTCAACCTAGACATGGAAAGAATAGTGCTTATGAGCAAGTTAACTGGGCCAATTGTTTAAAAACGAGTACTTCATAAATGTTTTTATGTTCTTTATCTTGTGTTTTGTTCCTTTTTAGTTTATAGTAAAGTTCCTTTAGAATCTTCTAACCTGTCTGAGATTTATTAAGGGACACAAGAAATAGCATTTTGTTTTTTCAATACTTGGACCAAAGTTTTAAGGGGCCGAGGTAAATCTCTAGGGACAGACATGGTCACCGCAATAAGACTCAAAGTGAGAGAAGCTGGCCCAAGAGAAAAGGAAGTTCATTGAAAATTACCTGATAAAAAATTTCAGTAGGCCTTCCCCATGGAGGGAAAATATCTGAAGCTCTTACTTGCTCAAACCCTGAAGGCTATTCTGTGCTGAGAGAGAAGAGTTGAGTGTCCCTTCCAGGCGACTGGCAAGCTTGAATGTCAGTGCTTGTGGAACACGGGCGTGAAACCTTGGGAGCGCCGTCCACAGTAGTCCAAACAGATGCTTGAATGTCAGTGACATTTAATGTCCCTGCGCTGTACCGTCTCAGCCAGATGCATTTCATAGCAAGAAGTTTTGTTTCCTAGAGAAAACCTTTTGAAACAAGAACAAATGTCCTCGGTGAGCTTCCTTTGAGGGCATTCACTGTGTATCAGCCGCTTTTGTCAACATGCTTCCCCTTCCAGTCTTACACAAGCTGTGCATTGCTTGTGAGGCATTACTGAATGTGCAATAGAAGGCGTGGCACCGTACTCTAGAACTTACGGTCTGCTTGGGGCGGAGAGGCATTCAGATTGGAATTCTTCAAGGCAGGATCTATTCATCTCTTCAAAGGTCTTAAGTATCTAGCGGGAAAGATCCCCACTCTTCAAAACAACCATCCTAGGCATCCAACACTCTTTCCCATCTACTAATGTAAGTCAAGGGCTAGTCTGTGCCTACTATAAAACTTGATGGGAAGTAGAAGGGGAACCATCTTATTTTTTGAACATGTAAATTTTGGATGTTCCTATTCATGAGGTTAAGTTTTCTCCCCATTCTCTTGCTACAGGCAGGCACGTCCTTGCTAAGCTTTCAGCTCTCCGAGTTGCAGACCGTTGCTTCTCCTTTCCCTTTCTATTCAGACTGCATCCAAATGCCCTTGTTTACAGTCTGTGCAAACCTGCAGCAACATGGGATAGCGGAAACAGCATAAGCATTGAGGGCAGACAGACCTGGGCCAAATCTCAGCTTTGAAAGCTACTTAAAGGCACCTTAGACATAATAGCTATACTTAGGCACCACTGACAACATGCCCTATGGATATTAACTTACTAATTCTCACCACTAACTTATGAGGTAGTGTGCTTTTATTATCCCCAATTTACAGATAGGGATGCTGAGACCTGGAAAAGTTAAGTAACTTGCCCCTAGGGAAGCAGCAGAACCCAGATTTGAATTTACACAGCCTGGCTCCAGGGCAGTGTCCTTAAGTACCACTCTATACTGTCTCCGCTCAAGGCAAGTTCATTTATTTCCATTCATTTATTCAACAACCACTGAGTGCCAAGCAGTGCGCGTGGTGCCAAAGATGCAGTGAGGAAGGATATGACCCTGACAGTCTAGTGGGGAAGGTGTCCTAATACAGAGTGACAGGGTAGAGAAGTGTGGATGCTGTGGAAACACAGAGGAGGGGTGATCAAGAAAGGCTCGCTGGAGGATGGGCCTCCTGAGTCTTCAGTTGCCAGTAGGAGGTAGAGCGTGGGGCCGCAGGCAGGAGAAGAGGGCAGGGAAGGGCTCTCTAGGTAAAGAAGTAATGAGGGAAAGATAGCCGTTACACAGTTTGTGTGGGAAACAGGAAGCAGCTTAGTGTAGCTAGAACACAACAAGGGACTGGAACAGGTGCGAGAGATGATGTTGGAGATGTACAAAGTCAGATCTCAAAGGGCCATTTTACCATACTGAATTTGAGGTTTAACCTGAAGGAAAAAAAAATGGTATTTTAGAAAAATCTGGTAGCTTGGAAGCAGGTAGTGAACAGCTAGGAAAATATAAAACAGAAGCAGGAGTCCATGTTGGAGGTGACTCAAGGGAAGACCCCCGAGGGTCTGAAGGACAGCAGGGCAGAGACGGAGAAGGGTCAGAGTCAGAGGCACTCAGGAGGCAGGATCTGCAGGACCCAGGGCTGCTGGATGTAATACAAAGGAGGACAGAGGGACCACGCATGCTGCCTGGGTCTGGGTCAGGAAACTACGTGATGGTGTCATTCAATGAGATGAGGACACGGGAGTGACAGAACTCAGCCTGAGACCCTCTGAATGTCAGGTGCCTTGAGACATCCAAGGAGAGCTACTTTAGCTGGGTATACCAGACTTAGGGGAAGAGGTCTGGGCCTTAGGGGAAGAAGCAGGTGTGTGGAAGCCCTGGGAGTGACAAGAACACCAGGGAGAGTGTGGGGAGAGAAGACAAGCGCTGAGGATGGACCAGGTTCCACAGGACACACCCATGAGGAAGAAGAACCAATCAAAGGGAGTAGGAAGGAGGGAATCCTAGAAAAGGGGGTGCCACATAAGCTAACACAAGAGTTTGAAGAACGAGGATGTGTTCACAGAGCTGAGGGGTGGGCCTACTTCTACCTGTTTATCCGTCTAACTCCCCAGCAAGACTGCAGCCTCAGAGCAAGGTTGTGTCTGATTCATATCTCTTCCCAAACACATCCACCCAGTTGCTGTCAAGTCAGTTCTGACACATGACAGCCCCATGTGTGTCAGAGTAGACCTGTGCTACATAGGGTTGTCAATGGCTGATTTTTTTTTGAAGTAGATTGCCAAGCCTTTCTTCTGAGCCACCTCTGGGTAGACTTAAACCTCCAACTCTTCAGTTAGCAGCTGAGCCCATTAACCATCTGCACCACCCAAGGGCTCTGGAAATACAGCATACATTTAATACATGAAGAATAAGTAAGCAATAAGAGCCAGCATTTCTCAAGTACTTCCTTGTGCCCAGCACTAAACACCTTACATGGATATCCTCAGTTAATCCTCACAACTACCCTATTAGGTACATGTTCTTCTATCCACATTTTACAGGTGAGGTAAGTCAGGCCCAGAGAAGTTAAGTGCTCAAAGACACACAACTATTAAGTGGTAAAGCTTGATTTCAAGTCCAGGCAGTCTAACTCCCGTTATCCTGCTTTTAACTCCTCCGTGATACTGCCTTCCAACAAATGAAAGATAATAGCTGAATCATTACCCCTCCCAGGGATATCTGGATTTTAACAGGAAAAAAAAAAAGTCCTTAAACCTTTAGGAATGGCTATCTGACAGAATTGTAAGTAACACCATTAAAGCCCCCGCACCCTCAAAAAAAACTGGTTGCAGTAGAGTCGATTCCAACTCATAGTGATCATATAGGACACATTAGATCTGCCCCAAAGGGTTTCCAAGGAATAGCTGGTGGATTCGAACTGCCAACCTTTTGGATAGCAGCCTACGCCACCAGGGCCTTATCGCCATAGAACAGAGAGGAAATCGTGCTGGGGGGTTATGCCCAAAGGCCTCTCGTGGTGCTCACAGCCAGCCTGTGCTGCCTGCGCCACTATCCAGAGTTAATGAGCAGGAGGAACCAATGCGGTGGGGAGCTACCTGCACTTGGCCGGGAGCCATGTTTGCTAGTGTCAGGAATCTTCTCCTCCAGGGAGGGCTGTAAGTGTGAGCTGAAGGACAGGAAGGGATACTGCAAAGTGAGGGGGTAATGCAGTAGGTGCTGTTTTTCCTGCACATCCGTCAGGCTCAGGAAGGCTGGGAGGTGGGATGTCATTCTGCCCCCATCCGAGAGGAGCACAGCTCACTCAGCACAGTCACAGCAGGAGCAGAGCTGACCCTACTCCCAGGCACTGTCAATGCCCAGCAAGTGACTGCGGTGTCCTCTAACTTCAATATCCCATGACCCGATCCAAGCTCTCACCTCAGGCAGTAGCTATCAACCAGTCAATCACAGTCAGTTGTCAGGAAACTAGATCACAACACATGCAAAGTGAACCCTTTACTGTTCCTCCATAACAATGTTATCCACATAAGAAATACAAATAGAATGCAAGCTCATGTGTGATTTAAAATGTCTTAATGTCTAAAAAGCTTGCAGGTGGCCATCCAAGGCACAGCAAAGGTCAGCGGTTTGAATCCATCAGCTGTGCTGTGGAAGAAAGGCCTGGCAATCTAATTCCTTAAGACTACAGCCATTGAAAACCCTATGTCAATCACACCAGGACAAATATTATAAGGCCTCGCTTATATTAAGAAAAAAGAACAGACACATGTATAGATACCAAAGTTTCTTAGTGGTTACCAGAGCTGGGGAGTCATTGCTTCTTGAGTACTGAGTTTCGGTTTACACTGATGTAAAAATCACATTGATTAAGGGTAGAGTTGTACAGTCAATTATTGTAAGTGCTATCAATAAGTTGTACACCTGTAAAAAGTTGAATTTGCAAAAGTTGTGTGGTAGATACTGTCTTAGTTATCTAGCGTTCTTATAACAGAAATACCACAAGTGAATGGCTTTAATAAAGAGAATTTATTCTCTCACAGGCCAGGAGGCTAGAAGTCCGAATCCAGGGTGCCAGCTCCAGTGGGAAGGCTTTCTCTTTCTGTCATCTCTTGGGGTAGGTCCTTGTCATCGATCTTCCCCTGGTCTAGGAGCTTCTCAGTGCAGGGACCCCGGGTCCAAAAGATATGCTCTGCTCCTGGCTCTTGTTTCTTGGTGGTATGGTGTCCCTATCCTCTCTGCTCAATTTTCTCTTTTACATTGAAAAAGAGATTGACTCAAAATACAACCTAGTCCTGTAGATTGAGCCCTGCCTCATTAACATAAATGCCTGTAATCCTGCCTCATTAACATCATAGAGGTTAAGATTTATAACACACAGGATAATCAGATCACAAGATAGTGGACAACCACACAATACTGGGAATCATGGCCTAGCAAAGTTGACATGTATTTTGGGAGGACACTATTCAATCTATGACAGATATATTTACAACAATGACCAAAAAAAGGAAGAGTAGCTGCAAAGGCTGCTAATGTACAACCAAACACCTCTTGGGACTTGGTTCCTTGGTTTGGAGGTTTAGGGTCATGTTTTCATGGGGGCATCCCAGTTAATTGGCCTAATCATGTTTAGTGCCTTCTGTTCTATCTCCTAGTTTGTTGAGTAGTGCCTGGGGTCTCAAAAGCTTGCAAGCAGCCATCTAAGGTACAGCAGTTGGTCTCTATTCACCTGGAGCAACAGAGGAAGAAGGAGAGTCAGGAATAGGAGGAGGAAATGGAATGCGTGGCTAACTGCCTCCATGAACAACTGCCTCCTTTGCTATGAGACCAAAAGAACTGGATGGTGCCCAGCTACCACTACTGAACATTTTGATCAAAGATTCTATAGAAAAATCCTGACCAAAAGGAGGAAAATGCAGAACAGAAATTCAAATTCTCAGGGAATGCTGCATTTTTGGAGCCATGGCTAGATGAACCCCTGAAACTATTGCTCTGAGATCATCTTTAAACCTTAAACCAAAAATATCCCCTGAAGTCTTCTCAAAGTCAGACAATAGCTTAGCTTAACTAGTAAAGAATGTCTGCCTTGAGCATTTGTGCTCTTTCAAGATCTGTCTATGTGGTATCAAACTGACAACAGCAACTCTAAGGATTAGATAGAAAACTTCGGGGGCAGTAAGTTTATGTTAATGGGGGCTGAGCAAATCAGAAAAGGAGGCTGAGAATGGTCATGGGTGCCACCTTAGAACTTTTCTACTACAGTGGTATTACCTGTATGAACAGAGATGGACAATGAATGCAATGATTGGTGACAGTCATTCAGCTTATCAAGGAAGGAGTTTTAGGACTAAGTTCCATGTGTTCTGTCTGACTTCATGGCCAGTGTCCTTTTTACATAGCGGCAGTAAGACATGGATCCTGCCCTTAGGGCACTTGCTAAAAATGTGAGGGGAGGTGAGAAATAAGACCACCCTGGGCTCTGCAGTGCCCTCAACAGGTGAGAGGCTTGGCTCAGGGAATAGGTTGGTAGGAACCTCCATCAGTTTCCTGATGTGTCCCTCCCTGTCCCAATTGGAGACACCAAAGAGGAGAGAGACGTGGGACTTTGGACTGGAGAAAAGAAGTCGTGGACTCACGTCCAAGAGTAGATTGCCTGTTTTCAGAAATCCTATCCAGACAAGGCACTCATCCGTAACTGTTCCTAGGTAAATTCTGCACCAGGGGTCTCATCACCTCGTAATGTCTCCCTTTTTCTACTTAGGGCTTTGACTGTGGGATGCTGAGGTCAAAGCCACTTACTATAGGGTCCTCTGTGGAAACTGTGCTCTGAGAAGCACTCTCTGATCTTATGGTCACATTTCAACAACTTCTAAGAACATAAGTAGTATTTTTGAGGGACTGCCATTGCCTCCCCAACCTCAAGGATCTAGGTCAAACGTAAAGAATTTGACTAGACTCTTAAAAACTACATGGGATCAAATTGACAACAACTTGAAGGATTAGATAGAAAACTTAGGGGCAGTGAGTTTATGTTAACGGGGGAGGAACAACTCAGAAAAGGTGGGTGAGAATGGTTGCACAACTCAAAGAATGTAATCAACATCACTGAGTTGCATATATAGAAACTGTCGAATTGGTATATGTTTTGCTGTGTATATTCTCAACAGCAACAACAAAATAAAATAAATTACTTAAAAAAAAAGAAAAGAGCTCATCTAAAGACTTCACAAAAAAAGTGAAAAGACCACCTACAGATTGGCAAAAAATTTTCAGCTATGACATCTCCGACCAGCACCTGATCTCTAAAATCTATATGATTCTGTCAAAACTCAACCACAAAAAGACAAACAACCCAATCAAAAAGTGGGCAAAGGATATGAACACACACTTCACTAAAGAAGATATTCAGGCAGCTAACAGATACATGAGAAAATGCTCTCGATCATTAGCCATTAGAGAAATGCAAATTAAAACTACGATGAGATTCCATCTCACTCCAACAAGGCTGGCATTAATCCAAAAAACACAAAATAATAAATGTTGGAGAGGCTGCGGAGAGATTGGAACTCTTATACACTGCTGGTGGGAATGTAAAATGGTACAACCACTTTGGAAATCTATCTGGCATTTTCTTAAAAAGTTAGAAATAGAAATAGAACTACCATACAACCCAGAAATCCCACTCCTCAGAATATACCCTAGAGAAATAAGAGCCTTTACAGGAACAGATATATGCACACCCATGTTTATTGCAGCACTGTTTACAATAGCAAAAAGCTGGAAGCAACCAAGGTGTCCATCAATGGATGAATGGTTAAATAAATTGTGGTATATTCACACAATGGAATACTACGCATCAATAAAGAACAGTGAGGAATCTGTGAAACATTTCATAACATGGAGGAACCTGGAAGGCATTATGCTAAGTGAAATTAGTCAGATGCAAAAGGACGAATATTGTATAAGACCACTATTATAAGATCTTGAGAAATAGTATAAACTGAGAAGAACACATACTTTTGTGGTTACAAGGGAGGGAGGGTGGGAAAGGGAGGGAGGGTGGGAGAGGGTTATTTACTGATTAGTTAGTAGATAAGAACTACTTTAGGTGAAGGGAAGAACAATACTCAATACAGGGAAGATCAGCTCAACTGGACTGGACCAAAAGCAAAGAAGTTTCCAGGATAAACTGAATGCTTCGAAGGTCAGTGGAGCAAGGGTAGGGGTTTGGGGACTATGGCTTAAGGGGACTTCTAAGTCAATTGGCAAAATAATTCTATTATGAAAACATTCTGCATTCCACTTTGAAGTGTGGCGTCTGGGGTCTTAAATGCTAACAAGCGGCCATCTAAGATGCATCAATTGGTCTCAACCCACCTGGATCAAAGGAGAATGAAGAACACCAAGGTCACACGATAACTATGAGCCCAAGAGACAGAAAGGGCCACAGGAACCAGAGACTTACATCATCCTGAGACCAGAAGAACTAGATGGTGCCCAGCCACAACCGATGACTGCCCTGACAGGGAGCAAAACAGAGAACCTCTGCGGGAGCAGGAGATCAGTGGGATGCAGACCCCAAATTCTCATAAAAAGACCAGACTTAGACTAGAAGAATCCCGGCAGTCATGGTCCCCAAACTTTCTGTTGGCCCAGGACAGGAACCATTCCCGAAGACAACTCATTAGACATGGAAGGGACTGGACAATGGGTTGGAGAGAGATGCTGATGAAGAGTAAGCTACTTGTATCAGGTGGACACTTGAGACTATGTTGGCGTCTTCTGTCTGGAGGGGAGATGGGATTGTAGAGAGGGTTGGAAACTGGCAAAACCATCACGAAAGGAGAGACTGGAAGGAGGGAGCGGGCTGACTCATGGGGGAGAGTAAGTGGGAGTATGGAGTAAGGTGTATATAAGCTTATATGTGACAGACTGACTTGATTTGTAGCCTTTCACTTAAAGCACAGTAAAAATTATTTAAAAAGAAAAGAAAAAACTTTTACAAGATCAACTTAATTCTCTCTGTCTCTAGCAGAGATAGTAGCACATCTGTTGGGACCACACCTGAGGGATGCATACTGCAAATGATAAATGCAAGACAATATAAGCTACCTCAAAGTATACGAACCAATTAAGTTTATAAGGTCAAGAGGTAAGCTATATGGTAAAGACTATAAGGGCAAATGAAAGAGCCCACTGTGAGCCAGAACCAGGTATCTTGGGCTAGGCTTAGAAAGAGACCTAGATTTAGAGCAGTGGTTCTCAACTAGGAGCGATTTCACTCCCCAGGAGACATGGGCAATGTCTAGAGACCTGGGAGGCACAAGTGATTTGTGCTCAGCTGCTAATCTAAAGGTTGGCGGTTCGAACCCACTCAATGGCACTGTTGAAGAAGGGTCTGGCTATCTGCTTCCATAAAGATTACTGCCAAGAAAATCCTATGGATCAACCTTTTTTTTTTTCCCCCCTTGGCAGTAATCTTTTTTCTTTTTTTTAATTTTTTTTTTATTTCGCTCTAAGTTTACAAATCAGTCTCTCATACAAAAATTTATATACACCTTGCTATATATACTCCTAATTGTGGAGCAATTTTTTAAAGTTTCAAATTAAAAAAAAAGTTGAAGTGTATCTTATGCTAATTTGATAAGTTTGCCTCACTCTGAAAAACCCAACCTTTCTTGCTGTTTTAGCTGAGAGAATCAGGGACTCTCCCATAGAAGGAGAATCAGACCTTGGTGGTTTCTTAGTAATTTTCTGCTTGGTTGGTTTTTGTTTTTGTTTGGGGAGGGGAGTGTGGAGTGGAGAGAATGCACTTTCATTAAATTAAAACAAAACAAATTTACTGCCGGGATACTGGTGGTCTAGGGCCCTTAGAGGGTCTGAGTTTGAAGCCATCAGCTTGTTCTGTGTCCGGGCGGGCCTCGCACACCACCCGGCGCATGTGGTTTCCATCCCCGAGCCTGGCGCCTTCCGCCCAGCAGCGCCCGGGCGCCCAACTGGCTCCTTTGTGTGCGAGGAGCTGGACCCAGCGGAGGCGGCCGCCCTGGGGAGATGGTTTTCTGCTCTGCCTTCCCCTTTCCATAAAATTGCGGAAATGACAGGGCAGCCCGAGGTGACAGGCTGCAGGCGGCGGGCAGCATGCTGGGGGAGCCGGGGCCGCTGGGGGCGGGCTCGCGTCTCTGGGGAGGACATAACCCAGACCTTTCGGTCCGCGCCGGGCCAAAGCAAACACAGAGCAGATGGCCTCAGCACAGCCTCTGTGGAACTGTTTATTCTTAGGAGATGGCCATCTTCCCTCTGGGACCGTGTTGGCTCCACCAGCCTTTTCTCCTCTTTCCCTCCCTCTCCCGCTTCCTCCTTCTGAAACGGTTTCCTTGGAATTTGATACCACTTTTTGAATTTTACGATGGGTCTGCAAAGAAAAACCACCATCCCTGTGTAGAAGGTTAATTTGGTTTTCTAGAAGGGTTGAATGGAATTTACATGGGTCTCTGGGGAACTGGACCCAGTCTGGAATGAGGACAAACCCTGTCAGTCTATGTTGGCCAGTCTGTCACATCTAAAACCAAAGGCTGTCAGCCAGTCCATAAGTAAGATTCCATTTATGGTAAGTTATTAGTTAAAGTTATAGGGTAGGCCTACATTTTAGAAGATATTACTTAAAAGTAATAATTAGGTTCCAAACATGAAATGTCACAGTGGAAGTTCAAAACTGTAGACCATTTAAAGCAATCAAATGCTTACCCTTCACACCTAGAATATATGTATGACAGACACTTTATTTATGAGTTTTTCACTGTTTTTCCCTATTGTAACATCAACTGCCAGTGCTTAGTCTTGATCCTACATACACATATTTTATAGACTACATAATGCAGGGTTGCCATTAAGACAGGGAACAAAGTCCCTGAGGTCGGAGGATGCCTGTTTGAGAAATAGCAAAGAGACTGGTGTGGTTAGAGAAGCAAGTAAAAGAGAGGTAGGCTGTACTATCAGGGAGGTAATACCGGGTTGGGTGCAGAATCTAGGGACTTATGAAGACAAGGAACAGAGGGGCCCCAAATCTGCAAACAAAGTAACAAGAAATGGGCCAGGGCACAGAAACAAGGCCATTCCCCAGAACAATGGGGTAGAGTATCTAAAAATTGCCCACAAACTTCTTTAAAGTTGCCTTTCAGAAGCAGCTGTAGAAAACCAGGGACTTGCACAGACCATCCACCTGTGACAGCAGTGTGACCTTCCACCAGGGGCAGTGAGGGGCTACAGCCCCAGCCAGGGAATTGAACCCAGGGAGTGAGAGACTAAATAATAAGTCCTGCTATGAAATGCTATGAGTTGGAATGAACTCAATGGCACTGGGGGTGGGGATGAAACCCAGAGGCTTCTGGGATGGGAGCCATCTTGGAAAGCTGCTGCACACACACCTTAGTTAACATATCCCCGCCTGTGCCTATGAATAAACATGAATCTTTTCCCGTCCAAGAGCTTTTAAAAACTCAGGGCCATCCTTTGTTTTGTGAGATGGGGGTATGCATTGCTCTAGGCCCTCCTCGTCTCCGCTTGCAAGCCTCTTTAATAAAGCTTTGCTCATACGGAAAACTACGTGCCTTACCTGCTCATTCTTGACTAGTGAAAGGCAAGAAACTTATTCCGGTAACACTGTTTTCACAGAAATACTACTTTTGAGAGCATCACAAATAATTACAAAGATGTTTGGCAACATTCTTAGGTATTCAGTTCGTTTTTGTTTTATAATCTGTTTTCTTTGTTGTTGCTGAACATAAACCAATTCAACAGTTTCTGTGTGTAAAATTCATTGACTTTGATTATAATCTTCAAGTTGTACAATCATTCTCACCTTCCTTTTCCAAGTTGTTCCACCTCTATTAACATAAACTCACTGCCCCTTAAAGTTCCTATCTAATCCTTCGAGTTGCTATTGTCAGTTTGATCCCGTATGGCTAGATCTTGAAAGAGCATAATGCTCAAGGCAGACATTCTTTGCTAGTTTACCTAAGCTATTGTTTGGTTTGAAGACGACTTCAGGGGATATTTAAGGTTTAAAGATGATCTCAGGACAATAGTTTCAGGGGTTCATCCAGCCTCCATGGCTCCAGAAATGCTGGGTTCCATAAGAATTTGAAATTCTGTTCTGCATTTTCCCCCTTTTAATCAGATTCTTCAATAGAATCTTTGATCAAAATGTTCAGTAGTGGTTGTTAGGCACCATCCAGTTCTTCTGGTCTCATGGCAAAGGAGGCAAGTTGTTCATGGCGGCAGTTAGCCACACACTCCATTTCCTCCTACTATTCCTGACTCTCCTTCTTGCTCTATTCCAGGAAAATAGAGACCAATTGCTGTGCCTTGGATGGCCGCTTGCAAGCTTTTAAGACCCCAGGCAGTACGTAAGGAATGAGGAGGTGGAGCAGAAGCACTAAACATGATATTAGGTCAATTAACTGGGATGTCCCATGAAACCATGGCCCTAAGCTTCCAAACAAACCCTATGAGGTATTTGGTTGTACATAAACAGCCTCAGCAGCTACTCTTTTTTTTTTTTTTTACCTTTGTTGTAAACATATCAGTCACAACTTTTGCCAATTCAGCTTCTTATAGGTGTATAAGTTATTGACAGCAATTACAATAATCGGCTCTGTAACCCTAGCCTTAATCAATGTGATTTTTCCATCACCGTACAAAAGATCTCAGTACTCTATAAGCAATAACCACCCTCTGCCTCCTCCTTCCCTCCTCTGGTAACCACTAAGAAACTGGTTTCTATACATTTGCTTTTTCTTGTTTTGTGTATAAGTGAGGTCATACAATATATTTTTTTTTTTTTTGTGATTGACTTATTTCAGTTAGCATAATGTCTTCAAGCTCCATCCATATATGAAGACTACATTTCTTTTACTTTTACTAGCTGAGTAGTATTCCACTGTATATATGAACCATATTTTGTTTATCCATTCATCTGTTGTTGGGCATTTAGGTTGTTTCCACCTTTGGGCTGTTGTGAATAGTGCTGCAATGAACACTGGTGTGTAAGTACTCGTTTGAGTCTCGGCTTTCAAGTGTTTTGAGTATGTACCTAGGAGTGGAATTGCTGGGTCATAAAAAAAAAAATTGTTTTTTATATGGCAGTTCTAATTTAATTTTTTTTAAGAAACTGCCACATTGTTTTCCACAACAGCTGTACCATTTTGTATTCCCACCAGCAATGGATAAGGATTCCAAGTTCCCACATCCTTGCCAACCCTTGTTATTTTCTGTTTTGTTTTTGCTTGTTTGTGTTTTAACCTTAGCCATCCCAGTGGGAATGAAATGATATCTCATTGTGGTTTTGATTTGCATCTCTCTGATGGCTAATGATATTGAGCATCTTTTTATGTGTTTGGTGGCCGTTTGCATGTCCTCTTTGGTGAAATGTCTATTCATGTCCTTAGCCCATTTTATAATTGGGTTATTTGTCTTTTTGTTGTTAAGTTGTCAACATTTTATATATATTTTTATTATTAGATTCTTATAGGATATATGATTTCTGAGGATAATCCTCCCAGTCAGTAGCTTGTCTTTTCACTTTTTTAGTAAAGTCCTTTTGATGGACAGAAGCCCTGGTGGCACAGTGGTTAAGAGCTCAGCTGCCAACCAAAAGGTTGGCAGTTTGAATCCACCAGCCACTCCTTGGAAACCCTATGGGGCAGTTCTTCTCTGTCCTATAGGGTCGCTATGAGTTGGAATCAACTCGACGGCAAAGTGATGAACAAAATTTTAAATTTTATGAGGTCTCATTTACTTATTTTGCCTTTTGCTATTAAATAATCCATTGTTAAAAGTTAGGCCCTGCTGCATTTTCTTCTATTCTACTGTTCTTGAGGTGAAGAAGAAAAAAGGAAAATTTCACAAGATCAAAAAACCAGTTGTCAATGAGTCAACCCCAACTCATGGTGACCCCATGTATGTCAGAGTAGAAATGTGCTCCATATGATTTTCAACAGCTGACTTATGAGAAGTACATCACCGGGGCTTTCTCTCCAGGAGCCTCAGGGTAGGCTCAAACTCCAGCCCTTGTTAGCTGCTGAGCAGGCTAACCCTTGGCACCACCCAGGAGCCTCAAAGATTCAAAAACAGTTAATTTGTTTATTGCTGTTCTTGCATTCATTGCCCCCATCTCCATGACAACAGCCCCTCCCTCTTGCAGTCCCTTTTCCTGCTGCGAACGTCACTGATGACAAAGTGCTTAAAAACCCTGTTGACTCCTTACTAGCTTTGCATCAGGGATAAACTCCAATCTCCTTAGCATGTCCTGTAAACTTTAACTCATCTGGCCCTGTCTGACTTTTCCAACCTCATTTCCAGTCATTAAATTCTGTCCATTTTGTACTGAAGCCACTGGAAACTTCTCATCTTTCCCTGACTTATCTCCAGGCCATCCCAACAAATCTGGAATTCCTTAGCGAGCAGTTATAACCTCAGAGCACAGAGACACAGGAAACACTGGAAAACCGTTATTTTGGAGATAACCTTCTCCATGCGTTCCTCCCCTAAAAGCTTTGACAGTTCCACAAAATAATCATTCTTCTGCTGAATCCCTAAATAGGGCTACTGCCCACTCCCCAGCAGTTCTCGCCAGCTCAGGACTGAATCGGCCAGAGGAAGATAGCAATCCTATGTTTCTGTAATTTGCTCAAGGGTGCCATTTGTACTAACAGAGGCAGTGGGTTCAGTTCTGCTCTTACTTTAAAGGTTTCTTAAATATATCGTGTCCCTCACCACAATCCCTAGGATTATTACATTCTTTCCACTTCTGCATTCCCAAATGCTGGGTTAAGGGAAAGGTTGATGGTTTGAACCCACTCAGAGGCTTCAAAGAAAGGCCTAGGGATCTGCTTCCAAAAGATCACGACTGTGAAAACCCTATGGAGCAGTTCTACTCTACACACATGGAGTCACCAGGAGTTGAGGTCAACAGCAACTTTTTTTTTTTTAATAATAATAGCTAAGATACACTTCATACTATATGCTACCCAAATGCTAGTGTGCTTTAAAACAAGCATTATTGTGTTTAAGCCTTACAACAACCCTGTGAAATAGGTACCATTATTGAGCTCATTTCCAAGATGATAAAACTAGGCTTAGAAAAGTAAAGGCCACATAGTAAATGGCCGAGTCAGGATTGCACTCTGACCTAAACTCTGCTCAGGTAACCATTCTTCACACACTGTGTTTTTGTTTTGGCTTATTGTGGTGAAATCTATACATCAAAACATTTACCATTTCAACCATTTTTACATGTACAATTCAGTGACATTAATTATGTTCACTGTGTTGTCCATCCCTCACGCCATCTGTTTCCAGTGTTTTTCATCCCTCTTAACAGAAGCTCAAAACCCCTTACCACACTGGGTTTTTAAACCTAGTGTTTTAAGAGTTGGGAGGTTAGTTAGGGGTGTCTTAACTTTGTTGTTATTGTTCCTTGGTTTTTGTTTTACTCCTAATTTGAATTACATAAAATTAAACCAAGAGGCGTTAAGACTTCCCTCCAAGACCCAATATAATCTTTTCCATATTTATTTTCTAACCTCTGTGGCTGCCAGGAAATATTTCTTAATGGAACTGACCAGGCAAGTGAAATTTCTACAGGCTCTATATTTGAGGAAGGAGAACAAAGACCTAAAACTAAATTGTCAAACTATTTCAGGGAAAGGAAAAAGGGTCATCTAAATCCTATTTTGGAAGGATGTGTATTACTTTTGAAGTCCATTTGGGGAAGAAAAGCAAAGATTATGCCAGGTCTCGCAACACTTTTTATGCTGTGTGTGAATAGCGTGTAGATCATGATGTGTGGAAACAATTTCTTCCATGAAGTTTTAGATTTGTGAACTGTGTTTCTAACTCGTGAACTATTTCTTTACCAATCACCTGCAACAGTTCAACCCTTATTATCCAAATACTTGCCCTACATTCCTGTGCGCTGTGCAGGACACAGGAATAATGCAGATTCCACGAGGAGCCGCCAGGGAAGGTGGGCTTCTTTCCATCTGGGCGAGGACATCACTTAGGGCCCCGCAACTTGTGTAAAGAAAAGGGGACTGAGTGTTTCTCTCTTAACTGGCTTCGACACTATTTGGCAAGTCCATACCATTTTTCATCTTAAAGCTTGAATTGTAGAGAATTCTTCTTCCCTTTTAACATTGCCAAACTCTGCCCACGGAGTCCCTGGGTGGTGCAAAGAGTTAACATGCTCGACTGCTAACCAGAAAGTCGGAGGTTCAAGTCCACCCAGAGGCACCTCAGAAAAAAGGCCTGAAGCATCAACTCTTGAAAACCCAAGGAAGCACAGTTCTTCTCTGACACACATGGAGTGGCCATGGGACTCTAAGACAAACAAAAAAAACAAAAACAAGGAGACAAAGCTCCTGAGCTCTGGTGTCCCTGCACCACTCCCTAGACCTCTCAGGGAGGAGTTCTGGGAGGCCAAGTGCTGTGACTGAGAAAGATGGAAACTGAACTTTGCCCACAAAAGGGTCAGTTTGAGGCCTCCAGGGGCATTTATAGCCCTTGGACTCCTCTGTAGGGGCTCCAGAGTTTCAGATTTCTCAGAGATGAAGATCATCCAGCCTTCTCCACCCCCACTCTTAATTTTCTTTACCTTCTTTTCACTTGAATACTTTTGTTCTTTGTCTCCATCTACATTCCTACGAAGGGAGGATTCCACTCAGTCCTGCTTTAACATGCTCTTTTCTGAGTGTGGGTGGAGACTTCCATGTGGCTTAGTGGTTTTGAATGCTAAACAGAGCAGGAGACGAAATTCAATCCTTGGCTCTCTAAGTTGTATTTATTTCTCGAGTATTTCAGGCCTGGAGGGTTCTATGAAGAAAAATGTATATTTTGGTAGAAAGGAAGAGGTGGGTTCATTAGATGTGAGAGTAACATATCGCTTCTGGAAGAAACAATGCCCCAGGAGTCGGAAGGGCTGTGTCCTAATCCTAACTTTGGCATTAACTTGTATCAATGTGATTTATAAGGTAAAGTGGTTGAAAAAGAAGAGCATGGACTCCCAAACAGATGGATTTGGATTCAAATACTACCCGTGTCATTCGCTAGCTATATTTCCCTAGGCAATTTATTCGACTTCTCTAAGACAGACTATATGAAGAAGAACTCGGAATCAGGATTGGAGGAAGACTCATTAGCAACCTGTGATATGCAGATGACACAACCTTCCTTCGTGAAAGTGAAGAGGACTTGAAGCATGTATTGATGAAGTTCAAAGACCACAGTCTTCAGTATGGATTACATATCAACATAAAGAAAACAGAAATCCTCACAACTGGACCAATAAGCAACATCATGATAAAAGGAGAAAAGATTGAAGCTGTCAAGGCTTTTTCATTTTGCTTGGATCCACAATCAATGCCCATGGAAGCAGCAGTCAGGAAATCAAACAACGCATTGCACTGGGCAAATCTGCTACAAAAGACCTCTTTAAAATATCAAGAAGCAAAGATGTCACTTTAAGGACTAAGGTGTGCCTTATGTGAGCCGTGGTGTTTTCAATTGCCTCAGATGCGTGCGAAAGCTGAACAATGAATAAAGAAGACTGAAGAAGAACCCATGCCTTTAAATCATGGTGTCAGAGAAGAATATTGACTATGCCATGGACTGCCAGAAGAATGAACAAATCTGTCTTGGAAGAAGTACAGCCAGAATGCTCATTAGAAGCAAAGATGGCAAGACTTCATCTCACATACTTTGGACATGTCATCAGGAGGGACCAGTCCCTGGAAAAGGACATCATGCTTGGTAAAGTAGATGGTCAGCAAAAAGGAGGAAGACCATCTCCTAAAAGCCTGCGAGTGGCCACCTAACATACATCTATTGGTCCCATCCCACCAGAGAAAAAAGAATGAAGAAAACCAAAGGCACGAGGGAAATTCTAGCCGAAAGGACTAAAGGATCACATGTACTAGAGACTCCCCCAGTCTGAGACCAGAAAAACTAGATGGTGCCTGGCTACCACCCATGACTGCCCTGACTGGAAACACAACAGAAAATTCAGACAGAGCAGGAGAAAAACGTAGAACAGAATTCAAATTCACGTAAAAAGACCAGACTTAAAGATTTGACAGAGACTGGAGGACCCCTGAAACTATGGCCCCTGGACACTCTGCTAACCCAGAACTGAAACCATTCCCAAAGCCCACTTTTAAGGCAAAGATTAGACAGACCTATAAAGCAAAGAACAGTACATGTGAAGAACATGCTTCCTAGTTCTGTCAAACATAGGAGACCAAATGGGCAGCTCCTGTCCAAAAGCAGGACAAGAGGGCAAGAAGGGACAGGAACTGGGCGAATCCACACAGGGAATCTGGGGTGAAAAGGGGGAGCGTGATGTAATATTGCTGGGATTGCAACTAATGTCACAAAAAAATATTATATAAATTTTTGAATGAGAAATTGAGTTTGAGCTGTTAACTTTCACCTAAAGCACAATAAAATAAACTTAAAAAAAAAAAAAGGAAAACCCTCAAAGAGATGAATTGACACAGTGGCTGCAACAATGGGCTCAAACATAGCAACAACTGTGAGAACATCGCAGGGCTAGGCAGTGTTACTTTCTGTCGTACATAGGGTTTCTATGAATCATAACTGTCTCAGGGGCACCTACCAACACAACAAGCCTCACTTTCATTCTCTGTCAAATGGAATGAAAATAGAGTGTACTTTATAGGGCTGTCATAGGAATTAAACGAGATGATGTTCAGACGGTGGTTAGAAAGTGCTCAATGAAACTAGCTGTTTGCACATAGGAATGTCCACAAAGTTCTTTCTACCTCTGTACATTTTATGATTCGATCTGGAAGAAAAGTCAAATTAGTTGTTTGACATCACATTGATGATGATTCATTTTTAAATTATTTTTCACTTTTTAGTTTGTAGTTAGGTCTGTTTTGTTGTTGTTGTTCTAGTTTAAGAAGTTCCCTTTTCTTCCTAGTTGGCTGAGAAATTTTTATCATGAATGGGTACTGAATTTGTTAAATGCTTTTTCTTCATCTGATAAAATGATTGTTCCTTTTTCCTAGTTGTTGTTAGCTGCCACTGAGTCAGCTCTGACTCATGGTGACCCCATGTACAACAGAACGAAACATTGTCCAGCCCTGCACCATCTTCATGATCACTGGGATGCTCAAGTCCATTGTTACAGCCACTGTGTATTTTGAGTGCCTTCCAACCTAGGGGTCTCATCTTCCACCACTATATTGAACAATATTCTGTTCTGATGCATGCGTTTTCATTGGCTAATTTTCAGAAGTAGATTGCCAGGCTTTTCTTCCTTGTCTGTCTTAGTCTAGAAACTTTGCTAAACCTGTCCACCATGGGTGACTTGCTGGTATTTGAAATACTGGTGGCATAGGTTCCAGCATCACAGCAACATACAAGCCATCATAGTGCAACAAACTGATAGACAGGTGATAGCTTTATTCTATCAATACGAGAAATTGCATTGATTGATTTTTGGATGTTAAACCAACCTTGCATTCTAAGGATAACAAGTACTTGGTTATGATGTATTATCCTTTGCATTTATTGCTTGATTCGATTTTGTTAAGTATGATTGCATCTGTATTTATAAGAGACATTGGTCTGTGATGTGTGTGTGTGTGTGTGTGTGTGTCTGTGGGATATCTCTACCTGGTTTTGGGATCAAGGTATTACTCATAAAAAGTGTTGGGAAGTATTCCCTCTTTCTCTATTTTCTGAAACAGTTTGCATAGAATTAGTATTATTTCTTCCAGTGAAGCCATCTGGGCCTGGAGTTTTCTTTCTGGGAAGCTCTAGTTCTGGTTTTTAAATGTGAAAGACACTACCTCCTTCCCTCTCCCTCCCACAAGTCTTATTTACCAGTGTGGAAAAGAAGTCACTATCCCAAGAGATGGAACAATCTAAAAATACAATTCAAAAGGGTTTGAATAAGTTAAGGAACAATTAAAAATGAAGAATTTCCCTATAATCCTCACAATATAACTGTTGTGCAATATTAAGAAATCAAAGTATATATTTAAAGATATAATTTTATGTTCATTAGCTTCCTGTGCTTTTCCTTTGTAGCATTTATCACAGTTTACAGCTTTTTTTTTTTTTTTTTTTAATTTCTGTGAGTCTTCTTCACATGGTTATAAGGGAAGAGACTAGTTCTGTTTTCCCTACTGTTATTTTCAAAAATCTGGCTCAATAGTAGATATTGTTGTTGTTGTTAGTTGCCAGTGAGTCATTTTCAACTCATAGAGACCCCATGTGTACAGAGTAGAACTTCTCCAAAGGGTTTTCAAGACTGTGAACTTTTGAAAGCAGACCACTAGGCCCGTCTTTGAGAAGACTCTGGGTGGATGTGAACCGCCGACCTTTTGGCTAGTAGTCAAATGCTTAACCATTTGCTCCACCCAGGGACTCCTCAGTAGTAGATAGCTGATAGATATTTAATTAATGAATTGATGAATGAATGAATGCATTCAGATGAGCTTCCCAGGGAATTTATTTGCTTGTCCCTGTGAGAAATTGATTAGTTCAGCCTACATTCATTCAGCTGATAGATATTTAATTAATGAATTGATGAATGAATGAATACTTTCAGATGAGCTTCCCAGAGGATTTGCTTGTCCCTGTGAGAAATTGATTAGTTCAGCCTACATTCATTCAGGGCCTATTTGGTGTCAAGCCTTGTATAAATACAAAGATAGACACAAAAATGTTCTTGCCTGAAGAACTTAACATCTGGTGGGAGGAAAGTTGAGCAAGTGTATAGGCACAGCAGACAGTAAGAACTATACCATGTTCATTGCAGCATTATTCACAATAACAAAAAGATGGAAACAATCGAAAAGCCCATCTACAGATGAATGGATCGACAAAGTACAGTAGATACACACATGGAATACTATGCAAGGATAAAGAACAATGATGAATCTGCAAAACATCTCACAACATGGATGACCCTGGAGGGCATTATGCTGAGTGAAATAAGTCAATCACAAAGGACAAACACTGTATGAGACCACTATCATAAAAACACATGAAAATATGTCCCCACAGAAAGAAACAATCTTTGATGGTTATGAGGGAAGGGAGGTGGGGAGGGAAAAACACTAGATAGTAGATAAGTGGAACTCTGGTGAAGAGTAAGACGGTACACAATACTGGGGAAGTCAGCACTACCTGACCAGGGCAAAGTCACAGAAGCTTCACAGACACATCCAAACACCCTGAGAGACCAAGCTACAGGGCTGAGGGCTGGGGACCATGGTTTTGGGGGTCATCTAGCTCAGCTGGCATAACATAGTCTGTAAAGAAAATGTTCTCCATCCAACTGTGGTGATTGTGGTCTTAAAAGCCTGTGAGCCACCATCTAAGATACATCTACTGGTTCCATTCTGGCTGGAACAAAGGAAATGAAGAAAACCAAAGACACAGGGAAAGATTAGTCCAAAGGACTAATTGACCACAACTACCACTGCCTCCACCAGACTGAGCCCAAAAGAACTAGATGGTGCCGTGTTACCACCACTAACTGCTCTGGCAGGGATCGCAATAGAGGAAGAAAAATATAGAGCAAAATTCAAATTCACAACAACAAAAAAAACAGGCTTGCTGGTCTGACAGAGACTGGAGAAATCTCAAGAGTTTGGCCCCCAGACACCTTTTAACTCAGTATCGAAGTCACTCCTGAGGTTCATCCTTCAGCCAAAGATTAGACAGGTCTATAGGGCCAACAATAATACACATCAAGGATGTGCTTCATAGTTCAGTCATGTATATGAGACTTATGGGCACACCAGCCCCAAACCAAAGACAAGAAGGCAGGAAGGGACAGGAAAACTGTACAAATGGAAACAGGGAACCTGGGGTGGAGAAGGGGAGAGTGTTGACACATCGAGCAGTTGGCAGCCAGTGTCACAAAACAACTTGTGTGTTAAATGTTTAATGAAAAACTGATTTGCTCTGTAAACTTTCATCTACATCACAATTTTATATCTGTGTGTGTGTGTGTGAACTGTAATAGAGTATCCAAAGAGTATTAAGAAGAAAACTAATGAGAGAGAAATCTCTGCTGTTCAGGCGAAGCAGCATATTTGGGCTGGCTCCTTGAAAGGCAGGAGAGGGGAGAAGATAAACAGAAAGAGCAGGTCGCAGGTCGTGGTGGGCTGTGAACAGGAATGTGTATGTGTTTTATACGTACCCCCAGCCCAGCACGGAGCTAGCTAGTGGGTGTTCAGGGATTGGTATGTTTAGGAAACGGTCACTCGTGCTGTAGGAGAAGAGAGTAGGAAGCAAGGAAAGCAAGTGCTGGGAAAGGAGGCCCTATAGGCAGTGGTGAGGCCACTAAAGGTTGTCCAGTAGGGCAGTGTTTTGTAAACGTTTCCACCAAAGTGCCTATAGGTATTTTGAATCTAGCCCAATGCAACATGCCACAGCATGACCATTTCTTTAAAGCCTTGCTTTATCTTAAAAATGCATATGAATTTTGTATTCTACTCCATATATATATATATTTTTTAATCCAGGGCATTGTTTGAAATTACTTACTGTCTTAGTCATCCAGTGCTGCTATAATACAAATACAAGTGGTTGGCTTTAACAAAGAGAAGTTTATTCTCTCACAGTCTCGTAGGCTAGAAGTCCAAATTCAGGGCTCCAGCTCCAGGGGAAAGCTTTCTTTCTCTGTTGGCTCTAGAGGAAGGTCCTTGTGATGCATCAGTCTTCCCGTGATCTGGGAACACCTCAGCGCAGGAACCTCAGGTCCAAAGGACACGCTCGCTTCTGGAACTGCTTTCTTGGTGGTATGAGGTCCCCCATCTCTCTGCTCGCTTCTCTCTGTTATAGCTCAAGTGTTTGGCTTAAGACACTACCTAATCTTGTAGACCTCATCAATATAACTACTGCTAATCCATCTTATTACATCATAGTGATCGGATTTACAACATTTAGGGAAATCTCATCAGAAGATAAAATGGTTGACAATCATACAAGGGAATCATGACCTAGCCATGTTGAGAGATATTTTGGGGGTACACAATTCAATCCATGACACTTACCATTTAGTATAATGACACTCTGAAAAGATACTGATTATATGATCACTCTATGACTATGTGGTCCTGTCAGACTGCCATGAACCCCAGTGATATGAGCACACCTTTTTGAGAAGCACAAAATAAGCAGCATATCCACTATGGTCAGTATGGTATCCCCAGTCCCCCTCAAATGGTGCCTGGCACATAGCTGGGGCTCAATAAGTATTTATTAATTGAATGACTGAAGGATGGACATGAAATGGCATGACATGGCCAGATATTCTAAAAAGAGATATGGGCAGATGTCTGTTAGACCATTGCAGAGGCCCAACCCAGGTGAGCAAGGATTTGACCCTTTGTACTGAATGAAATTCCTCCAAATCCCTTTTTATCGCAATTCACTCATCTGTGACAACAAACCAAAAAACCAAACCCGTTGCTGTCAAGTTGATTCCGACTCATAGCGAATCTATAGGACAGAGTAGAACTGCCCCCACAGAGTTTCCAAGGAGGACCTGGTGGATTCAAACTGCCGACCTTTTGGTTAGCAGCTGTAGCTCTTAACCACTATACCACCAAGGTTTCCCCTGTGACACCACAGCCGTCTAAAAGCCCGAAGATTTAAAACGGTTTGTGTGAGAGGTGGGGGGTGCAGAAGAGGTCTCCACTTGCCTCCAGATTCATCTCATAAAATGGTCAATCAGTCAGCTTGCTAAAAAAAAAAAAAAAAAAAGTAGATAAAAACTGAGGCTATTGTTAAACCAAAAAACAACTTAAAAAAAAAAATTAGAGCTGTTCTTTGAAAGTTAGCTCAAATAGTATTTGTCTAGAAGCTTCCCTTGCCCGCTTTTCTAAATTCGCTCTCAGATGAACCACTGCCTCCTCTCTGCTCCTATAGCCTTTTCTCTTTCCCTGGCAATCCGACTTTCAGTGATCACTTCACTCCCCTTCAAACCTGAGGCACTCTCAAGCCTACCTCTCTGCCTTTGAGAAGTTTCCCTTCACCTCTCGCCCCTCCGGCCTCCTGAAATGCTAATATCCTTCAAACTGGAAGTCATACTACCTTTACTGATTTTCATCATCATTGGTTGCTCTCTCCTCTGAGCTCCTGTGGCTACAGAGCTCTTGCCAGTTTTGTGCTGTTTTATAGTATTTTCTAATTCTGCCATATGTGCTACAACTCTACAGGGAGCTCCATGAGGGAGCGGCTCCCACTGCTGTCTTTTTCACAAAATCCCTGTACCACACTGGAACAAATGCATGTTCAAGTTGTGGGTGGACTAGTTGATGCGGAGACTCCTGGTGAAGGAAATCTGCCTGCATGTCCGGTGCGGCTCCTGGCAGTGTTCACCACCAAGCTCTAGTGAGCAGGATCTTCAGATCTCTGCTAGACATCTGTAGAGTTCATGTCCCCTAAGGTTACAGCAGCAGGCCAATGTGACATGCCCAGAAAAGCTGATTCCAGGACTAGAAACCACAGTGGCTTGTGAAGACCAAAGAGAAAAACCAATAATTCAACAAATATTTTCCCTTGGAAGGCCTCAACCTCTGGAAGAGTTTCTGAGCTGCAAACGCAGCAGAAGTGATGAAGTGGAGGAAGGCACTCCGCTGGGCAGAACAGGGGCTCCATAGTGGGATGATGGCTTCATTCCTAAAATTTCTCTAGTTTTCTGAATTTCTTTAATGTTTTCTGAAAACCTGTGATTTATTTTTCCACATTGGAACAAAAACAGCTTAAATATGTTGTGCCTGCTGAAAAGGAAAGAAAATGAGAGAGAGACAGAAGGAAGGAAGGGAGAGAGAGAGAGAGAAAAACAGAAAAACAAACGGGAAGGAAAGGAGGGAGGGAGGAAAGAAGGAAGAAAGAAACAAGACACAGAAAGGAAAAATCCCACACATTTTTTTCTGTTTGTATTTTATGTGTTAAAATTAACAAAATGGCTGGCAGTTTCCTCATTCCAGATGAGACGTGCTTACACATTTCTCTCAGGCAAGATTCTCTGGAGAGCCTGCTGGGAAACTGAAGCCTTCTTTTCTTTTCTGTCATGCTAAGCAAGGGGTGTTACCACAGATGTGCTTTCCAGCAGGAGTGTGGTCACCCCGTATCCAACATAAGCATCCTGAGTTACAAGGACAAGCAGTCCCGTTTCTCAGAGGAACGTCCTGTCTGCAACCAGGGTGAATAACACTGTCACAAGCACTAGCACAGTTGAGGGACACCGCCCTGCAAAAGATGCCCACCTCTTCAACAGGGGAAATGGGAGGATAAAAAGCTACAGACATAATCAAGTTTTTAGTTGTCCTCAGAAACGGAGCTGAGGAAATGTCTACAGTGCAGAAGACAATAACACCGCCTGTTATGGATCGAATCGTGTCCCCCCAAAATGTGTGTCAACTTGCCTAGGCCATGATTCCCAGTATTGTGTGATTGTCTGCCATTTTGTCATGTGATGTGGATTTTCCCATGTGTTGTAAATCCTGCCTGTATGATGTTAATGAAGCAGGATTAGAGGGAGTTATGTTAATGAGGCAGGACTCAATCTACAAGATTAGCTTATGTTTTACACCAATCTCTTTTGAAATATAAAAGGGAGAAGCAAGCAGAGAGACAGGCAGACCTCATACCACCAAGAAACAAGAGCCAGGAGAATAGCGTGCCCTTTAGACTCAGGGTCCCTTTGCTGAGAAGCTCCTCGACTAGGGAAGATTGATGACAACAGAGATAGAAAACCTTCCCCTGGAGCTGTCATCCTGAATTCAGACTTCTAACCTTCTAGACTGTGAGAGAGAATGAATTTCTCTTGCTAAAGCCATCTACTTGCATTTCTGTTGTAGCAGCACTAGATAACTAAGACACTCTGCCCCCACTCCAAAAAAATTACTTAGTGGGGATTTTAGATAATGTGGTGAATAGAACACAGGTATTTTTCTCTTTCCTCCCCAAATCCCACTGAAATGAAAGGAAAGGAATAAAACTGATGTAAATCCACCCACAGGAGAATAAGTGATAGGGGAGGGAAAAAAAGATGAAAGAGAAACATCAAAAATGTTGAGAAAATAGTGTATTGTTTTCCAACTGCTGCACTAAGGTAGTACCACAGGTGGTGGTTTTAAATAGCAGAAAATTCTTCTCACAGTTCTGGAGGCTCTGGGGAAGGTCCTCTCTCGTCTCCTTCAGCTTTTGGCAGCTCCAGGTATTCCTTGGCTTTTGGCATCATATTTCCAGTTCCTGACTCCGTCTGCACATGGGTGTCTTCCTCTGTCTTTCTGTTTGTGTCTCTTCTGATTTTA
This sequence comes from Loxodonta africana, assembly GCF_030014295.1. Classification (NCBI taxonomy): domain Eukaryota; kingdom Metazoa; phylum Chordata; class Mammalia; order Proboscidea; family Elephantidae; genus Loxodonta; species Loxodonta africana. The sequence continues at coordinate 73,537,019 of NC_087356.1, forward strand.
TAAGGTCACCAGGCATATTGGATAAGGGCCCACCCAACTCCAGGATCACCTTCTGTTACCTTAACTGATTACACCTTCAAAGACCCTGTTTCCAAATAAGGTCTCATTCACTGGTACCGGGAATTAGTACTTGAACATATCACCTTGGGGGACTCAATTCAACCCGTACTAGAAGGCAACCAGACAGAGGAAAAGCAACCAACTGGTTTACCAAAGCCCAGGCACTGAAACCCCAGTGCTGACAGCGGCCACGTCAGTTCATGGAGAGGCTCAAGAACTAAAAACTACTAGGACCGCAAAAGGGGGAGCTGAGACTTAAAGTAGGAGGTTCAGGTGAAAATCTGTTGAAAAGCACAGTTAGATATGCAAGTTTCTCCTTCTGCACCCCCCACAGAGGTGCCAAGTTTGGCAGAACCAGACTTAGAGATAAGGGTCACAGCTGAGAGCAGAGCAACGACTAAACTGTAAACACAAGGATTCCCAAAGTCAGTGTCAGCTGGCTTTTGCTCTGAGGCTGCTCTGTTGAATCCTGAATGGGACACCCCTTACCCAGCCAGCACAGAGAACTCTGGCAGCCATTAGCCCACTAAAACTGACAAGTAGTTTAAAGATTCTTCTCTGGAGAAATAGAACCACCTCAGAGAAAAAAAAGCCTATAATGTTTGACACTTGGGAATCCCATAATGGAAAAGTCTACAGAGCAGTCTACTGTGCAACAAGCCCTGTTCACCCACAGTGTTGCCAAAGAGCTTTTCAGTATCTCTCTATCCAACATGAGACACTGGAGAAAAGTAAAAGTAAAACAAATGGAAACACAGACAAGTCAAGGATCCCTGTGATTAACATCCTCAGAGATGTAAGAGAAGACACTGTATCCATAAAGCAAAAATAGGATGTTATATACAGTATTTTAACACAAATAACGTGCACCCTCTGTGCCAACCACTCCCTCCTCCTGCCCCGTGAGGCATTTTCATGAACATAGTATGCTAAGTTTTTTTACAGTAACATGTAAAAAAAAATTGCCATAGCGGCGCTTATGAAAATACCTCTCGGGGAGGAAGCAGTTGGCAAACGCCCCTCACTTGCATAAAAATACGGTAAAAGGAATAGAGAATAGTAATGATAACAGCAGCATTTATTGAACATTCACTAGTGTAATGTGCCAGAGATGTACTAAAACTTATTTAATCTTTATAACATGCATTAAATATCATCTATCAAACCAAACCCAAATCTGTTGCTGTCAAGACGATTCCAACTCCTAGAGAACCTATAGGACAGAGTAGAACTGCCCCACAGGGCTTCCAAGGAGTGGCTGGTAGATTCAAACTGCTGACCTTTTGTTAATCAGCCAAACTCTTAACCATTGTGCCACCATGAAATAGGTTTGATTATTTTCCCCATTTTATAGATGAGAAGACTGAGGCATAGAGAGGATAAGGAACTTGCCAAAGATTATACAACTAGAAAGGGGTGTATTTGGTATTTAAATCCCTGCTTTTAACCACAACTTTATACTTTGTGCCCCTCAAGAGATCTCCTGAGAAAACTCTTAGAAATTAAGTATGTGGTAGTTTAAATTAAAAACCCACTAGAAAGTCAGGAAGATAAAGTTAAAGAAATCATTCATTTTGGGGAAAAAAGAAGGAGCCTTGTATGACATGGCATAAAAGATAAGCCAAATAGAGGATCGATCCAGGAGGTCCAGGATTTGACAGATAGGTGTACAAAGAGGAAGAAGAGAAATGGAAGGAATTATTTTTTAAATAGTACAGTAATATTTCCTGGCACTTAAGTGAAATGAGTTTCTAGATTACAAGGCCTAACTTAATAATGAATGAAAAAAAGACCTACACCAAAATCCATATTAGTAAAGTTTTACATTTCCAGGAATAAAGATTAGACCCTAAAACTTTCAAAGAGAAAAAGGAGGTCGCTTACAAAAGATTGGAATTAAGAATCTGACTCCTCAGTAGCAACTCTGGAAGCTAGAAGTCAAAGGACCTTTAGAATTTGCAGTGAAAATTTTATCCAACCTAACATTCTATATCCAGTCTAATAGAGTTCTGACAGTAACTATATTATCGGTTCTTCTTCTGATGCTAACTACCCAGAGTTAAGGTCAGATTTCATAAGTTAAAGGCACAGTTCTCCTGAGTGCCAAGTCAGCCCAAGATTTTAGACACCAGCTGCAAGTTAGGGAATTCACAGGCCACCTACACTTCTGACCAACTGGCTAAAATTTAGGGGTTCCCACTAACCCCTCTCAGGTTTGATAATATGCTTGAACAACTCAGGAAGTGGTATACTTACTGTTACAGTTTTATTATTGCAAAAACAGGATACAAATTAGAACCTGTCCAAAGAAGAGACCCATAGGGTAAGGTCTGAGAGGGCCCCAAACTTGGAGCTTCCATGTCCCCAGGGACACATTACCCTCCCGGTGCATCCCTATCTATCACCGACCAGAAAGCTCACCCAAACTTCAGTGACCAATGTTTTTATTGACTTTTTTATATGTTGCCGTGATTGATTGAATCATTGTCCATGTGGTTGAACTCAATCTCCAGCCCTGCCCCTACCTCCCAGGTCAGGCTGATATCACATAGTGGATGTTTCTAGCATGTCCAGCCCCAACCATGAATCATCTCATTAGCATAAGCTGTCAGGTGTGTTTGGTGCCTCCCATGAATAATCAAGGACACTCCAATCACTTGGGAAATTCCGAGGGTTTATAGGGTTTTTTTTTATAGGTTACCTTCCAGGAACTTGGGACAAAAACCAAATGTTGGGGGTAAAGTAATCATTCATTCCACAGCCAGCCAAACCAAGACTGAAGTGTGAGACACAGAATGCACATGAACTGGTAACAAAGGTTACCTCTACAGCGGACCTGAGGGCCTGGTGTTGGGGAGAGACTTTTCACTGTATACCAATTTGTTCTGTTTCAGTGTTTCATGGGCTTATGTTATTACATTATTCAAAAAAGTCTTTTTTCCCAAAGAGCTTAAAGTGATGTTAATAATCAACTAGATTTGGGAACCACCATCTTAGATAATAAGGCACTTGGGTTATTTCTTGTTCACTACTCCTCTGCAGCAAGCAGGAAGTACATTGTGTTGGGAGGTTCAATTTATGCTCAGTCTCTTTCTTCCACACAAGGAGGAAGGGAGGTCAGCTGGAACCAGTTCTCAGAACTAATGAAGCTGCAAAGAACATCTGGAAGACAATTCCCTAGCCAGACAAACCCAAGTTCTCGGATCATTTGAATAAACACATGAACGAATGAATGAAATGAGTCATTAGAGTCATTTGGGTGTGAGTGAGTGACAGGAAGAAAGTAAAGTTGAGGGAAATTACTTGACAGGACTAATCCACGCTTGCTGAGACTTGCCATTTTCCGCCAGGATATATACCACATTTAGGAAGCCAAACTGCAATGCTGGGTCTATTCTTGCTATCTTAAATAACGAGAGAACTGGAAGTCTGGTAAGTAGCATACAGACCAAGGTCCAGGTTTCTGATTGTCATTGTCTATCTCTGGAAGAAAGGACTCACTGAGATGTTCCCCATGAAGCATAACACATTTGCTAATGTTCTTTTCACACTCTTGATCTAAGAAGTATCTGAAAGCTTGTTGCAGTCTTTAAGAACTTATCTAATACACTAGTTATTTTGGTTGTGTGTATCAAGCCAATTCTGACTCATAGTGACCCTATATGACAGAGTAAAACTGCCCCATAGGTTCCCTTGGTGGTAATCTTTACAGGAGCAGATCTCCAGGTCTTTTCTCCCACAGAGCTGCTGGTGGGTTTGAACCACTGACCTTTCAGTTAGCAGTTGAGCATGTCCCCATTGTACCACCAGGGCTCCTAATCAGAAAAGTAGTGGGGACCTCACAGAGTTGTCCTGATTTACATTAATTCTTGAGTGTATTTCTTAGCACACAGTAAATGGCATATAGTAAACATTCAATAAATATTATATATTGTTAATATTTTCAGGTATTTTTAAAATTTTTAGAGTGCTTTCAGATAAACTACAGCTAAACTAGAGTTCCCCTTATTCTGCATAACAAATCTGTTTATTCAGTGGACTTTAATTATTCACCTGATTCCAGTTCTCGGTTGCCATGGATTCCTAAAAACTGACTGTTGCCCTGTTACTAGTAAGTCTGTATCTATTTTTCATTTTCCCTTTCTTTTCAGATCTCTCTGGTGAAGGTAATAAAAGATTTAGATATAGAAAGTGACTCACATTTGGAATGAGGCAAGGCTATAAATAGGCACGTCAATGAAATAGGTTAGCGTCTGGTCTCCTTTGAGTCTCAGAATCAAAGGCACACATCCTTGCCTGGTCTGTGTACCTGGACAGGCATGCTTGTAGGGGCTTCGACAGGTACATATGTGTGTGCTTTCATGCATGTGTGAATGTGAATACATGCATGGAACATGTAACAGCATATTACTGAGGATGGTGGGATAACAGCTGTATTCCTGAATGACAGAGCGATCCCTGTAGACAATGACACTGGGTGAGCATCCTTCCCCTGACAATGACTACTGGAGAAATCAGAATAAAACATTGCTCCCAGAGAGTCAAAGCCCACCCAGTCTATAGGACAGTGGGACAGTTTACATGCTGACTATATGCTATTACTGACTTCCCTCCTTTCCACCACCAGTCTCTGAGAGCTTACCAGGACTAAGGGGCCACAGCGATGTTCCACTCTGCCAAACTCTGAGGTCAGCTCTGCGATTGGTTTGCTAAGCGGTCAGGCTGCCATTCCCAATATCTGGAATGTTTTTGTCTGTCATTTATACCTGCTATAATTCCAGCTATTCTTTAAGGCCCAGGTAAAATTCTGCCCTTTCTAAGAAGCCATCCCTGATCACCTTAGTGATCTTCCTCGTCTGCATTCCCATAGTACCTTCCGACCCTCACACTGCCTTGAGCAGAGTCTGTTTGGAGGCCTGTTTTGTTTCTCCGTTAGATCGTGATGCCTTCATAGACAAAAGACCACTTCATTCATCTCTGTATCCACCAGCAGCACCTAGTATGGTAACAGGAGTGCCACTCATTCATATTTGTTGAACAGAGTACACTCCTGGCTACTCCCCCATATAACAAAAACAAAAAGCCATTGCCATCGAGTCGATTCTGACGCACAACTATATTGTCAATGTTTCCGTTAGTTTGTGGCACTCAAAATCTGAAGCATCGGAGATAGGCGTATGTTTAAGGAAATGCTTTAGAAGTCAGCATCCATGAATATCATACGATATACAATAAAAGAAATTTGATGCGAACAGTCTTGTCAAGATCTTGGAACACTTTTGCTGTGACTTCAGATTCCAGTGATAGTAAGAGACTATAAACAATTTGATATATTTCAACTGGCTAGTTTTAAATATCAAATCAGCCTGCAGTGAGGACAAGGATCTAGATGACCTTCTGCTGAGCTACCCAAGCTTGAGATTCTAGGTTACAGATAGCCCGAGCATTCCAGGGTTTTGTAGTTCAGTCAATTATTGGCCTAGACCAAAGGCTAATTTCCAGATGGAAACTCTCAAGAGTTCTTCTGCCAATCCCTCAGCCCCCTTAAACCATGTGAGACAGATTTTTGTTCTTTCCTTCTTTACCTTTTCTTATGATTACCTGGAGACAATATTTTACAGCATCTGAGTAATTGATGTGTTTCATAGTAAAATTCTGCATTAAAAAAATTTTTTTTTTGTTGGTTTTAGACTTTAGTAAGGACAGCTAACTCTTTTAAAGACAAGGTAAACATCTGTTTCAGTTGGAAAAAGTTTAAGCAGTTACCTTATGAAAATAGTGTATGTTTCTATTTCCTAGAAAACGTTCCTCTCAAATGTCTCACCACCTTTTCTGAGATTCCATTTTTTCCACGGACTTTGAAAATTTGCAAATGTAGCAAATGACCACAAATGGCAAGTTTAAACACACAGTAGTCTGCAATTCTTTGTCAGTTATAATCCTCATTACTAATAATAAAAGAATTGCTTTAGGGGTGAGGCTCAGTGAATCCTCCCTATGTAAATTCTGCCCCCTTGTGGATAAAGACATTTACAGACAGGAAAGAAATACTACAGCTGCTTGGGCCAGTTCCCTTTAGTTTTTTCAAAGAGCCATTCAAGAACTAGATGGTGCTGGGCTACCACCCATGACTGCCCTAACAAAGAACACAACAGAGAGTCCCTGATGGAGCCGGGGGGGAAAGTGTAGTACAGAACTCAAATTCTAGTAAAAAGACCAGACTTAAAGGTCTGACTGAGGCTGGAGGGACCCCAGAGGACATGGTCCCGGACTCTCTGTTAGCCCCAAACTGAAACCATTCCCAAAGCCAACTCTTCAGACAAAGATTAGACTGGACGATACGATATAAAATGACGCTGGTGGGGAGTGTGATTCTTAGCTCAAGTAGACATGTGAGACTAGGTGGACAGCTCCTGCCTGGAGGTGAGATAAGAAGGCAGAAGCGGACAGGAGCTGGTTGAATGTGCATGGGAAATACAAGTTGGAGAGGAGGAGTGTGCTGTCACATTATAGGGAGAGCAACTAGGGTCACATAACAATGTGTGTATAAGTTTTAGTATGAGAAACTGACTTGAATTGTAAACTTTCGCTTAAAGCACACACATACAAAAAAAAGAGCCCTTCGACAATCTTTAAAAGTAGTGTAAACGATGGACCAAAACTAAACCCTCTGTATCAGTTGTGTAAGACTAGCTGGCGGTAACAAAATATACTGCCAGATAACAGTGTGCATTTGCATCCTATACTTTGCATCCCATTCAACTAGGAGAGTGACTTGAATATACTAAGCACATGGTAAATATTTCATAGATTATTACAGTTAGAACGGACTTTAACTATTGAGTTCAACATCCACTTAGAAGGATCCCTGACATACCCCTACTTGAATGAGTTCTGAAATGGCAAACTCAATAAATGATACGGCTTATCCTCTTATCTCGACTCAATGGCACTGGGTTTTTTTGGGTATCCTCTTATCAGACAGGACTGTTAGAAAGTCTATCAGCATATGAAACCCAAATGGAATACGTCTTTTATGAAAGAATCACATAATTTCAGTCCTGCAAAGAGGTGCTAGAGATATCCCAGTCTATCATTTTTTGGTTGAATCTGTTATGCCATCTGGACCTGATTCTGCTCTCTGGAACAATATCCAATAAACCTATTACTTCTTTTGTAGCCTTTGAAATGTTGGAAGATGGCTATCATGCTGCCCCTTGGTCTTTCATCCTGTTAACTGCTCACCTATAATTCTGTCAGTCATTCACATATAACATGTTTTTCAGACTCTGGTTACAACCGTCTGAATGCTAACATTTTTGACAAGGTCCCCCTCTGTTTGTAGCATCTAGAACGGAACACAGATGTTCTGGATGTGATAACTTGGAGTGTATAAAGTATGATGGAGCTGTTCCTCCCGTTGCTTGGGAAATCACCCTCTACTAATACAGCCCCAGACTCTTAATCTTGTAGTCCACCAGGTCCTCCATGTCTTCCCCACTCTGTACTTGTGTTTAGCTGTTGTCATTGGTAGGTGCCGTTGAGTTGATTTCAACTCATAGCGACCCTATGTTCAGCAGAACAAAACACTGCCTTGGTCCTTCGCCATCCTCACGATCTTTGCTGTTTGAGCCCATTGTTGCACCATAGTGTCAGTCCATCTCATTGAGGATCTTCCTCTTTTTCACTGCTTCTCTACTTTACCAAGCATGATGTCCTTCTCCAGGGACTGGTCTTTCTTGATAACAGGTCCAAAGTATGTGAGGCAAAGTCTCGCCGTTTGTCTCCATTAAGTGTTTTGCTTTGGCTCAGGATTGCAGCCAGCACGATAATTGTAAATCTTAAATGAGTCCAATCAGATTAGCTCTGCTACCTAGCTCTGCATCTTAGCCATTTAACATGCTTGGTCTCTGTCTCCAATCAGCCACTTTCAAGGTAAAAACAATGACCTTGGGTGTGGGAAAGAAAATAGAATCAAAATCAGAGGTGGCCTCAAGACCCCACAGTGCCATCATCAGCTATGTGACCTTGGCCAAGTTGATGGGATTCTCTGATCCTCAGTCTTCTAAAACAGAGTTGATAACACTAGCTCATTGTGTAATCATGGGCTCCAATGAGATAATGCATTTGAATGGGCTTAGTTAATTACACATTGTTAAATAAATGTAAGGTATTATTAACTGTTAGCGCTCGAAGAGTTTAAAGGAGAAGAGACTGTTAGCATCTTTGTGTTACCAGCTCGGGTGCTAACCAAAAGGCGAGCAGTTCGAATCCAACAGCTACTTCTTGGAAACCCTATGGGGCAGTTCTACTCTGTCCATAGGGTCGCTATAAGATGGAACGGGTTTGGTTTGGTTTTTTCTGTTTGGTGTGCCAGATAGGCAAAGAGCTCAATACAACTTTTTAACATTGATAAATACATGCAAAGTACATATTGAGGCAGTTTTTCACAGTGGTGAAGGGAGATGAGTTGATACTTTTTTTTTTTTTTAAGTAAAATCTTTATTTTCAATTATCAGTTGTTGTTAGTTGCCGACTGGTGGCAACCCCAAGTGTGCAGAGTAGAGCTGCTCCATAGGGTCGATACTTCTGTCAGCCTCTGTTTAATGTGAACATTTCCCAACTACAGTCCACGAGGACAATGCTCTCCTTTTTTCCTCTTCTCCTCTGTCCTCGCCTCCAGCTCCTGCGCCCTTCCTCCTCCCACTCTCTTCCTCTTCCTCCTGTCACTCTCTTGCTCTTCTCAGCCCCACCCCTCCCCCATCCATCTCCTCTTCTTCCCATTCCCCCTTTCTCCCCTCTGCCTCCCCTTTCTCTTTCTCTGAATCCAACCCACAGACTGGGAAGGGGGAGGACGCTCAGTATCTGCCCCCACCCACCCACCAAAGGCCGGCAGCTCAGACCACCGCCTTGGTCCACTGATTTTAAGGCTCCAGGAACAAATATGGACCCCCCTCCGTGGGGGCAAGGGAGAGATAATGAGGCACCACCCTGGTTCCCAATGTCTAAAATTTCACTGAAGCTTCATTCCTTTAGCTTTAGACTTTGTCTAAATATCAGACATATGCTTGTATTTGAGAAGACATTAAATCCTATCAGTCATTTAGCAGCTCATAATGAAGGGCATTTCTTTTCTGCAGATTCTCATAAAGGCTGCAGGCTCAAGAGATCCTGGGGTTGGGCTGGGCATGAGGCTGTGAAGGCAAAATACGCAGAAGAGGAACTTTACTAGTTAACAGTTCTGAGAAGGGCGAGCACAGAGCCCCAGGGCCAAGGGCCAATCTGCTTGGTTCTGTGGCCTGGCGGGGGGGGGGGGGGGCTGTGCCTCTGGTCCCCACCGAGCCAGTTCAGCTATTATTTGGGCTGTGCCCAGGGGCTGAGTCTGAGCTGGAACAACTGGGGGCCAGCCCCCACGTGGTAAAGGAAGCTCTTCAGCCTGAGGAAGGCTGACAGGAGAGGACAGGTCCTGCCATTCCCTCAAGGTGTTTCCTTCACCTGGAATACCTGCCCTGCCCTCAACTTTGTACAGTAAAAACGTATCTGTCTTTCCAGAACTAACTCAATCCCACTTACTCATCCACATCTTCTTAATCACTCTAGCTAGAAATAATCTCCCATACAATATTATTAATTTGCTTAGGCATCATAATGACTTTTTTTTTTTTTTGGTACTTTAGATGAAGGTTTACAGAACAAACTATTTTCTCACCAGTTAGTATAGACATTGTTCTATGACACTGGTTAACAACCCTGTAACATGTCAACGATCTCCCTTCTCAACCCTGGGTTCCCTATTACCAGCTTTCCCGTTGCCTCCTGCCTTCCAGTCCCTGCCCCAGGACTGGTGCACCCCTTTAGTCCCATTTTGTTTTATGGGCCTGTTCAATCTTTGGCTGAAGGGTGAACCTCAGGAGTGACCTCATTACTGAGCTGAAAGGGTGTCCGGGGGGCCATACTCTCAGGGTTTCTCCAGTCTATGTCAGGCCAGCAAGCCTGGTCTTTCTTTTTGAGTTAGAATTTTGTTCTACATTTTTCTCGAGCTCTGTCCAGGACCCTGTATTATGACCCCTGTCAGAGCAGTCAGTAGTGGTAGCCAGGCACCATCTAGTTGTACTGGCGATAAGGACTTTTTGATTGTGTAGAACATTCTTATTGTTGGGAAATACTTGTTGAAATATTTAGAGGTCAAGTGTCATGCTGTCTGCAACTTCCTTTCACCTGGTGCTGTGAAAAAGAGAGAAAGACAATATGGCCAAATATTAACAGTTGACTTCCAAACTCCTCACAATACTGATTCACCTCTTCGATGTGTTTTCTGGTTTTCCTTGTCTTTCCAAGTACAGCATGTACAATTCTTAATAATAATAACTACCATTCACTGAGTATCTTCTATATGCCATTTGCCAGTGCTAGAGTCTTTACAGTGTTCCAGAAATGGTCTGTGAGGCACACCCTCAGGCTCGTATGTACACATACACATATACCTACGACAGAATTATATGTATATGAGTCTAGAAGTCAAGAGACCTTTGAGTGAGCCACTCCTCTCTAGACCTCTGTTTTTTTTCTTTCTTAAATTTTATTGTGGTAAGATATATATAACGAAAAATTGCCATTTTAACCATTTTAAGTGTACAACTCAGTGGCAACAATTACATTCACAATGTTGTGCTACCATCACCAATCTCTGTGGCCAAAATTCTTCATCACCTCAGAGACTCTATACCCATTAGGGAATGGCTCCCCATTTCCCTCTGTCCCTAGCTCATGGTGACCTCTAGTCTACCTTCTGTCTCTATGAATTTGCCTTTTCTAGGTATTTTATATAAGTAAATTCATACAATATTTCTGTTTTTGTGTGTGGCTTATTTCACTTAGCATAGTGTTTTCAAGGTTCATCCATGTCATAGCATATATCAAGACTTCATTTCTCCTTACAGCTGAATAATATTCCACTGAATGGATATACCACATTTTGTTAATCCATTCCTCTGTTGAGGGACACCAGGTTGTTTCCACCATTCGAAGGCCTCAGTTTCTTTTTTTTATTATTATTTTTATTGTGCTTTAAGTGAAAGTTTACAAATCAAGTCTGTCTCTCACACAAAAACTTATATACACCTTGCTACATACTCCCAATTGCTCTCTGCCTAATGAAACAGCCCACTCCCTCCCTCCACTCTCTCTTTTCATGTCCATTTCACCAGCTTCTAACCCCCTCTACCCTCTCATCTGCCCTACAGGCAGGAGATGCCAACATAGTCTCAAGTGTCCACCTGATCTAAGAAGCTCACTCCTCACCAGCATCTCTCTCCAACCCGTTGTCCAGTCCAGTACCTGTCTGAAGAGTTGGCTTTGGGAATGGTTCCTGTCCTGGGCTGACAGAAAGTCTAGGGGCCATGACCACCAGGGTCCTACTAGTCTCATGAAGGCCTCAGTTTCTTGACCTACAAAGTGAGGGCGGTTGATTAGATTTCCAAAGTCCTTTTTCTTTTTCTGACAGACATTGATAATTTTGATTTTCATAAGACTTTTTCAAATATTCTGGGTAAAGCAAAACACAAGAAAATTCTCTTCCCATTCAGGTAAGTGAACAATTGGCTAAAAGTGGAAGTCACCCATTCGTGGGTGCTCTGCACGTACTTACACAACTCCTATGCCCAACATGGAACAACCTACTTCAGCACTTTAACCTTGTTACTTGTGAACTGCATGTCTACACAGCCTGGTACACAACAACTTGGTTCTAAAAAGAGAACCTACCTGTTCTCGACCTCTGCACCAAGCGCTGTGGCTTTACCTGCTGGGCCTTGGGGACTCTTGGGTGCCTGTGTTCATGACTGCAGCCCTGGATGATCCATTCTTTGGGAAGAGTAACCATGGGACTTAGCTGTGAGATGCAGGCAACTTGTACCCTGTAGGCACTCAGGAAGCATTTAAGAAGCAGACTAATTCTCTGTTAGGGAAATAGAGAAATAAATAGATTTTTTAAAAGTAGCATCCTAGTTTCTATTAAAAATTGCTCTGCCCTATCTCCTTAAAAAGAGGTCTTGAAGGCTCCAGAGAACTGTCAATAAAATGTAAATTGCCCTTTAGAGAGTAAAACTTTAATCTTAACTGAATGTAGGCAGTCGTCAGGACTCTATGGGTACAGCGAATGTTTAAGCTCTTGACTAGTAACCGAAAGATTGGCTGTTTGAACCCACCCAGAGGCACCTCGGAAGGCAGGCCTGGCAATCTGGTCACAGTCATTGAAAACCCTATGGAGCAGTTCTACTCTGCACACATGGGGTCACCGTGAGCTGGAATCGACTTGAGGGCATCTAATAACAGTAAGCAGCAGTCATCACAAAAAAAGCCCCTTCTAGTAGGGAAGAAGGTGAAGGGAGAGGAACTAACGTCTTAGGGGAAGACGCCTACTTGCCATCACTGTGCTAAGTGCTTTACCTAACCCCCCCCAAAAAAAACCTAGGAGCCCTTTAATTCCCGATTTGCATATGAGAACACTAAGGCTCCCAAAGGTCCTTTGATGAGTGCTTGAGTTGTATGCAACAGCACCCACTCAGGGAGAAGCAGCAGCTTTCATGAATGCATGTCAGGTGTGCACAAGGGGGCAGCTGTCACCACTGCCAACTTTCCCCACCTCTTCCCAGAGTCAAACGCTGCAACAAAATCCCAGACGCCCAGTGGAGGTGATTTTCCTACTTGCGGTTAGCTCTGCCACTAACTAGCTTTGTGACTTTGACATTTCACTTATCTGGGCCACATTTAAGGCACAATCTCTAAGGTCTTTCTTAACCAAGATGAATCCTTAAATACCAAGGGAAACCAAGACCCGTCCCTGGGTGGTTGGACGGCCCCTTCCCTCTCACCCGCTGGGGGGGCAGACGTGTGCTTGCTAATCCCCGGGAGCGCGCAAGGCCTTGGAGTTATATGCAGAATTCGGGCCCCTGCACACTTAGGCTCTGGAACAGAGGTGTGGGTTAAAAAAAAAAAAAAAAAAAGCAGAAGGACCTCAGACGGGGTTAGCCTCCTCCAGTTGTCAGGGGAGCAAGGTTAAAGGAGGACACGGCGTTCTGATTCGAGGCCTATGCGCTCTGACCTGGAGGCTTCTGCTCGGTAAAGTCATTTGTATTCACCGAGGGGCCCCTTCCGGCACTGCTGGATTTGATTCTCGTATGGTATAAATAGAACTTGGCTATCTGCCAACGCGCACCGCCCACCATTTGTTCCCTTCGGTTTGGGACATCAACCAAATCTGAGCTTTTGATTCCCCCTAGTGGCTCAAGCTGGTAACTTTCATGGTTAATTCTTTCCCTTCATTTATTCAATGTGTGCTAAGCACCAACTCTATGCACCAAATTGGTGCTGGGTTTTCTAGCTTTGCCTGGGATGCGAGGCTCTGGTTTCATTTGAGCATTACTTTGTCCTATGCAAAGTAATCAAGAGCAGAAACTGGAAATCTTTGTTCCAAGCTTAGCTTGCCAGTTGCCATCAAGTCGGCTCCAACTCATGGCAACCCCATGTTTATCAGAGCAGAACTGTGCCTCATAGGGTTTTCACTGGCTGGTTTGTCAGAAGCAGATAGCCAGGCTTTCTTCCCAGGTGCCTATGCGTGGCCTCAAACCCCCAACCTTTCAGTTAGCCACCAAGCACGTTGAAGGAGGATGGGTGAGATAGTTATTACCAACACTAAGTTGTGGGACCTTGGGCTAACTCTTTTACCCCTGGGCCTCAGTTTGCTCATTGGTTAAATGAGAGAGTGGGTTAGATTCCAACCAACTCAGCAGATATTTATGGAACACCTACAGTGTGTGGGACCCTGGGCTACATGCTACAGGAATGTAGTTACCAATGATACTTAGCCTCAAAGAGCTTACAGACTTATGGGAGAGTCAGACATCCTAGAAGCCATATAAAACCCTGGGTGGGAGAAGCAGAGCACAGCTGAACCAGCGAGCTTGAGCTCTGCAGGGAGGCATATCTGGGGTCACATCCTTGTTCTGGTCACTTCTTGCTGTGTGACCTTGAGCAAGTTGCTGATATCTACAAATTCCGTCAATACATTTGGAGACACTATTCACAATAATAAAAAGATGGAAACAACCTAAATGCCCACCAACAGATGAATGGATAAACAAATTACAGTACATACAATGGAATACTATGCACTGATAAAGAACAATGATGAACCCTGGAAACATCTCACAACATGGATGAATTGAGAGGGCATTATGCTGAGTGAAATTAGTCAGTCACAAAAGGACAAATATGGTTTAAGACCACTATTATAAGAACTCAAGTAAAGGTTTAAACACAGAAAAAAGTATTCTTTGATGGTTACAAAGGTGGGGAGGGAGGGAGGGAGAGGAGAACTCACTAACTAGATAGTAGACAAGGATCAACTTTAGTGAAGGGATGAACAACACACAATATGGGGGAAGTCAGCAGAACCGGACCACAGCAAAAGCTAAGAAGCTTCCTGGACACATCCAAACACTTTAAGGGACAGAGTAGTTTGGGCTGGGGCCTGGGGACCATTGTTTCAGGGGACATCTAGCTCAATTGGCATAACAAAATTTATTAAGAAAATGTTCTGCATTCCACTTTGGTGAGTGGCTTCTGGGGTCTTAAAAGGTTGTGAGTGACCGTCTAAGATACATCACTTGGTCCCATCCTGCTTGGAGCAAAGGAGAATGAAGAAAGCCAAAGACACGAGGAAAATATTAGCCCAAAGGACTAAGTGACCACATGAACCAGAGACTCCACCAGCCTGAGACCAGAAGAGCTAGGATGGTGTCCGGCTACCACCAATGACCGCCCTGACAGGGAACGCAACAGAGAGTCCCAGACAGAGCAGGAGAAAAATGTAGAACAGAACTCAAATTCATGTAAAAAGACCAGCCTTAACGGTCTGACGGAGACTGGAGGAACCCCCGAAACTATGGCCCCTGGAAGCACTATTAGCCAAGAACTGAAACCGTTCCCAAAGCCCACTCTTCAGACAATAAAATACTGGTAAACAGTCATCAATGCTGTATCAGAACTTTAGCCAGGTACTAAGAGAGAGAGAGATTAACATAAAGGAGGAGAGAAGGTGGGCTTGGCATGAAAAGTTGCTGATAGGATACTATTCCTGGAAAAAGATGAAAGTTAGAGGTAAAGAAGGTCAAGAGTCAGGCAACACAACAGAGAATCCCTGAGGAACGTGCTTCTTAGTTCAATCAGATATATGAGACCAAATGGGCAACTCCTGTTCAGAGGCAGGATGAGGAGGCAGGAAGGGACAGGAACTGGTCAAATGGACGCAGGGAGCCCAGAGTGGAAAGGGGGAGTGTGCTGTCACATCGTGGGGATTGCAGCTAATGTCACAAAACAATATGTGTACAAATTTTTTAAGGAGAAATTAACTGTAAACTTTAACCTAAAGCACAATTTTAAAAATTAAAAAAGATTTATAATAAAATAAATTTGGATTACAATGGTTTCTTTTTAGGGTTGTTATGAAAATTCAATGAAAAAAAGGTAAAGTGCCCAGTGTAGAGCCAAACCATATAGCAGGTGCTCACTGAATGGTATCCACTCTCGTAACGGTTTCAAGTTCTAAGCAGAAATAACTGCCTTCTTGAGAATGTCAGTAAGACCCTACTAGTTGCCATCAAGTTGATTTCAACTCATAAAAACCCCTTGTGTGTCAGAGTAGAGCTATACTGGATAATGTTTTCAATGGTTGATTTTTGGGGGAAGCATATTGCCAGGCCTTTCTTCCAAGGTACCTCTGGTGGACTCAAACCTCCAAACTTTCAGTTAGCAGCTAAGCACATTAAACATTTGCACCACCCAGGGACTCCCAGTAAGATTCTGTGGTTCTTGTTAGCTACCACCGAATCAGCCCTTGACTCATGACAGCCTCACACACAATAGAATGAAACACTGTTTGGTCCTGTGCCATCTCTGTGATTGGCTGCAGAACGGACTGTTGTGATTCATAGGGTTTTCAGTGGCTTATTTGCAGAAGAAGGTGACCAGGCCTTTCTTCCTAGTCTGACTGAGTCATGAAGCTCTACCGAAACTTGTACAGCATCATAGCAGCACACAAGCCTCCAATGACACACGCTGGTGATGGTGCATGAGGTACACTGACCAAGAATGAAACCTGGATCTCCTGTATGGACTTCTACCCCTGAACCACCAGTGTCACCTGCTAAGACCTATAAGAGGCTTATCCCGTTGGACCCAACGGCTGCTTCTCAGACCCAGCAGATTCCTATGGTCTCCTTTCTTTGCCACAGAGCTTGGGTACTCTAGCTGCTGCCTCTGTTTGGATGGATGCCTCTGGGCTCTACCCCTGGCAGTTTCAGCCCAATCAGCCTTGCTGTAGAGTGAATCACACATTCACTTTGCTCTTCCTCCTTTCATTTCCCTGAAGTAAAGGGTAAGAATCCAGGCCCTATCCCTTCCCACGGATTTGCTAATCAACTTAGAGAAAAGAACAGGGATTGAGACAGTTGGTTTATATATATAGGCTCACTATGAGTCAGAATCAACTCAACGGCAACAGGTTTGGTTTTGGTTTGTTATTCACATGCTTCCTGGTCTTTAGCTCTTAAACCCCTCTGAAGTAGCTGAGTGAGTTGGCTCCAGGAGAGAGGACTTCATACAAGCCCTGGCACTTAGGACTGTGCCAACTTGGAGGTTGTCTGATTCTGTTTTTTTTAATACTGATCTTCTTTATTACTGGAAAAGAAGATAAAGGAGGATCCAGAGCTTAAGCACACCTTGAATGCCAGACAGATCATACCTACAAGTGATGTTTCATCCCATCAGTCATCAGTTGTTGTTACGTGTTGTCAAGTCAGTTCCAACTCATAACTGCCCTATGAACAACAGGAGGAAACACTGCCCGGTCCTGTGCCATCCTCACGGTCATAGTTATGCTTGACCCCATTGTTGCAGCCACTGTGTCAATCCATCTCGTTGAGGGTCTTCCTCTTTTTCGCTGACTCTCAACTTTACCAAGCATGATGTCCTTCTGCAGGGACTGGTCCTTCCTAATAACATGTCCAAAGTATGTGAGATGAAGTCTTAACTATCCTTGCTTCTAAGGAGCATTCTGACAGTATTTCTTTCAAGACAGTCCATGATATATTCAATATTCTTTGCCAACACCATAATTTAAAGTCATCATTTCTTCTTCAGTGTTCCTTATCCATTGTCCAGCTTCGACATGCATATGAGGCTATTGAAAACACCATGACTTGGGTCAGGCACACCTTGGTCCTCAAGGTGATATCTTTGCTTTTCAACACTTAGGTCTTTTGCAGCAGATTTGCCCAATGCAATGCGTCTTTTGATTTCTTGACTGCTGCTTCCATGGGCATTGATTGTGGATCCAAGTAAAATGAAATTCTTGATAATTTCAATCTTTTCTCCATTTATCATGATGTTGCTTATTGGTCCAGTTGCGAGACTTTTTGTTTTCCTTATGTCGAGGTGCAATCCATACTGAAAGCTGTAGTCTGATCTTCATCAGTAAGTGCTTCAAGTCCTCTTTACTTGCAGCAAGCAAGCATTGTGTTCTCTGCTAATCACAGGTTGTTAATGAGTCTTCCTCCAATCCTGTTCTTTATATAGTCCAGCTTCTTGGATATTTGCTCAGTATACAGACTGAAGAAGTATAGTGAAAGATATAACCCTGATGCACACCATTCCTGACTTTAAACCACACTGTGTTCCCTTGTTCTGTTCAAATGACTGCCTTTTTGTCTATGTACAGGTTCCTCATGAATACAACTAAGCATTCTGGAATTCCCATTCTTCTCAGTGTTATCCATAATTTGTTATGATCCACACAGTTGAATACCTTTGCATAGTCAATAAAACACTGGTAAACAGTCATCAACACCATGGATTTAATAGTCAACATTATCAGAACCTTAGCCAGGTACTAAGAGAAAGAGATTAACAGAAAGGAGGAGAGAAGGCGAGCTTGGCATCAAAAATTGCTGATAGGATACGATTCCTGGAAAAAGATGAAAGTTAGAGGTGAAGAAGGTCAAGAGTCAGGCAACACAACAGAGAATCCCTGATGGAAGCAGAACAGCGGGATGCAGACCTCAAATTCTTGTAAAAACACCAGACTTAATGGTCTGACTGAGACTAGAGGGACCCTGGAGGTCATGGTCCCAGGACCTTCTGTTAGCCCAAGACTGGAACCATACCCAAAGCCAACTCTTCAGACAGGGGTGGGACTGGACTGTAGGGTAGAAAATGATACTGGTGAGGAGTGAGCTTCTTGGCTTAAGTAGACACATGAGACTATGTGCGCAGCCCCTGTTTGAAGCAAGATGATAAGGCAGAGGGGGACAGGAGCTGGTTGAATGGACACAGAGAATACAGGGTGGAGAGGAGGAGCGTGCTGTCTCATTAGGGGGAGAGCAACTAGGAATACGTAGCAAGGTGTATATAAGTTTTTGTATGAGAGACTGACTTGATTTGTAAACTCTCACTTAAAGCACAAGAAAAAAAAGAAAGCCAAAAGTGGAACTGAATTTTTATTGGCTAAAGGAAGGAACAGGATCCAAATAAGGTAACATGAAATTTTGCTATGGGCTAGAAAGGGCTTTCTCGTATGTTGAAACCGTCTATGATATGAAACTAAAGACAGGAAGGTACAAGGTGGTTGGACAAGAGAATGTGTGTCCCTAAGAGAAGCAGGAAGTACCTAGAAAAGTCCATTGCCCCGGGAGGCATTCTTGCCTCTACTCAGAGGTCTGTGAGAGGAGTCTTGTCTCTAGGAGGACTCCAAGGAGTAACCTAAAGACCCAGGCCATGATCTGGTATCTGGACCTGTTCTGGGGATAGAGGCCAGCCCTTGCCTTCTCTTTTCCCACATACAGTTTTTTTTTTTTTTTTTGTGGCATAACTCATAGTAACTGAGGAACCTGACACATTTTAGCCCATAGGGAGTGGCTCAGTGGGTGGGCACAACAGATGGGACAGGAATATTTCTAAGAGTTTTATTTACAAGGCCCAACTCAAATGAAAAATGAGTGAATAAAGCAATGTCCAGGGCCCTACCTGGGGGGCTGTGTGAGCCTCCACGGGACAGGGAGGCATTATGGCAGGGGACAGAGCACAGGACTGCCTGTTAGACAGTTCTGTGGGAACATCCTATCATATCCTGAAGTCAACAGCCTTCAGTCCACACTGTGAATGCAGTCACCATCCTACAATTCAAGACAAAACACTCTTTGATTTTGAGACCTTTCTTTCTCCCCCTTAGATCCAGCCAGTTGCTGTGTGCTATAGTTTTGACTTCCACCAAAACAAATAAACAAAAAACCCTATTGCCATTGAGTCAGACTCATAGCAACCCTATAGGACAGAGGAGAACTGCCCCATAGAGTTTCCAAGGAGAGGCTGGTAGATTCACACTGCCGACCTTTTGATGAGCAGCCGTAGCACTTAACCACTTTGCCACCAGTGCCTCTCAAATCTGCCCTTTGTCATTTATCACCTTTACTACTATTCTGGGACAGTATCTCTCACCTGGAAAATTTTAACAGCTTTTTACAAATGCATGTCTCCGTATCTTCCCTTTCCTGTGCATTTTATACAGGGCTCCTAAATGTCTCCCCTTTAAGCAAAGCACTGGGTTTGCCCATTACGGTAAGGCTCTTCATCACATAACTGCCCCGCCCTTCCAGCTTTATTTATTACTGCTTCCCAACATTTATTCTCCACCCCAGCCAAGCTGAACTATTTGTTACCATTCACTGAGTACCAGAGCTCAGCTGCTATCCAAAAGGTCAGCCGTTCAAATCCACCAGCCACTCCTTGGAAACCGTATGGGGACAGCTCTCTTCTGTCCTGTAGGGTTGCTATGAGTTGGAATTGACTTGATGGCAACAGGTTTGATTTTTTTGGTTTGTATTGAGTACACCACTCTGTGCTTTTGCTCACGTTGTTCCCCCTCACCATCTCAACACCTTTCCTCACCTTCTATTTCTATCCATATGCATTATATTTCCCAAAGCCCATAGTGGATACTACCTCAGTAATGATTAAAAAAAAAAAAAAAAAACTGCCTTTTATTCAAAGCCACTAAGTGCTAAACACTATAGTAGATGATTTGCCCAGTGAGGTTCTAACATTTACAACAACCCTTGACGGATTTAAGGTTTTCATGAATCCTATAATGAATGGCTTATAATTTCTCTCTTCTCTCTGATCATGACACCAATTTCCCCTTATATTACAGTATTTGTGTAGTTGGCTTCTCATCCTCCTAAATGCATGCTAGTGATCAGTAACAATTGTTGGACTGAAGATCCTCGTTTGCAAAATAAGAAGGCTCATCATTAAGGTTTTCTCAGATAGCTATGATTCTATGACTTCTAGAACATGAGGAGCTGGGCACCTCTGTGCCTTGTTTCTATGATTATTGTCCTTTTGGAAGCCTCTGCTAATAGGGGAGATCAAAGACTCAGTTGTTGCCAATTGAGTGATTTCATTGTTCATAAAATCCTAGTAAGGTGGGAAAGACAGGCATTAGTAAGAGCGTAATTCTGGGGGTTAAAGAAGATGTGATGAGTTCGGTTAATGGAGGAGCCAGCATGAGAACTTGGGCCTTCTAGCACTTCTCATGTGGGATTCTTCTAACACCTGGCACTGAACCTTGCCCACAGGAACATCCAATAATTATTTGCTGGTAAATGTGTTCCCTAGTTTTACCGAAAATTTTGATCAAAGATCCTGTAGAAGAATTCTGATCAAAGGGGGGGGGGGAATGCAGAGCAGAATTTCAAATTCTCATGGACTATAGATTTTCTAGAGCCATGGAGGGCAGATAAACCCCTAAAACTATTTTCCTGAGATAATCTTTAAACTTAAACAAAAAATATCCCCTGAAGTCATCTTAAAACCGAACAGTAGTTTAGCTTAACTAGTAAAAGAGGTCTGCCTTGAGCATTGTACACGTTTAAGAACTATCTATATGGGATCAAATTGACAACAGTAACTCAAAAGATTAGATAGGAACTTTGGGGGCCAGTGAGGTTATGTCAATGGGAGAGGAACAACTCAGAAAAGGAGGGTGAGAATGGTTGCCCAACTCAAAGAATATAATCAATGTCACTAACTTGTACATGTAGAATCTGTTGAATTGGTGTATATTTTGCTTCTCAACAACAACTAAATAAATAAAATTTAGGGAAAAAACAAAAGAGAGACATGACCACTAGTCCTGTCCCAGAAAAGCATAATTTTTAATTGGCCAAATTTGAGTATCTGTAGACTGGGTAATAGTGTTGTATCAATGTTAATTTCCTGATTTTAATATGTGTACAAGAGAAAGGCTTTGTTGTAAGAAAATGCCCTCTGGAGTATTTAGAAATCATGAGGCATGATTTTGCAATTTACTCTAAAATGTTTCAGAATAAAAACTAATAGCAAACAAAGCCAATGTGGTAAAATGTTAACGTTTGAAGAATCTAGGTAAAGGACATATGGGAAATCTCTGTTCTGTTTTTGCAACTCTTCAAAATAAAAAGTTTAAAAATGTTTATTTCAAAATAAAAAAGTTAATGTTTCTTTCAGAAAAAAATATGTTCCCCATTCACTGCCAACCAGTTTCTTTATCACTCACTAGAGGTTTTCTTCTTCCAGTTTCCTGCTATGTTGGAACCTTGGGAACTCACACTGAGATCAAGAGAGTGGCAGAGGAAAGGGTCACTTTGCCCTGTCACCATCAGCTGGGGCTTCCAGAAAAAGACACTCTGGATATCGAATGGCTGCTCACAGATAATGAAGGGAACCAAAAAGTGGTAAGTATATGCACCCGGCTGAAGTCACTCCTTCCTCTTATCCTCCTCAACCTCCTATTTGCCTTTTTACAAAATATGTAACAGAAGCTGATTTTTAGACTTTGCTTTTTTGGAGCTGTTCTTTCCTCACTGTCTTTTCAATACACCAACTCAACAGTTTCTACACGTACAATTTAGTGACGTCGATGACATGGCTTACTTTCCTGGCTTCGCCGTAACGAAGTGCCGCAAAGTGGGCGGCTTGAAAGAACAGAAGTTTATTTTCTCACAGTTCTGGAAGGGAATTTCAGGCTCATCATTGGAGCTTAGCCTGCTTACATAACTGTCTATACCACCTTGTTATGTTGATAACTGCTTGTCTTTCTGGTCTCTTAGTGCAGCGTCCTAAGACTCTCTGTTTCCTGTAGGACGAGGTCACCTTAACCTCAGCATGTTTATTACAACTTCTTGGGCAGTCCTAGAGATGATACACTCAATTCTGAATGAAGAGCCCATCATCCTCTACTAAAATCTGAGAGTGACGCCACGTATCTAACTTTCAGACATGTGTTATCACTTGAACTAAAGAAAAAGAGTTGCTTGGTTATGCAGCCAAGTGAATATAAACTTTAGGAATTTGTTGGTATGAAAAAGACCACTGACATGGCCTTAAACAGTCTCCAGTTGATAACTCTGAAGTAAGGATTGTCATTTATTCAGTCATTCAGATTACACAAATTTATGCTAGTCACCAGGATTTCAGTAGGGAACAGGAAGGACATCATAGTTCCTGACTTCTTGGAGCTTACAGGGAAAAGGCATTCAATAAATATGAAAATGAATTAAAAAAAAAAAAAGTGGAAAGCAATAAATGTTAGTTAGCTATGTGCCAGGCACAATTCTAACCGTTCAGCACATATTATTTATTTTAATCCTCATGACAAAGATTATAGGTCCCGTTTTACAAATAAGGAACTGAGACACACACACACAAGTAACTTGCCTAAAGTCACCCATTTTACATTTTGATATTAGGCACTCTGACATCAGTGCCTGGACTCTTAACAACTAAAAAACAAACAAACGAAAAAAAACCAATTGCCAACAAATCAATTCCTACTCATAGCAACCCCATAGGACAGAGTAGACCTGCCCCATAGGGTTTCCAAGGAGAGGCTGGGGGATTCAAACTGCCGACCTTTTGGTTAACAGCTGAGCTCTTGACCACTGTGCCACTAGGGCTACTGTTGACCACTAGCTAGTTCTATTTTCATAAATAATTTGAAGTTGTAATATGTGCTATGAAGGAAATGTGAGAATGTGGGAAAAAAAAACTATTCCAGACAGAACTATTTATGCAAAACCCTGGTACGGGAAAAAGCTTAGGAAGTTCTAAAAGATCAAAAGTCAATTTGGTTAAATTTAATAAATACTCACTGGGCTCCCACTATGCACATCCTTGGAGGAGCTGATTGGGGAGATAAATGTACAGAGACAATTTCGGAACCAAGTGACAAATACCATGATAAGCAGAGTGTCCTAGATGAACACAAAAAACAATTTCAGAACCAAGTGACAAATACCATGATAAGCAGAGTGTCCTAGATGAACACAAAAGAGGAGCCATTGACCAAGAGTCCTTAGAGAGGGGAGAGGTCAAGGAAGGCTTCCTGTAAGAAGGGGCAGCTCATTTGAATCTTGAATGAAGGACTTGCCCAGAAGGGGAATCACAAGAGCACAGACACAGAAGCTGGAAAATCATGAGCCACTAATATAGGTAAAGTGCAAAATAGAAACCTGCAGAGATCGACAGGCAGAGTGAGATCATGGAAGACCTTAAATGTCATAGTAAAAAAAAAAACAACCCAAGTCCACTGCTTTCTAGTCCATTGATTCATAGCGACCCTGTAGGACAAATTAGAACTGCCCCAAAAGGTTTCTAAGGCTGTAATCTTTACGAAAGCAGACTGCCACATCTTTTTCCAATGGAGTGGCTAGTGGGTTCAAACCACTTTTTTTTTTTTTTTAATAATTTTTATTGTGCTTTAAGTGCAAGTTTACAAATCAAGTCAGTCTCTCACACAAAAACCCATATATACCCTGCTAAAAAAAAAAAAAACACTCCCAATTACCCTCCCCCTAATGAGACAGCCCGCTCTGTCCCGCCACTCTCTCTTTTCATGTCCATTTCACCAGCTTCTAACCCCCTCCACCCTCTCATCTCCCCTCCAGGCAGGAGATGCCAACATAGTCTCAAGTGTCCACCTGATTCAAGAAGCTCACTCCTCACCAGCATCCCTCTGAAGAGTTGGCTTTGGGAATGGTTCCTGTCCTGGGCCAACAGAAGGTCTGGGGGCCATGACCACTGGGGTCCTTCCAGTCTCAGTCAGACCATTAAGTCTAGTCTTATGAGAATTTGGGGTCTGCATCCCACTGCTCTCCTGCTCTCTCAGGGGTTCTCTGTTGTGCTCCCTGTCAGGGCAGTCATCAGGTGTAGCCGGGCACCATCTAGTTCTTCTGTTCTCAGGATGATGTAGTCTCTGGTTCACGTGGCCCTTTCTGTCTCTTGGGCTCGTAATTGCCTTGTGTCCTTGGTGTTCTTCATTCTCCTTTGATCCAGGTGGATTGAGACCAATTGATGCATCTTAGATGGCTGCTTGCTAGTGTTTAAGACCCCAGACGCCACTCTTCAAAGTGGGACGCAGCATGTTTTCTTAATAGATTTTAATATGCCAATTGACTTAGATGTCCCCTGAAACCATGGTCCCCAGACTCCTGCCCCTGCTACGCTGGCCTTCGGAGCATTCAGTTTATTCAGGAAACTTCTTTGCTTTTGGTTTAGACCACTGACTTTTTGATTAGCAGCCAAGCGCTTGACTACTGTGCCACCAGGGAGTACGGAGCCATAGTAGAGAGCTTAAAGTTTTTCCTATAATGAAATGGAGTTCTTAAAGGATTTTAAGGATGAAAGGGGAATATTGGTGTTTTGGAGTGATCCTTCTAGCACTGTTTTAAGAGAGATTCAAGTAAAATTTTACAAATAAGAAACTGAGACACATGCACACACCCATGCACGTGCACATAAACTACTTGCTTTAAGTCACCCATTTTACATTTTAAGATTAGGCACTCTGACATCAGTGCCTGGGCTCTTAATCACTAGCTAGTTAAATCAGTGGAACGATCTCAGTCCATATAATAAATAAGGGCCTAAATGAACGTTGAGATCAAGAAACCAGTTGCCATCGAGTCGATTCTGACTCACGGCAACCCCGTGTGTGTCAGAGTAGAATTGTGCTTCATGGGGATTTCAATGGCTCACTTTTCAGAAGTAGGTTGCCAGGCCTTTCTTCTGAGGTGCCCCTGGGTAGACTCAAACATTCAACCTTTTGGTTAGCAGCCAAGTGCTTTAAGAGCATCACTCAGAGACTCCTGAGATATCAAGGAGGGGATAATAAATTTTTAGTGGGTAAAGTTGCTAAGACTTTATAATTACCAAGGTGTTGGAAATTAGGTGAGGGTGACCGGGAAGGAAAATAAAAAAGGGTTGGAATGGATATGGTAGTTAAAATAGACTTGTCAGTGACCTAGATCCCAAGTTTAGCTTTGCATTTCCATCTGAGCAGCACTAGTTTCATCCCTCTTGTCTAGGATTCTCAGAATATGCAGGAAACATCTGGAGGTGGGTGGGCGATGCTGGAAAAGTCTTCAGAATATTCAAACTTGGGTTTTGATAACATGGCCACTAGAGCTCTGGACCTTCCTCCTGGCTCTAAGGGTGGGAGCAGCTGAATTTCTGAAGTCAGAGTAACCACCACCCCGAGGCCAGTCAGGATGCTCCAGTTCCCATGCCAAGCCTCTCGCACCACCCCCTTCATTTTCTTCCTCCTTCTGTTTGACTTCCGAGCAAGGGAAATCCTGATCTAAAGCCTAGAAAGAGGCCCTGCACCCCCCTCAGTTGAAGCCAGTTTTATGACTGCTAAGCAGGGCGCGGCACAGCAGAGCAATTGCCAGAAAGTTGAGCTGAGCCATCTGTTCCCTGCAAGCCCTGACAAATTGTCTTATCCCCTCCTGCCAGAGCAAGGTCCGGAACAGGTCCACCAGGAATGTCATAAATCAGACAGCCTCACAACAGCTGCAATTCATAGATCTAATTTTTGTTTGGTTGCTATATGATGAAATACATCGTCCTTGTTCTCCCATCACACTCCAATTCATGGCTCAGTCTTGGCACTACGTTTCCTAGAATTTAAAAAATGCAAACCAAAACAACACCCAAGCATCAAGGATTGAAAATATGTCTGAACAAACTGAGCCATGTTGCGAGGTTGTAACTGAGCCCCGATCTGGGTCAAAAGTGTGGCATTCCCTGAGTAAGTAACGGTTATTTAATGGCATTATAAGGTTATTTTGGAATTGTGTAATCTTTGCTTTCCAGAGATGTCAAATGCTTACCAATATATTATCTTTTTTTTTTTTCCATTAAATATTGAGATAGGATTTGGGGGGAAGGGGAGAAAAGTCAGACCTCCTTGAAGTTGAGTCCATTAAAACCCATTGCCATCAAGTCGATTCCAGATCATAGCGACCCTAGAGGACAGAGGAGAACTGTCCCATGGGGTTTCCAAGGAGTACCTGGTGGATTTGAACAGCCGACCTTTTGGTTAACAGCCGAACCATTAACCACTATGCACCAGGGTTTCCGGAGTTGAGCCCAGACATAAATAAATTACACACATATTATAGTAAATACTATAGTAGAAATATGCCCTGAGCGCTGAAGCTCAAAGGAGAGAGTCACTAATTCCACTTAGGGGAGCCAGGAAAGGCTATACCCATAAGATGACCCTTGAGCGTGATCTTGAGGCCTGTGTAGAAGTTGTTCAGGCACAAATAAAAGAGGGAAGGTATTTCAGAAGGAGAAAACCACATGATCAAAGACACATCAGAGGACATTGCTTGTCAGAATTAAGGCACATCAGGTTTGGGGTTAGGCTACTCAGAGATATAAGGGCAGGGGCCAAAGAGGAGGTACAGTCCAGACTACACTGGCCTTAGGTGTATCCCAGGGTAAAATCACCACAAAGTTACAGTAAAGCAAGAAGAAAGATTTTATTTGGCATATGTGCCAGAAGCAAAAGTGGGAAACAGACAGGCATGCTGCCAGAGCTGTGTCTGCCCAAGTCCAAGGTGCATTACAGAATCATCAGTATATGTTAACATTAAAAAACCAAAAACCAAACCCACTGATGTCGAGTCGATTCCAACTCACAGTGACCCTATAGGACAGAGTAGAGCTGCCCCAGAGTTTCCAGGGAGCACCTGGTGGATTTAAACTGCCAACCACTTGCTTAGCAGCCGTAGCTCTTAACCACTATGCCACCAGGGTTTCCATATTAACATTAACGAATGGGTAAAATCATTAAAAGTTTCACCTTTTCACAGATTGGCTAAAAACTGCTAAATCACTGTGATACTACATTTTGAATTGTCTTTCTTACAGGTTTCAGTAAGGACAGTCAGGAGGGTGTTCATTGGTCCAACAAATCTTACTATTTACTGAAAAAGAAATAAGAGTGGAAAACATGTGGGTCTTTTGTGCTCTGTCTATGTTTATGTGACCAAATAAACCCCAAACCCATTGCCGTGGAGTCGATTCAGACTCATAGCAACCCTGTAGGAGGAGAACCACTCCGTAGAGTTTCCAAGAAGCGGCTGGTGAATTTGAACTGACGGCCTTTTGGTTAGCAGCCGAGGACTCTGTTTATGTGAAAGGGTCCCTAAAATATGTTTTCCAAGTTTGTGCTAGCTATTGTTTTTATACCTCAGGACCCAGTTGGTGTGTCCTTGTGAGTCCACTCCAGCTGGGTCACATTCTTTATACTCAAGGGCAGGGAATAATGGCTCCAATTGTAACTCCTAAATCAGGTGCCACATTCAGGTGTTCAGGGGCCAAGCTTTAGTCCACTGAGTGCACAGATGAGAGGAATCGACAGAGTTTTCAGCCAGGGGATCTTGGCTATACAAATGTATGAAATTATTAATATTCTTGGTGCCCTAGGCTGAACAATTAATTTAAACACCTTAGGGTCTTTTCTTGTACCCAGAATCAGCTAAACAAAAATGCTAACATGTATTGAATGATTAATGTCTTATTCTCACGAAAATCCCATGAAGTAGCCTATCCTCACTTTACAATTGGTTTGGAAAGGTTAACTGACTCAAGGCACACAGCGGGAGTGGGGGAGCTTCCATCTGAATGCCGACCATTTGGCTTCCCAGCCAGCTCTCCATCACTATATCCCAGAGCAGCATTTTTTAAATTCTGGGTCACAACCCATTATTGGGTCCTGGGTCTATCTAGAGGGCAGCGACCAGAAGTTTTGTTTTTGTTCTGTTTTGCTTTAACATAGACTAGAAAATATCAGAATGTACTGCACACACATTGTTTTATGAAACTCATGTTTCAGTTATATATGTGGATGTCGTGTGTGTGCTGGATCATGAAAAAATGCATTTCTTAATGTGACTTGTGAACAAAAAAGTTCAACCCCTACTGTAATATATTCTAGCAGTCCAAAGACTGTCCAGAGTAAAACATACCTTTCAAGACAAAGTTACCTCCTGATGCTAGCCCAAATATTAAAAGGAACAAGAAAGAAATCTCAAGGTCCCCAACAACTAGATGATGCCTAGCTACCACCACTAACTGCTCAGACAGGGATCACAGTAGAGGGTCCTGGACAGAACTGAAGAAAAATGTGGAACAAAATTCTAACTCAAAAAGAAAGACCAGACTCGCTGGCCTGGCAGAGACTGGAGAAACCCCGGACGCCCTTTCAGCTTAGTAATGAGGTCACTCCTGAGGTTCACCCTTAAGCCAGAGATTAAACAGGCCCATGGAACAAAACAAGACTAAAGAGGTGCTCCAGCCCTGGGGACTGGAAGGCAGGAAACAGGAAAGCTGGTAATAGGGAATCCAGGGTTGAGAAGGTAGTGTTGACATGTCGTGGGGCTGTTAACCAATGTCGTAGGACAATGTGTGTACTGTTTGATGAGAAACTAGTTTGTTCTGTAAACCTTCATCTAAAGTACAATGCAAAAAAAAAAAGAAATCCCAAGATCCCCAAACCAAAAAGGGTCACTAGAGCCCTATCTGGAGCACTGGTGGCATACTGGCTAAGAGCTCAGGCTGCTAACCAAAAGAAACCCTATGCGGCAGTTCTACTCTGTCATATAGAGTCTCTATGAGTTGGAATCGACTCTATGACACACAACAACCAACAACAGAACCCTGTCATGGTTTCCTTGTGCTGTTGTAACATAAATACCTCAAATGGGTGAGTTTGCAGAACAGGCATTCATTTTCTCACACTTCTGGAGGCTAAAAGTCCAAATCAAGGTCTCTGCCATGCCAGTTTCTTCCATGTGGGTAGCCCAGGGTTTTACTCTGTCCTATTTTTTTATAGGGTTACTGGAAACCCTGGTGATGTAGCGGTTAAGTGCTATGCCTGCTAACCAAAAGGTCAGGAGTTTAAGTCCACCAGGCACTCCTTGGAAACTCTACAGGGCAGTTCTACTCTGTTCCATAGGTTCGCTATGAGTCAGAATTGACTCAACGGCAATGGGTTTTATAGGGTCACTGGAAACCCTGGTGGCGTACTGGTTAAGTGCTACGGCTGTTAGCCAAAGGCTGGCAGTTCAAATCCACCAGGTGCTCCTTGGAAATTCTATGGCCCAGTTCTACTCTGTCCTATAGGGTCACTATGAGTCAGAATTGACTCTGCGGGTTGGTGGTGTAGTGGTTGAGAGCTCAGCTGCTAACCAAAAGGTCAGCAGTTCAAATCCACCAGCCACTCCCTGGCCTATAGGGTCACTACGAGTCCAAATTGACTAGACAGAAATGGATTTTTTGGGGGGGTGGAGTTGGGGGGGCTTTTCTTTATACCTAGCTTCTTCAAACCATTTGCTTTTTCTAGAATCAAAATCTTCTCCCTCTACGCATACAGAATAAATACTCAGAATAAACCTTATGTTCAAATTTCGATGAGTTTCTGTTATTTTTGCCATTGTCTTCTAGGTTTCCAATCTCTTCATCCTTCCTAGGAAGCACAAACCTACTTCCTCCTAGGTGATAATGCGTATGAGGAAAATACGGACAAGTCAAAAAGAAGAAAAATAACACTAACTGAGCACCCAAGTGTTCCAGGTTTGCTTGGCTTATCTCCAGTTGTCAGCCACACCCCTCCACCTTCAGCTCTCAAATGGAGATAACCGTAAAGCTTCCAGTTTTTTCCTGTTGCCAAGTCATTTTCTTCTCACCCCATTGTCCCATAAATTCAGAATTTCTGTGGCAGCTCCTTTTATTCCCCCTCCCTCCAAGAAATCTTCCCTTCTTATAGAGCACAGCAGGC
Source organism: Loxodonta africana (assembly GCF_030014295.1). Classification (NCBI taxonomy): domain Eukaryota; kingdom Metazoa; phylum Chordata; class Mammalia; order Proboscidea; family Elephantidae; genus Loxodonta; species Loxodonta africana. The sequence goes on from NC_087356.1 coordinate 73,567,299, forward strand.
TGTGGGGGCCAACAACGCCTGCTTTCCGAGACCGAGTCTAGAGCAGAGGGCTTTGAGAGCTAGAAACTCCATGAAATTATTTTCAGTAATACGTGCAGTTTTCTATAAACAGAGTTTATAGGTTTTATCTGATTTGGGGAGCCCTGCTGGCACAGGTATTAAGAGCTTGGCAGCTAACCAAAACATTGGCAGTTCGAATCCAGCAGCCGCTCCTTGGAAACCCTATGGGGCAGTTCTATTCCATCCTACAGGGTCAGTATGAGTCGGAATTACAACGGCAATAGGTTTGGTTTTGATTTTTTGATCTGATCGGGAGAAAAACAAAAGGCAATGAGGTGACACTAAGCAATTACTCGGAAATGGTCCTGACCACAGCCTGGTACATGAGAATGTTGGTTGCATTTAAGGAGATGAAAAGAGGAAACAAATCTTTCCCCAGCCCCTAAGAACTCCTCCCTGGGATGCCCAGTCTCAAAGGGAGAGTGCAGTGACTAATTAGTGATGTCAGAACTGACTTGATGGCAACTAACAACAACAACAACCACTAATACAGGCAGGGGCCAAAAGAGCTACCCTGTTCTGTTGTTGTTTGCTGTAGAACCGATTCCAACTCATAGCGATCCCATGTGACAGAGTACAATTGCCCCATAGTTTTCTAGGTTGTAATTTTTACAGGGAAACCCTGGTGGCGTAGTGGTTAAGTGCTATGGCTGCTAACCAAGAGGTCCGCAGTTCAAATCCGCCAGGCACTCCTTGGAAGCTCTATGGGGCAGTTCTACTCTGTCCTATAGGGTCGCTATGATTCGACGGCAGTGGGTTTGGTTTGGTGGGTAATCTTTACGAGAAGACATTACCAGGTCTTTGTCCAATGAAGCCACTTAGTGGGTTTGAACCACCAACCTTTTGGTTAGCAACCAAGCACTTAACCTGGGCTGTCTAGTAGGATTAACATGAAGCTTTACCTCCCCTCCAACCCTTTCCCCATAACATGTTGTCTGTAGTGAAAAGAAAGCAGAAATTCAAGACAAAGTATCTAGGAACAAATACGGGACTTTTGACTGAGAAAATGCATTTACTGTATTTTTCAGAATATTCCTTAACATTGTTAAAACCAGTAAGGCTTCAACAATTAATGAGATCAACTATTTATTAAGCTTGAGAAAGATGTTTGCAATGGGCAGTCAGTTCTAGGGAAAATGCTGCTACTATCACAAAGCAGTTTTTCGCTGATACGCCATTTTCGGTCTCTTGAAGAAAGAAGGTACAGTTGGTTCTCTGAAGGTTCTACAGCAATGCAGAAGAACAAGCCACATGAAATACACAAAATCCTAGAAAGACAGCTCTGGGAGAAAAGGAACTTTTAGGTTAGACATGTTAATTCAAAGTGAGCAAGGTCCTGGGGAAAAGAGAGAGGAGCATTCTTGAGGGATTAATGAGGTTGGTTTGCATGGGTACACTTGGTAATAAAACACCCAGAAGCCTTGGAGCATTGTCCCAGGGAGTTGTTTAACGGCATGAAGATGTTCAGAAGGAGAAGCATTCACTGTCTACCTGTGGTGTAGGTGAGGGAGGAGAGAAGCAAGTTTTCAGGCTAGGGTAGAGATAAATCTGCTATTGATATGATAATGAGGAGAATTCTTTCTCTCCAAGCTACTCGCCTCCTACTCCCTTCACTTAGAATCCTAAACTCTGGTGGTGTAGTGGTTAAGTGCTACAGCTGCTAACCTAAAGGTTGGTAGTTTGAATCTACCAGACGCTCCTTGGAAACTATGGGGCAGTTCTACTCTGCCCTATAGGGTCACTGTGAATAGGGATTGAGTCTATGCCAACAGGTTTGGTTTGGCTTTTTTTTTTTTTTTTTGGCTGAGATTGGAGCCCTGATGGCGCAGTGGTTAATAGCTCGGCTGCTAAGCAAACGGTAGGTAGTTAGGATCTACCAGCCACTCCTTGGAATCCCGATGGGGGAGTTCTACAGGGTGCTGTGATTTGGAATTGACCCGAGGGCAACAGGTTTGGTCTGGGCTAGGATTCCGACGCCTCCTCCCTGAGCTTGTAATATCCTGTTTCTGCTCACTGAGCACTCAGTACAAGAACGGCTCTGAGCACACTGAGCAGGGAGTGTTTCCTTCCCACTGGGATGAGGGGTAAAGGGAGGGATGGGGGAAGCATCATTTAGGACCTATCATTGAGCTGCTGTAGAATGCGAGGTGCATGCATTCTTCAAAGACTAGGGTACAGAATATTCACGAGAGGGAAGAGAGGCTGGGAAGAAGGGGACTTCTCACCCAGAGGTAAGGCTGGAAATGTGAGCAAAGGCTGCACTTGAACTTAAGAGATCCAAGATAACAGTCATTTATTCAACAAATGCTGAGTCTCTACAAGGTGCCAGGACCTGTTGTAGGTGCTTGGGAAACACCAGTGAACAAAACAGGTAAAAATCCCTGCCCTTGAGGAACATATATTCTAGTGGTGAGAAACAGACGTGATATATAAGAAAATTACATGGTACATTGGACAGTATGAAGTATTAGGAAAGCAATAGATCATGGAACAGAAATGGGGGAGCAGGGGACAGGCTGAATTTTTTTTTTTTTAATTTTTTTGTTGTTTTTGAAAATATACACAACAGAACATACACCAATTTAACAATTTCTACATGTCCAATTCATTGACATTGATTACATTCTTTAATTTGTGAACCATTCTCACCCTCCTTATCCAAATAGTTCCTCCCCGATGAATGTAAACTCCCTGCCCACTAAGCTTCCTATGTAACCTTTCCAGTTACTATTGTCAGTTCGATCCCATGTAGATAGTTCTTTAAAAAAGCATAAAGCTCAAGACAGACGTTCTTTACAAATTAAGCTAAACTATTGTTTGGGTTAAAGAAGACTTCAGGGGTTATTTTTGGTTTAAGGTCAAAGGATTATTTCAGAGCAATAGTTTCTGGGGTTCATCCAAGCCTCAGTGGCTCCATAAAGTCTGAATTCCATAAGAATTTAAAATTTTGTTCTGCACTTTTCCCTGTTTGATCAGGTTGCAATTTTAAATAAGGTGACTAAGGTAGACTTCACTGGGAGGTGACATTGGACAAAGACTTGAAGGAGATACGGAACTAGTCTTGGAATTTTTGGGGGGGTAGAGATTTTTTTTTTTTTAGAGAGTTCCAGGCAGAGGAAAGAGCCAATGCAAAGGCCCTAAGGTGGGAGGGTGCTTGACAGGTTTGAGGAACAACAACAAAGAGGCCAGGTGGTTGGAGTGGAGTAAGTGGAGAATAACAGATGACGTCAGGTGGTGGGGGCAGATCATGTAGGCCGGTGGGCCGTTTTAAAGACTATGGCTTTTACTCTGAGGGAAATGGGGAGCTATTTGAGGATTTTGAATAGAAGAGTGACATATGATTTATGTTTTGAGAATAGGCTGTAGGAGGCCAAGAGTGGAAATGGGAAAACCAGTCAGAAATCTACTGTAGTGAAGATCCAGGCAAGAGATGCTGCTGCCTCCAGGATGGTAGCGGTGGAAGTGATAAGACGTGATCAGCTTCTGAATGTATTCTGAAGGCAGAATAAACTGGGACCATCCTAGATAGATTGGTTTTGGGGTATGAGAAAAAGAGAGGCGTCAAGGACCACTCCCAATTTTTTTTGTCTGAGCATATGAAAGGATGGAATTGCCGTCAACCAAGAAGGTTGTGGGCCGAGCAAATTTTGAGTTAGAGCGTGTGTGTTGCAGGGGGTACAACGGGGTGTTACAGATCAGGAGTTTAGTTTTGAACTTACTACATTTGAGATACCTGGTAGACATCCAGAGGAACTGAGTAAGCAGTTACATATATGTGAGGCTGATGTTCAGGAGTAAGGTCTAGACTGGAAACACACATTTGGGAATTGTAAGTATGTGGATGGTATTTGGAGCCCTGGTGGCACAGTTGTTAAGAACTCGGCTTCTAATGTTACCGAACCCTAGAACGTGGGTCCTTGTCCGATGCGCTCAGACTTGCCAATTATCTGGACGCTGGTCTTTGAGAAAGAATACGTAACTCTACCGCAATGCACAGAGCAAGGAGCTGGGAGGAAGTTCCTCAGATCCACCTCCCTGAGCTATGGGGAAAAAACAAGCAGGGCTTATATATGATTTGGGCAGCAAGATGGTGGCTGCACAGGCATACTGGGGATGGAAAATTCTAGAAGGTGGCCAGGAAACAGGAGATGACGTGGTTCTTGTTGGACCTCTCTTTTCGGAATAGGGTCTGGGTGATGATTTTACTTCTGATTCATTCCTCCTATTGTTTTGTTGTGTCCTCTCTTGAGGTCAATTAGTGGTCACAGCTGGCTTTTCTGTACATGCAGGGTGGGCCAAATCTGGCTTGGGCTAGTTTAAGGACTAATGGAAATTTACTGGCATTCTCAGGGTCAGGTTACACTAACCAAAAAAGGTCAGCAGTTCTAATCCACTAGTCACTCCCTGGAAACCCTATAGGGCAGTTCTACTCTGTCCTATAGAGTCACTATGAGTTGGAATCAACTCAACAGCAGCTGATTTAGATTTTCTGTTTTGTTTTGTTTTTTTTTTGAGGGGAGATAGTATTTAAAGCCATGAAGCTGGGTAAAGTCACTGAGGGAGTCAATATAGAGAAGAAAACAGAAGAGAAAGTGAGCTATCCAAATAATTGATATCTGGACACAAAGATGAGAACTCAGAGTAACATACCACCTATCTTCAATCCTTTGGTTCTATAGGCATTTATTAAATCTCTAGCACTGGGTGAGAGATGATAATAATGCAAAGAAATGAGTAGGATAAGTGTTAAAGGGTAACTTTTAAAAAGAAAATTTTTAATCATTAAAATCATGACTCCTATAAAAATACAAACTAAACATATAAAAGATTTTATTTAACTCATTAGTGAATGACAGAAGCAGTAAAAGGCCACAACCAGTCCAAAGGAGAATTGGAGTTAAAGACATCTATACTCTCCTTTGGATGAAACTCACATACATCTCTAGGAGCGGGAGCATCTACATCACCACCCGCCAGCCAGCCACACACGCACTTCCATCTTCCAGGAGTTGCAAAATCGCCTAGCCAAAGTCAATCAAAGGCTGCAGACCCATATAAAACCAGGTAGCCCAGACAGTACCCAGCATTCCACAAAAAGGGCACTGGCAACCTATCTGCCCTTTTCAAAGTATTTCACAATTCCTCCTCACATAAAAACAGTGCAAAGAAATGGCTAGGGATGAGAGCAAAGAAAAGAACCCGTCCTCAGTCTGAGTGTATCTGAGTGGGCAAGTGCAGTGAGCAAAGGCACGGGAGCACAAAGAAAGCACAGCTCCTATTAAAGGAAGGAAAAAAAGAGTTTGCAACTGAGGTATAGGAAGTAAGACTGGGAAGGTAATGTAGAGCTCACTTTGGGGAGCTGCTCTTAGCTCTAGGCTGAGTCTGGTTATCATTTAGAGGTGGTGGGAGGCCATTAAAGGTTTTTAAGCTGGAAAGTGCTAATGTGAGTTTTACATTAATATGATTCACTGGGCAGCAGTACCAAAGATAGATTGGAAGGGACAGAAATATGCAAAGGTTGAGGCAGCTGGAAATGTTAAATTGGAGCTCAAAGATATGTTGGGAATAGAAATAAGATTTGAGAACGAGCATGATGGTGGTGTTGGTTGAAAACATGAGAGGGCAGAATTGAATACTGGAAATGTTTTATGTTTACCTTAATTTTTTCTTACTCATTCCTCCCACCTCACCCTACCCCCTGTTTTTCCCCCACAAGACTGCATGTTCCTCAGGGGTAGAGATCGTGTCTTACTTCTGCTTGTTTTCCCAGTACCCTGCACAGTATCTGACACATGAGCTCAATAAATATTTGCTGAATACAATATTCAGAGAAAGGGGAAACATTTTTCTCAAAGAGGTGGTAAGGGGAAAACGAATGATGATACTGAAGGGTTTTGATACAGTGGCTAAAGAATTGGTGGGTATTTTACTGGATGGTTTTAAATCTTTTCAGGAAAGCATCTGAAGAGTTGCAGAGCACCATGTAATTGAAGATGGAGTTAAGGGCTTAAATAGAGTGAAACGATTCAGAACAGCTGCAGCCAGAATGTGATAGAGAGACTCCCATATGCTTGCAAGCCTTTTTTAGTGCGGTTCTATGTATCTGGAATGCTCTCTCCAGCCCTCGTCTGTCTGTCTCCCTCACCTCTTATCCAGCCTACTCATCTTTCAAGGCCTAACTCAAATGCCACCAGCTTTTCTGGGCAATTCTTTCTGATACTATTTCAAGTTAATTGTTGCTTTTTCTGAGTTTATACTTCTCTGTTAATCCCACTAGATTGTAAATTACTTGAAGACAAGAAGAGGGTTTACTCATCTGGATCACCTCCTCCTGACCTGATGGGAAGCAGTCATTCCTTAAATATTTGCTGATGTTTAAATCAAATGGGATTAAGAATAGGATTGCTGAGCAGCAGGGAGGACAGTGCTGAAGTTATAGAACTTGAAGAGTCTTGGGGGAGTAGATCAGCATGATTAAAAACTGGAGGCTATGATATGGGCAAACAAAAATTCAGTAAAAATCAAAGAGACTGGTTTTTTTCTAATGGAGAAATCTAAACTTTGGTCTTCTTATCTGGGAAAACAAAGACAGGAAGATCATGTGTATTTAAAGGAGGAAAATGACATAATTTTTCCCCACCTAACATACTCTTACTTACTCATCAACAGTAAAAAAACAGTAAAGCCCCAAAAAAGAAGGAAAGTCAAGCAATGAAGCCCTCAGAGTCAGAAGTGAAATTTAACCATTAATTTCTAATCCTTCTTAACTTCTCCAATCCCTTCACCCTGACTCTAAATTTTTGTGAGAACAAAACCAATTGGTTTTTCAGTTTCACTTTTTCGTTTCTAAACTTTCTGGAAGAGCAGTTAATGAGCAGTGAAACTTATGGGCAGTGAAAGGAAGAGAGGTAAATGGTATCCAAGGACACTGAACTTGATGACATTAGAAGAACCAAACCAAACCCATTGCTGTCGAGTCAATTCTGACTCATAGTGACCCTATAGGACAGAGTAGAACTGCCCCACAGGGTTTCCAAGGAGCAGCTGGTGGATTTGAACTGCCACCCTTTTAGTTAGCAGCTGAGCTCTTAACCACTGCACCACTACAGCTTTGGCATTAGAAGGCCTATGTTCAAATTCTGGTTCTCCCACCTGTCTGTGAAATGGGAACAGTAACTACTTGAAAATTTTGTGGTGAGGAATAAACTAGATGGCATGTAGAGGCACCTAGTATAAGAAGTACAGTGTACTTTCAATTGGTCACAAGCAAGTGGTAGAAAATGCAAAAGACAGAAAAGGGTATACAGGGAAAAAGTAAGTCTCCTCCCTGCCCTTATATTCCATTCTTTCAATTCTCAGAAACGACTACTGATACCATTTATTGTGTTTCCTCCAGAAATAATCTATGCATATATATATGTACGGCCATATACATGTAAATTTTCCTCCTTTCCTTTACTTAGCCATGAGACCCTTGGATGTAACTCAATTTTAAAATTCCTTACCTAGGCAGAGTAGCAGGTTACAAGATAAACATATTGTCATGGACTGAATTATGTCTCCCAAAAATGTGTGTATCAATTTGGCTGGGCCATGATTCCCAGTAATGTGTGGTTGTCCTCTATTTTATGATTGTAATTTATGTTAAAGAGGATTAGGGTGGGATTGTGACACCCTTACTAAGGTCACCTCACTGTTCCAATGTAAAGGGATTTTCCCTGGGGTGTGGCCTGCACGACCTTTTATCTTACAAGAAATGAAAGGGAAGCAAGCAGAGAATTTGGGACCTCACACCATACAATCCAGCTATCCCACTCCTAGTAACATATCCTAGAGAGAGAAGAGCCCTCACATGAATAGACATATGCATACCCATGTTCACTGCACCATTGTTCACAATAGCAAAAAGACGGAAACAACCTAGATGCCCATCAACAGATGAATGGATAAACAAACTATGGTGCATACACAGAATGGAACGGTACACAATGATAAAGAAGAACGATGAATCTGCGAAGCATCTCACAACATGGATGAATCTGGAGGGCATCATGCTGAGTGGAATAAATCAATCACAAAAAGACGAATATTGTATGAGACCACTACTACAAAAATTCACGAAAAGGTTTACACACAAAAAGAAACAATCTGGAAAAACACTAGACAATAGATAAGTGGCAACTTTAGTAAGGGGTAAGACAGTACACAATACTGGGGAAGCCAGCACAACTTGTCTAAGGCAAGGTCATGGAAGCTGCATAGACACATCCAAACTCCCTGAGGGACCAAAGTACTGGGCTGAGGGTTGTGGGGACGATGGTCTCGGGGGACATCCAGCTCAATTGGCATAACGTAGTTTATAAAGAAAATGTTCTACGTTCTACCTTGGTGAGTAGTGTCTGGGGTGTTAAAAGCATGTGAGTGGCCCTCTAAGATACTCCGCTGGTCTCACCCCTTCAGAAGCAAGGGAGAACGAAGAAAAACTAAAGATATAAGGGGAGAATTAGTTCAAAGGACCACAAATGGACCACAACTACCATGGCCTCCACCAGACTGAGTCCAGTGCAACTAAATGGTGCCTGGCCACCACCACTGACTGCTCTGACAGGGATCACAATAGAGGGTCCCAGACAGAGCTGGAGAAAGTGTAGAACAAAATTCTAACTCACAAAAGAAAACCAGACTTACTGGCCTAACAGAGAGTGAAGAAACTCTAAGAGTATGGCTCCTAGGCACACTTTTACCTCAGTAATGAAGTCATTCCTGAGGTTCATCCTTCAGCTAAAGATTAGACAGGCCCATAAAATAAAATAAGACTAAAGAGGCAAGGACTAGAAGGCAGGAGGGGACAGGATACTGGTAATAGGAAACCCAAGGTCGAGAAGGGAGGGTGTTGATATGTCATAGAGTTGTTAGCCAAGGTCATAAAACAATATGTGTACTACCTGTTTAATGAGAGGCTAGTTTGTTCAATAAACCTTCATCCAAAGTACAGTTAAAAAAAAAAACAAAAACCCTTACCTATAAGATGGAGTGGTTCTGAGCATTTAGTGAAATAATTAATGCTTTATAATTAACATGCTACACGAATCTAAGAAGGTAGTACTACAGAAACAAGGCATAGACAAATGTACTGTACTTTTAACTTTAATCATGAACAGAGGTCTCTTGAGCCCTTAGAATCAGCCCCAGGCTTGATTATTTTGTGCCATTAGAGTATTGCTTTTCCTCTTCTTGACATTAGCAGAAGAGGAAGGCTGAGAGCCACACTGCTTGACCCTGTCTGGGTCTGTCTCACAGGTGATCACTTACTCCAGTCGTCATGTCTACAACAACTTGACGGAAGAACAGAAGGGCCGAGTAGCCTTTGCTTCCAATTTCCTGGCAGGCGATGCCTCACTGCAGATTGAACCTCTGAAGCCCAGTGATGAGGGCCGGTACACCTGCAAGGTGAAGAATTCAGGACGCTATGTGTGGAGCTATGTCATCTTAAAAGTCTTAGGTAAGATAGGGTGCCAAGGTAAATGTCTATATCTTATTCATGAGGTCTCTGGAAGGGATAGCCAAATGCATCATGGTGGTACAGAACTTCTTGTTTAGCACTTTGTATTATACATTTAGAGGGCACCTAGTCCAGTTTCCTGGGAAGAAGTATGTTCTATGTTTTAGTCATAATCAAAGAAAAAATCATCATGGTTTTCTATGATTTAAAAAAAAAAAAAAAACCCGTTGCCTTCGAGTTGACGCCAACTCATAGTGACCCTATGGGACAGAGTAGAACTGCCCCATAGGGTTTCCAAGGAGTGGCTGGTGGATTTGAACTGCCAACCTTTTGGTTAGCAGCCAAGCTCTTAACCACTGTGCCACCAGAGCTCCTTTCTGTGGTAGTCTACCACAGCATTTAAATATCCTTTAATATTTGAATGGTATCCTTATACTTAAATCTCTCAGATATCATTCAAATCCATTTCTTTCTGTTTTTGAAAACAAAAGCTACTAAAAAAAAAAAAAAAAGTTGCCATTGAGTCAATCCTGACTCAGGGCGACCCAATGCATGTCAGAGTAGAACTGTGCTCCATAAGGTTTTCAATGGCTGATTTTTTGGAATTAGATCGCCAGGCCCTTCTTCTGAGGTACCCCTTGGTGACTCAACCCTCCAACCTTTCAGTTAGCAGCCGAGCCTGTTAATTATTTGCACCACCCAGGAATTCTAAAAGCTACTGAGTTCTATTTAATTGCTTTCAAATAAACAGTCTTCTACCCACATTTCCTTTATCAGTAAAATCACATTCAACGTCTCTAAAATTTTCAATTAAATAACAATGTCTCTTCTTTGAGAAATGCTGATGGCATTTCTCAGGCAACCCCCCCAAATTAAAGAATCACTGGTAGCAGCTGGAATTGGATGTATGTGTAGGGGATGGAAATCAAAAAAAAAAAAAAAAACCAAACCCACTGCCATTGAGTCAATTCCGACCCATAGCGACCCTATAGGACAGGGGTAGAACTGCCCATAGAGTTTCCAAGGCCAGCCTGGCTGGAGGTGGGCATAATTTCTGGGGGTAATGTGAAGCATGGCTGGGTAGCAAAAAAGCTACGGAAAACCCACTCACAGAAACTGACTATAAGGGGTAGCTGGATAAACAACTCAACGGGACATAGTTCTTCTTTGAGTCTGATGTTTGGGCATCTTTGAGTCATTAGACTTTTTTTTCTTGGCCAGTGAAACCATCCAAACCCAAATGTGAGTTGGAAGGAGAGCTGACGGAGGGAAGCGACCTGACTCTGCAGTGTGAATCATCCTCTGGCACAAAGCCCATTGTGTATTACTGGCAGCGAATCCGAGAGAAAGAGGGAGAGGATGAACACCTGCCTTCCAAATCCAGGATTGGTAAGCTGTCTTTCTACTAGTCTGGAGCCAACAGAATAGGGTTCTACCTGCTAATTCTCATCTGGTTTTGTCAGCAACTCACTATGTGACCTTGAGTATACTGCTGAACCTCTTTGAGTCTCAGTTTTTCTACCCATAAAACGGAACTGAGAATGTTTTTTCTTTCCTCAAACAGCATGTAAAAGTGTTAAAGGAGATTAGGAAGAAATATACTCTATAAATCAAACATATCTAATTATGTTGTTCGTTATCCCTTAAATGTTCACAATGCTGTGTAACTTTTGAGGTGCGCTACAATTTGTAAAAAATGTTCCCCTTTCTTCTCATGTTCCCAAAAGAAATCTTTTCTATCACTTCATCCTTATCAATTTGTATTTACTAGAGAATCTTAGGTCATTGATGCAATGAAGTAAACAGTAGCTAAAGACGCTGCCTCTAAAGGGATTGACGGTCTTTCTGCTTGTGTAGACTACAGCCACCCTGGCCGCGTCCTGCTGCAGAATCTCACCATGTCCTCCTCTGGCCTCTACCAGTGCACAGCAGGCAATGAAGCTGGGAAGGAAAGCTGTGTGGTGCGAGTGACCGTACAGTGTAAGTATCCAAGGGTAATGCTAGGAAGGAAGGCTTTTGTTTGTGTGTTCGCATTGTGCTTTGATGTGGTTGTTTTAATCATGAGTAAGGTCAGAATCTTTATTTCCAGATGAATCGCTAAAAATAAATTCCGGAGTTGCAACGGCCATTCACAGTTTTATCTGCCTCTGTATTTACCTATACTTTGTGTGTGTGTGTGTGTGTGTGTTTTTATGTGATTTTTATTAGCTCCCAAAGATACTTATATTGTCCAGGAGGGAGCCAAACAAACATCTGCCTTAAAAAACAAAATAAAAACAAAAACTCTACCCAGCTAGTTATATGCTTCCTATCACTCAAGGCAAACAGCGAGATTTCTACCCTCCCCAGAGTGCTTTCATGAGCACAGATGTATGTTATACTAGATTTAGGTTTGTTTCATGTTCCAGATAAGAGAGAGAAGCAAGGTGGCTGAAGCATTAGCTGTGAAATCAGATAACTGCCTGGATTTGAATCTCGGCTCCATCACTAGCTGTATCACCTTGGGCATCTTACTTATTTCCCCATCTATAAAACAGAAATAATAAAAGTAACAACCTCACAGAGCTGTTGTGAAAATTAAGTAAATTAACACATTTACTTACCACTGCTTAGGAACAGTGCCTGACACATAGTGGATGTTCTATGATGTTAGATGCTATTATTATTTCTTCTATCAATTTGGTAACTTTAGACTTCTGAGCCAAAGTCCATGTCCTCAAGCCACACCAGGTGTTAGAATTTTTTTAGTGCAATAAACAGTATGCCAGCCTCATCATCTAGGGATTGACTCTGCAAAAAAGGAAACATAAACAAAGTTAAAGCACAACAACAAACTGACTGTGTATTAGTTATCTACTGCCATAGATAACTTAGGGGCTTAAAACAGCATTTATTATCTCATAGTTTCTATGGGCCGGAAATTTGGGAGTGGCATAGCTGAGAGTTCTGGCTCAGTGTCTTTCATGAGGTTGCAACCAAGATGTCAGCTGGTGCTGCAATCATCGCAAGGTTTCACTGGTACTGGAGAGTCTCCTAAGATGCCTCCTCATTCAGTGGCTGCTGGCTGGAGGCCTCAGTTTCTTACCACACAGGCCTCTGCTTAAGGCTCTTGACATAACAGCTGGCTCCCTGCAAAGTGAGCAATCTGAAGAGACAACAACCAGCAGAAAGCCGCAGTGATTTCTTACCATCAAGCCTCAGGTGTAACCTACTGTCACTTCTGCTTTACACGGTTAGTGAGTCACCAAGTCCAGCCCACATTCAGAGGGAGGAGAAGAAAACTATGTCTTGAAGGGAGAAGTAGCAAATAATTTGTGGATATATATTTAAAACCACCACGTATGCAAAGTCTAATCACAAAAATATATAAACACATTTGAAAAATTCTTTCAAATCATTGAGAAAATAGCTAAACCAAAATGGTCACAAAATATTGTTAAAGCATAATTTTCAGAAAGGTTAAAAAAAAATTTTGATTCTCTGACAGATTAATTTAATTAATCAAGGGAGCTGGTAAGATGTTAAAACTGGTCCAAAGGGCACTTGAGAAGTTATGTACTGTTATTAATTGAATTATGTCCCCCCCCCAAAATATGTGTTATAGATCCTGACCTCTATGCCTGCGGTTATAATCTCATTTAGGAATGGGCTGTCTTTGTTATGTTAATGAGTGAGGATTAGTGTAGGGCGTATCTTGAGTCAATCTCTTTTGAGATATAAAGGATATTAAGCAAGCAGAGGTGGGGGCAGATGGATTCCAAACCACACGGAGATCTCCAAGGAACCAGGAAACAAGCTGAAGAGACAGGGACCTTCCCAGACAGCAGACAGAGAGAGAAAGCCTTCCCCTAGAGCCTGCGCTCGGAATTCTGACTTCTAGCCTCCTAAACTATAAGAAAATAAATTTCTGTTTGTTAAAACCATCCACTTGTATTTCTGTCACAGCAGCACTAGATGACTAAAACATGTATATGGAGACAATTTAACAAAGAAATGTTAGGATAAGATCGCTTGGTTAGACACCAAACTGGCTAAAGTCCTACAAAGTCATAGCCCACAATCTCTGGGGTCATCTGTTCAACTGTACAGCAATTATTTGCATCACTACTGAACAAAGACCTACGGGTTGCCCCTACAGAGTTGTAAGTTGCCCCAAATCCAGTGCTGTCGAGTCGAGTTCCCAGACAATAAACAGTCAAGCTCGCACGGTACTAAGAGAACACCTAGTAAGTTCTTTTACCTATTTTCAAGTTTCAGATCATTTTTCTTTCAGATTTAACAGGAAGCTCACAGAAAAAAAAATACAAATGGTCAACAGATAAAAATAAGAGGGGAAAAAAATCCACAACCCTTTTATTTTATTCTATCGGATCAGCAAAGATAAAAAAAATGTAATGCTATTGTTTTTTTTTTATTGTTAGAAAGCTTATGAGGAAACAGATCCTTTTACATTTTTGCCTAGAGTGTAAATTGATAGCACAATTTGGCTTAATCCATCAAAGATTTAAATGTGCATTTATTTCAGGGGTGTAAATTTACTGACGTATTATATAACAGAAAGAGCTCTGGTGGCGCAGTTGTTAAGCGCTCGGCTGCTAACTGAAAGGTCAGCGGTTCAAACTCAACAGCTGCTCGGTATGAGAAAGATGTGTTAATCTGCTTACCCAAGATTTATAGCCTTGGAAACCCTGTGGGGCAGTTCTGCTGTGTCCTATAAGGCCTCTATAAGTCAAAATCGACTCAATGGCAGTGGGTTTGGGTTTGCGTTTGTTACATACACAGAGAAAATTTCACAAATCCTAAGTGTAAACTTGAAAATTTTCAGAAGTGAATACATTGGTGAATCACCCGTGCCTTCTCACTACCTCCAGATTTCTAGCTTTATAGATTATTTTTCCTATTTTAGAACCTGAAATAAATGGAATCATACTTCATTTGTGTCTGGCTGCTTTCACTCCTCATCATGTTTTTGAAATTTATCGTTTTTGTTGCCTATAGTTATAATTTGTTAATTCTCATTGCCATATAGTATTTCAATGTATGAATATACCATAATTAATTTTACTTTAATGAAGAAGTGCATTCCTTTTTATCCATCAATGCTTCTGTGAATTTATCCTTTAGAGACATTCTCACAAGCGTACAAATATGTATGGATGTTCACTGATGTATTATTTCCAATTGTGAAAAACTGAAAACATCCTAAATTTCTATTAATAGACAATCCATCTATATTATGTGTGTGTGGCAGGGAAAAGGGCAGTAGGGGAAATAAAAAAGTAAAAAAAAAAATTTACTCCCTAATAGAAATTGCTCCAATAAAATAAACTTCAGCCCTTGGAGACCTGGGGCAAAATCTTAACCAGAGATCCAAAATCCACTTTCTTTAATGTATTGTTATGTTAGAGGTCATTTTATTGAATAAATGAGTTCTTATATTAAGAGGCCATTTAGTTTTTATAAAGAAAGTAGTACAAGAATAAAGAGCAAATTCTGATGACTACTTCTAAAATATAAGCCATATTCATGTATATGTTTTTATCTCCATTACTTCCGTCATCATCTTTAGCCTGCACTAGTCTCCTAACTGGTGTTCCTGCTTCCTCTCCTACTTTTACACAATCCATTTTGGATCATGTTACACTTGCATTGCTCTTAGAATATGTTTCATTTATCTGGTGCTATAGGAGAAATACCACAGGTGGGTGGCTTTAACAGAGATTCTCTCACAGTCCAGGAGACTGGAAGTCCAAATTCAGGGTGCCAGCTCCAAGGGAAAGCTTTCCGTCTATGTCAGCTCTGGGGGAAGGTCCTTGTCAGCAATCTTCCCCTGGATTTAGGAGCTTCTCAGCACAGGGACCCTGGATCCAAAGGATTCGCTCCACTCCCAGCTCTTCTTTCTTGGTGGTAGGAGGTCCCTCAGCTTACCTCTCTCTTTTATCTCTCAAAAGAGATTGACTCAAGATACAACCTAATTCTGTAGATTGTGTCCTGCCTTGTTAACATAACTGCCTCTAATCCTGCCTCATTAATATCATAGAGGTTAGGATTTACAACATATAGGATAGTTACACCAGATCACAAAATGGTAGACAACCACACAATACTGGGAATCATGGCTTAACCAAGTTGACACACATTTTGGGGGACACAGTCCAATCCATACAGAATAGAATACTTGCCGTGGCCTATAAGGCCCTATGTGAGTTAACCTTTCATGTTTCTGTGACCTCATCTCTGTAGACTCTCTCTTGCTCATTATGTCCTAGGCTCACCCACATTCATCACACTTGCTATTGCATCTGCCAGGAAAGTCTGCCCCTAGATCAACACATGATAGTCTTTTATATCACAAATGTCACCTCCTCAGAGTCCTGATCACCCAATCTTAAGTAATATCCTCCCTCCTCCTCCTAAAATATCACTTAACCACTTTTGCCTTCTCAGAATTTATCCATTATCTGAAATTATCTTTGTTTGTTTAGTTGTTTATTATCTGTTTTCACCCTTGTGGCATATCAGCTCAACAAAACAGGAATCTTGGTTGTCTTCACCAATGTCTAGAACTCTGCCTAGCTGGGGTAGGCACTTAATAATTACTTTGCATATGAATGAAATGCATGTGAGTTACTAATGTGCAAATCACATCTACCTTGACTTCTGAATTTTTAGAATTCAATGGGTAAACCCACATGAAGCCTCACATTTAGTTTTATTTCTTTTTATTTTACTGGTGGGAGAAGGGGAAAGTTAGAGAAAGCAAGGGTAGTAGGCAGAGGCAGAAGACTGCCCAAATGTTATACTGTACAGGTTGACAAATCTTTGAATGTGATACAATAACTCTCTCAACCCCAGTTCTATCACCTGAATGAACCCAGACTTATTCACTAAAATCTGGACCAATTGCAGGTGAAGTCTGTGATTCCGTAACCACAACTGCAAATAGTCATATGCCAAGTGAGGATAATAGGGTTACTACTCAGGAAGATAGATGTAAAGATCATTCATCCTGTTCAGAGCTTATGTTTTTTGAGCTCATGTATTTTCCAGCTTATGTTTGGTCTTACTTCTGCTTTTGCTTCTGAGAAAACAGATGTACAAAGCATCGGCATGGTTGCAGGAGCAGTGACAGGCATGGTGGCTGGAGCCCTGCTGATTTTCCTCTTGGTGTGGCTACTAATCCGAAGGAAAGACAAAAAGAGATATGAGGAGGAAGAGAGACCTAATGAAATTCGGTAAACCTCCTCCCTAAGCCCCCTCCACTAGACTTCCTTCCTAGAGGCAGTAATCCATAGTAATTTCCGTAGTAACCAGCAAACATAAATGTCCCCAGTTTCCTCTTAACCTATTAAGAGGGTAACTCTGATAGATAGGGAGTTCCAGCCCTGGGATAGACATTCAGGTTTACCTTGACTTTATTGTGAAACTCTCTTGAACAGAGACTTAAAGTTCAACTCTAGTACTTGATTCACTTCCACTTTAAATAGCATGCTGTAAAAAATGGGCACAGCCAGTAGGCTATGAAAAGGTTTATGTAGACACACTCCAAATCGGGGAATGCTGCCTAACCCATGTCAGTGGAGAGTGGGTATCCCCTCCGTAATAGGGTTGACCTCTGGGCTAACAAAGCCTACATTTACCTAAGTCAAGAATTAAGTCTCAAGAAATGAGGAAGTGGCTATTTGCCTTAATGGCTGCCTTCCAGCAATGTTACTTGAGGTTTTCAGCTTGAGGGATTTATTGGGAAACCTCAGAAGAAAGCACCCGTAATGGAAGCTATCACATTTCTGTCAGTATTGAATCTTATTTTTCTTGTTTCTCCTTTTCAGAGAAGACGCTGAAGCCCCTAAAGCCCGGCTTGTGAAACCTAGCTCTTCTTCCTCAGGCTCGCGCAGCTCCCGCTCGGGTTCTTCCTCCACTCGCTCCACTGCAAATAGTGCCTCACGCAGCCAGCGGACGCTGTCGACGGAAGCAGCACCTCAGCCAGGGCTGGCCACCCAAGCATACAGCCTAGAGCGACCAGAGAGGAGAGGTTCTGAACCAAAGAGAGTCCACCATGCTACTCTGACTAAAGCAGAAACCACATCCAGCATGATCCCCAGCTAAAGTCGAGCCTCCCAAACTATTTGTGAAACAGGCTGCTCAGCCATATCTTGAACAGTACCTGAGCCAATTTTTTTTCCTTCTTCTTTCTTCTTTCTCTCCTTTCCCTCCCCTAGCCCATCCCTGCCTCCAAGTAAGATCCTGATGTTAGCTCCCCAAATGGTTAAGTGTTAACCAATGTTTCCTCTAAGACTGTGGAAAACAAGTGACATTGATCTAAGCCTGTCAAATAAGAGGAAGGATGGCCCCAGCTACCCCCTGAGCTGATGGGATAATGGCAGGATAAGATCAACATGTTTGAGATAGGACCACCAAAACCAAACACAAAAAAGAGAGCGCACATTCCACAAGTCCCGAAAACTTATGGCGCCTTTTCCCTTAAAAACCCGAACCCATCGGTAGTCTGCGGAGACAGACGACTTTAGGAGGAGATCATTCCCCTCTGTCTCCATATACCGGTATATCTAATAAAGCTCTTGCTACCCACCTCACCCCTGTCTCAAGAATTAGCTATTTGCTGCAGGCGGCTCTAATTCGCGAAATTCCGGTAACAATTCGGTGGCCCGTACAGAGATTACAGCCATTTGAGACTCGGTGGCCGCGCCGCCGGGCCCGGTCCTGATTGACAGTTCACCTACCAAGCGGCTGCTGGGGGCTCTGTTTGTCCCCGGGGCTGTCCCGGACCCGGGCTTCCCTGCGGCGTCACCCGTCCCCAACTGCACCAAAGAGGTGGGTGAAGGCAAGACCTAACCAGGATCCTGAGGTGAGTCTGCGACCCTCTCCGTGTTGCGCTCAGGGCGGGGGAGATAGGGCGGGCCAGCGTGGCTTCCGAACTGAACCCGGGCCCTTGGTTTCTAAGGCGAGTGGCGCCTTTGATGACCGTCCCCGTGAGTAGGACCGCAAGGAGGGACTCTTGGTGACTCTAGAGCTGGGCAGGCGTGTGAGTGTGTGTCGGTCGTTGGTTTTTGTGTTTGGATTGTTGTCTGTCTCTGGTTGGTGCACCCTGGTTTCGGGGAGTGGGTATGGACATCTCTGTCTGTTTAGATTGGGAGATTGAAGCCCCTCAGTCTGGCGTTGGGGATAGGAGGTATCTGGAGGATTGAAGTGGAGATTGAGACATTCCTAATAATGTGTTAGACCTCACTAGGATTATCCTCGTTCCCCCTCTCCTTTCTGGCGTTTGTGGTCTGAGTGTTTTTCTCTGTTTGTCAGGTTTGTCTTACGTACAACCTGTCTTGCTGTCTGGGAGGCTGAGACTGCAAGGTTATCTCCATTACTTTTGTCAGTCTGTCTGTTTGTCCTATGTACCATTACTTGTCCTCATGAGGTTTTCTTTTTTTGTTTTTTCTCGGTGTCCTCATCTTGTAAATCCCTATTCCTACAAAACCCCTCACCAGGTTCAAGAAAAGTTTTAACCTAAGTTCTTGAGATTGACAATTAGTTTCATCTGTCTGTGTACAGACTATTTTAGAAGACTGTCCCCAAAGAAGTTAGGGTCCTAAAGATAGGAACCCAAGAAATCCTGAAAGAATTAAACCTAATTAGAGAAGAGATAGATGAAGCATTGTGCTCTAGAAGCTCAAACTCTCCCCTTTGTCAAGCAAAGTTGATCCTGCCTGAGGCAGGAAAAGGAAAGTTTAAACAAAAGAGATATTAGCATGGGAGGAGGCCCATCTATTCCAGCTGAATCCCCACTGGGCTGAGTTTTGGCCAATTGGAAAAGGTATAGCTATGAGCCCACGACCAAAAAGAGAATGATTTGCCTGTGTAACAGCATATGGCCCCAATACCAGTTGGGGGACCAAGAACAGTGGCCCCCAGAGGGGTCTTTACGTTATAATACAATACTTCAATTGAATTTGTTCTGCAGAAGAAC
The DNA here is from genome assembly GCF_030014295.1 of Loxodonta africana. Taxonomy (NCBI): domain Eukaryota; kingdom Metazoa; phylum Chordata; class Mammalia; order Proboscidea; family Elephantidae; genus Loxodonta; species Loxodonta africana. Next base: position 73,586,840 of record NC_087356.1, read on the forward strand.
TAAAAAGTGGGACGAAGTCCCTTATGCACAAGCCTTCATGTCTCTCTACCAGACCTTGCACCCCCCTAATCAGGTTTTCTTCCAGGGAAAATCAAAGGCCAAAGTACTCCCTGAATCCTCATCAGAGGACTCCTTCCTAGAGGGATGGGCTATGGCCACCATTTCGGCTCCCCCTCCGCGGTATAGGGGAGGTGCGGTAGGAGCCGAGGGGTCGGACAGTGAAACGACAAGGTCTCCAAACAGAATGGTGGAGCCGGATTCTAGCTTGGCCAGCACACCAAAGGCGGATGGAGGAGGAGGATCAGACAGTGAAGTTCCGGCTATTTCAGGTATGGTCTCCCCTTCTCATACCTGTCAGGGTACCGTTTTCGGTGAGGGTGCCTCAGGAGTCCAGGCAGGGCAATACCCACTGAGAGAAGTTCCTGCCGGAGTGGATGATAAAGGACAGCCACGGGGCACAATGCTGGTACCTAGTCCATTTTCCACCTCTGATCTATGTAACTGGAAGAGCCCCCTTACCGGAGTGACCCAAACAAACTGGAAGAGCCGCCCTTACCGGAGTGACCCAAACAAAATGACTGAACTGTTTCTTTCTATTTTCTCTACTCACTGCCCTACCTGGGCACACCTCACCACTGTGTTAACTTCAGAAGAACGCCGTATGGTGTTAGAGCAGGCTCGAAAAGAGGCTGATAGGGCCATAACTTAGATCCTAGTAATGGAGCCCAACCCCCTGGGACAGAAGCCATTCCTACTAGAGATCCGGGTTGGGATCACAATCGTCAAGAAGGGGCGAGTAGACTTCAGTTCTATCGCGACTGCCTAATTGTTGGGTTGAGAAACGGGTCCCCCAAACCCAAGAGCTTACAAAAGGTTAGAGAAATTATCCAGGGAGAAAAGGAAGACCCATCCACTTTCTTAGAAAGAATGACAGACACCTTTCGTCAGTACACTGATATCAGCCCCGAAGATCCCAACAACGCCCGGCTGATAAACCTGACTTTTATTTCGCAGAGTGCCCCTGATAGTCAAAAAAAAAATTACAAAAATTAGAAGGAGGACTTGGGATGCCAATAGGGCAGCTGCATAAAGTAGCTTTTAAGGTGTTCAATAACCGGGACCAGGTAGCAGAACAAAAAGAAAAACAAAAGATGAAACAAAAGGCAGCCTTACTAGCAGCAGCCTCTGCCCCCCGCCCCGAATGAAGAAGGCGGAAGGGAGATAAGAACCCTAAGAAGGATCACCCCGGGGCGAGGAGGGAGACCTTTAGAACCTGACCAGTGCGCCTTCTGTAAACGACGGGGCCACTGGAAGCGGGAGTGCCCAGAGAAAAGGGAAAGGCGAGACAGACCAAAATCGGCCACTCTCCAGGCTTATCCGGAAGGGCCGGCACAGTTGAAGGATTCCGAATGACGGGGCCCAGGGGCTCAAACCTCGTTGGCTATCTCCTACCGTGAGCCCCGGGTAACTCTAAAGGTGGGAGGACCCCCTATTGACTTTATTCTGGACACGGGTGCCACCTTTTCGGTTTTGAACACTGTGGAATCTCCCCTTAGTGCGCTTACTGCCCCGGTGGTAGGGGTTTCAGGAAAACTTTCAACTCGGCCTTTCCTCCAACTGGTGAATTGTGAAATTGGAAAAGACTTGTTATACTATAAATTCCTTTATATGCCGGAATGCCCCGCCTCCCTCCTCGGGAGGGATATATTGTCAAAACTTGGGGCACAATCACCTTTGCACCATCTCGAATTTTGGTGCAAATTCTGCCGGAACAGGCATGCGCTTTGCAAGCAGCCTTGCTGCTGGAGGAACCAGCGGCCCCTAGCGACATCCCTGTCCACATACAAGAAGCGAACCTGGAAGTCTGGGCGTCAGGGAGGCTGGGAAGGGCCAGGTTCACTGAGCCAGTCAAAATTCCCCTAAAGCCTGGAGCACCTGTTGTAAATCAGAAACAATACCTGCTCCATAGAGAAGCTCTGGAAGGGATTGCTCCACTGGTCCAAAGATATATAGAAATTGGACTTTTAAGACCATGCCGGTGACCATATAACACCCCCGTTCTGCCAGTGTTAAAGCCCGGGACAGGAGAATATCGGTTTGTACAAGACTTAAGAAAGATTAATCAAATAGTAGAAGATATTCACCCGGTTGTGCCCAACCCATATATGCTTGGTTTTCAGTATTAGATCTGAAAGATGCTTTCTTTTGCATTCCCTTGCATCCTGAGTCTCAACTTTTGTTTGCATTTGAATGGACTGATTTAGAAACAGGGACCAAAAGGCACCTCAAATGGCAGGTGCTGGTCCAAGGGTTCAAGAACTCCCCCACAATTTTCGGAGAGACATTGGCTAAAGACATGAGGGCCTTGCAACTAGAAAAGGGAATGGTCTTACAGTATGTGGATGATATTTTAGTGGCAAGTGAAAGTCAAGAAGACTCATCAAAATACCATCCTGGTCTTAAACCATCTGGCTAGGTGTGGATACCGAGTTTCCAAGAGGAAGGCCCAAATATCACAACAATAATAAGATATCTGGGGTTCCAAATATCACAGGGGCAGCGGAGCCTTCTCCAGGACCAGCCAGAAGCTATTATGTGGGTAGTGCCCCCTACCTCTAAGCAACAACTTAGAGGTTTTCTTGCGATGGCAGGTTTTTGTCGAACCTGGATACCAGGGTTTGGACTGATGGCAAAACCCTTGTATGAAGCCCTGAAGGGAGAGGATAAAGAACCCCTGTTTTGGACTGCTGAATGTCAACAAGCCTATGAAAAAATTAAATATAAATTAATGACGACCCCAGCATTAGGGTTACCGGGTCTCCAGAAACCATTTCAACTGTTTGTACATGAGAGACAGGGAGTTGCTCTGGGAGTGTTGACCCAGACTTTGGGACCAACCAAGAGGCCAGTAGCCTATTTTTCAAAACAGCTAGACAACGTGGCTCGAGGATGGCCCCCTTGCCTCCAAGCTGTGGCTGCAACATGTGACTTACTGTAAGAAGCTGAAAAATTTACCCTAGGACAAAAAGTGATGGTTCACACGCCTCACGCTGCCCTTCCCCTCTTAGAACAACAGTGGGGGTTTTGGCTTATGGCAGGACGCATGGGGAAATATCAAGCAATCCTATTAGACAACTCAAATGTAATCTTAAAGGCTGTCTCTGCTCTCAACCCAGCCACCCTACTACCCATCTCAGAAGAAGGGCCAATACATGACTGTTTAGAGATTATAGAAGAGGTTTATTCCAGCAGGCCCGATTTGTCAGACACCCCTTTAACTGACTCCGAGCTAGAAATGTACACCGATGTTAGCAGCTTCATGTATAAAGGACATCGAAGGGTGGGCTATTCAGTAGTGACTTGGGCTGAAATTTTAGAGGCTGCTCCGCTTCCTGCTGGCACCTCGGCACAAAAAGCCAAGTTAATAGCCCTTGGACAGCCCCTATGGCTGGGAGCAGGAGGGTGTATAACAGTGTACACTGACAGCAGATATGCCCATCTTGTGGTCCACTCCCACGGGGCATTGAGGAAGGAGAGGGGCCTCCTTACGTCTGCTAGCAAAGAGATAAGCATGTACCAGAAATTCTTGAGCTCCTAGAAGCAGTCAATGATCCTCTCCAGGTGGCAGTGGTGTATTGCCCCAGGCACCAGAAGAGAAAATCCCCTGAAGCTGTAGGGAACCGGAAAGCAGACCCAGAGGCCAAAAGGGCTGCAATGAGAGGAGATGAAATAGGGAAAGAAATGGCCCTGATCCCTCACCTGGACCCTACTGCCCTTCCTACACCTACCTAAACCACTCAAGACTTAAAAACGGCTGAAAAATGGGATTTTCACCCGGTTCCCCATTCCAGCTGGTTAGTGAACTCCGAAGGAAACGTACTGTTACCAGAAGCCCAAGTATATAGTGTAGTATCGACTTTACATGAGGGAACTCATTATGGGAGAGATGCCAGTCTTGAGTGGATCCAACAGGTGGTCGCAGGACCAAGTCTCCTCAAGGCCATTCAAGAAGTCACAAGAAGATGCCACCTTTGCGCAAAGAACAACCCAAAGACTGTGCCCCATCCAACAGAGCCAGGAGTCCAACATCAAGGAACTAACATGGGAGAACATTGGCAAATAGATTTTACAGTGATGCCCCGGGTACCTGGAAACTTCAGGTATCTGTTGGTCTTTATGGATACCTACTCAGGGTGGGTAGAGGCTTTCCCTTGTCGAACTGAACAAGCTCGAGAAGTAACTAAGGTACTACTCAAAGAGATTATCCCTAGGTTCGGATTGCCAATTTCAATTCAAAGTGACAATGGAGGAGCTTTCGTGGCACAAATAACCCAAGAAATCAGCAAAGCCCTGGATATAAATTGGAAGCTACAGTCTTCCTGGAGGCCACAGCCAACAGGGAAGACTGAGAAGATGAATCACACCCTAAAAAAGGCTCCGGCAAAAATATGTCAGGAGACTAACTTAATATGGTTACAAGTCCTGCCTATTGCACTGCTTAGAATCCGAGTGGCCCCTCGAAGTGGGCTTGAGTTAAGCCCTTATGAATTAGTATATGGGAGACCATTCCTGAGAAAGTCCACCTTCCCCACCTCAGTAATGACTGAGGTGGAAAAGAGAGACTGGATCCGTTCTCTGGGAGCTGTTGTAAACATTATTAACCAATATGCCTCTCTCCATCTGTCTTTTCCCTCTGGTACCCCTCTTCACAGATTCCGGCCAGGAGATTGGGTATTACTAAAAGGTTGGAGACACCAGCACCCTGAAGACCAGCTGGTTCCCAAATGGGAGGGGCCTTTTGAAGTCCTCCTGACTACTCGCTCATCTTTAAAGTTGGCAGGAGTGACTGCATGGGTGCATCATTCCAGAGTAAAAACAGCCCCGCTTGAAAAAGAAGTAACTGAGGAGTCACCTTATTCCTGCACACCGGTTCAAGATTTAAAGTACAGGTCTAAAAAAGTCACAAAATCATAGTTTTAACCTTTGTTTTCCTTTTCTTCCAAGGCACACACCACACCATGGCAACAAATCAGGCCCCTCTGATTCTGCAAACCAGAGGGACTCTGACCTTACAAGTAGGAGATACCCTGACTCTTCCGTGTGTCGTAGCATCTCTGACTCCAGTTGGCCCCATAAAATGGATACCGGTAACCCGGGAGAAAGAACAGACGGTTGTCTGGGACTTCAGAACTGCTGGCTCCTCCCGAGTGACCCCCATGGCTGACACCACTCGGTCATAGAATCGAGACTTTTCAATCATTATTTCAGATATAACCTTGTGTGAAGTTTAAAAAAGGGTTGCCAAAAGATATTGAAATCAGTAGGGGGGAAGGAATCCAGGTAGTTGTAGGATATCAAGAGCCTGTCCACCTCCCAGGGGGGTGGGACTGGTCATCCAATGGCCTAGTCACCATGTACCAAGTGGTGGCTGGGGGGGAAATCTCAGCAACTGCTGGATATGCCATCATCTTCCTCGGTGAGGAGCACCTTTAAGCCCCATGGCAGCCCCAATTTTTGTCTATCACAAGGATGTCCCTAACTGTACCTTAACACACCATGCCCCTAAGGCCCCAATCCGAGCTCAGCTCGTACAGTACCCATTTCCCATACTTTGTTTTCTCCTCACTAATCTATATAATCATACCTCAGGAACCAAATGGAAAACAAAATCACAAAGTCCCCTAGCTAAAGTCACATGGCAGGTTTTTTGAGACTTCCAGCTTCTTTCGTCCTGCAACGAATCTTTGACCGTACCCCGGTTGATTCACATCAACTCTAGTATTCCCAATGGCCCCAATAAGAATCTATCCTTGTGTGCTCCACCAAGATACACCTTCCTATGTGGAGGGAGACCCTACCCCACCAGTGAAGTCCCCGTCCTTAGGCCATCACCTTACACCTGGGCCATTCAATGCTTAACAGGAGTTCACTTTGTGGGACAGTGTACTCTGAGGTTCCTGACTTTCCCAACCCAAGTTCATCCACCATCTGTCCAACACACCATGAAGATCCCCCAAAAGAAAAGGGATGTGATTTCAGTAGATCCTACATCCCTAGAAATGACAGGGATGGAAAGTAACCCTGTTCTAGAGGAAAACGGTTTTGGGTGGTGGTTCTTGAGAACAATTATTCCAGGCTTAGGAATGTACCACATGGAAGTGGCCATTAGAAACTTGTCAGAGACTGTCCACCTACTAGCCCTAGGAACTGAAAAGGCACTTAGAGCACAACAAACTTCTTTAAACTCCTTAGCAGAGGTGGTCCTAAATAATAGAATAGTCGTAGACTTCTTTTATTAGCCAAATCGGGAGGAGTGTGTACTGTGATTAACAAAACCTGTTGTGCCTGGATAAACACCACCAGAGAAGTAGAGGTAAGACTACATACTATCCACAAGGTAACCAAATAGACTGCCCCAACACCTAGGCAAGAGAGCATGTGGGATTGGTTCACTAAACTTTTCCCCACCTTCGGGTCCTGGTTGACTGCTTTAATAACTTTGGGAGTAACAGTCACCTTGGTCTGCATTTGCACCCCCTGTCTAATAAAAGTGGTTACCAGGGGCGCCACCAACACCCTCAAGGCTGGAGAGGTCTTTGCTCTGGTAGACCAAACTACTCCTTTCCCAGACTCCGGGGATGTGTGTCTCTTAATCCAAAGAGACGTTGCCGAATTTCATCTTTCCAAACTGCAACCTGTATATGACCGCTAGTAAATATCAGGTTTCTGTCCCCATCCGATGTCCCCATCCAGCAGGAAGTGGCTAGAGAGAGACACGGTGCCCTGTTTCCCAAGATTGAGAAACCTACAACAAAAAACGGGGATTGAAACAGGCTGCTCAGCCATATCTTAAACAGTACCTGAGCCAATTTTTTTTCCTTCTTCTTCCTTCTTTCTCTCCTTTCCCTCCCCTAGCCCATCCCTGCCTCCAAGTAAGATCCTGATGTTAGCTCCCCAAATGGTTAAGTGTTAACCAATGTTTCCTCTAAGACTGTAGAAAACAAGTGATATTGATCTAAGCCTGTCAAATAAGACGAAGAATGGCACCAGCTACCCCCTGAGCTGATGGAATAATGGCAGGACAAGATCAACATGTTTGAGATAGGACCACCAAAACCAAACAGAAGAAAGAGAGCGCACATTCCACAAGTCCCGAAAACTTATGGCGCCTTTTCCCTTAAAAACCCGAACCCACCGGTAGTCTGGGGAGACAGACGACTTTAGGAGGAGATCATTCCCCTCTGTCTCCATATACCAGTATATCTAATAAAGTTCTTGCTACCCACCTCGCCCCTGTCTCAAGAATTAGCTATTTGTGGCAGGCGTCTCTAACTCGCGAAATTGCGTTAACATTTGTATTAGAATGGACTTGACTCTCAGACTTTCCTGGGAGTCGGCGTCTTAGGGCTCTTCTAGCCATTGCAGTTCAGTCACCAGCTACACAACCCCTTCGGACCAGGTGTGAGGTCGTTTAAATAGCAGTGCAGGAAATGGATTCAAATGAGCACTTTCCTTATATGACACCAAACAAGCAAAAGGGTTTCAGTGGATCACCTCCAAGAAGGCACCTCATTTTGCCTTTAGACCAGAGATGGGAGAAACAAGCATCCAAATCTATTTGTTCACCAGAACCTATGGTGAGAAGGTTGGGAAGTGGGAAGTGAACACACTTAAAACTTCTCACCTGCAATGTCTTGTGTCAGTGCTTTGATTCACCATTGTCAAGAAGAAATGGGGTGTTGTTTGTAAATTTTCTACACATTTCTGCAAACCTATTGGATTACGTGATTATTCAGATAGTCAAGCAGAACCCATAGCCTTATACTACACCTATCTGCACCAGGTACTAGGCTTACCACTTCTGAAAAACTCCATTAAAAAAACACATCTATTCTAACTTGACTTCATGTGCCATAGATTTGGATATTAATTTCAAAAGAAGTTGAAATAGTGGGAGATGGGGAAGATTGAGTTTCTCCCACTCTGTCCACTACTAACCTTCCTACTTATATTGAACGCTAAAATGAGAACTAAAAAAGGAGACCAAAATGTGTGACAAGGGACTGTGAAGAACATTCCATATTAATGATCTTCAGAGGATCACTGACAAATATCAGAAATATATACTGGAACAATTGTGGATTTTCCCTCAAATCTAATGTCTCTAAGGACTTCTCTGCTGGATATCTATGGAAGAAGAAAACATTCCCTGCATGTCATTTAACAATGTCCTTAGAAAGAAATCGTCTAGAGATAAAATCTTTTAGGGATGCTGAAAGATCACCTGACATACCATTATAGTCTCTTCTTTCTTTCCTTTTTTTTAAAAATAATTTTTATTGTGCTTTAAGTGAAAGTTTACAAATCAAGTCAGTCTCTCACACAAAAACCCATATACACCTTGCTACACACTCCCAATTACTCTCCCCCTAATGAGACAGCTCGCTCTCTCCCTCCACTCTCTCTTTTAGTGTCCATTTCGCCAGCTTCTAACCCCCTCCACCCTCTCATCTCCCCTCCAAACAGGAGATGCCAACATAGTGTCAAGTGTCCACCTGATCCAAGAAGCTCACTCCTCACCAGCATCCCTCTCCAACCCTTTGTCCAGTAGTCTCTTCTTTCTGAGAAGACGTGAAACCAGAATTTCAAGACTGACTGAAATAGAAAAGACTAGATCTGTTTCTCTTAACATGTCAAGGAGTGGCATAAGCACCATACTTTGAGCTTACTCTATTGCTTTCATTTTAGAAAAATGATGTGAATCTGGCACTTTTGATGATTTTAAAAACCCAAAAACCAAACCCATTGCCGTTGAGTCGATTCCGACTCATAGCTACCCTATACGACAGAGTAGAACAGCCCCATAGAGTTTCCAAGGAGCGCCTGGTGGATTTGAACTGCTGACCTTTTGGTTAGCAGCCGTAGCACTTAACCACTATGACACCAGGGTTTCCTTGATGATTTTAGGCCTTAAATTATCAAAAAGATCAGGGCTTGACAACATTTCCTAACGACATTGCAACTATATGTCATAATCATTCTTTGCCCAAGAGATTGAGATAGAAATTCAGTATTTTCACAGCCTCAGCCTCCAAGGAAGTCTAGCTCTGAACTGGAAGGTAGAACTAATGTTAAGGGTAGAGATGTTTGTAAGGACAACTAGTGGGTGGCTAGGGTGGGCAGGGTGGTGCCTGTTAACATCTTAGTTGTCAGCATCTTGGAAGGAATTACCGGAAATGATTCACCAGGATAGCTATCTGAAAAGCTGATTCATGGGGGGAAGAAAGACGTCTGAAAAATAAAAAGAAAACAGCAGCCTCCAATACAATAACTTGCCTTTTTGACAATTTTAACTAGTCTGCTATCTATTAAAAACAAAACCAAACCCATTGCCTTTGAGTCAATTCAGACTCATAGCAACCCTATAGAACAGGGTAGAACTGCCCCCTAGAGTTTCCAAGGAGCACCAGGTGGATTTGAACTGCTGACCTTTTGGTTCGCAGCTGTAGCACTTAACCACTACACCACCAGGGTCTCCCTGCTATCTATGGCCTGGCTGAAATAGCTCTCTGAGGACTTTAGCTCAAATGTCAATTATAACATAGTTAAAGCAGAAATTTTCTTATTAAAAGGACAGCAGTCTAGAGGAAAGAGTAATGCTGAATATGGTGATGAAATTATTGCTTTTGAAATGGGATTCAGATGCTAAAGGGAAAAGCCTGATCTGGGATTTTGCCTTCTCTCTCTGATTTTGCATTCCTACATTTAATTTTCACAGTAGTGCCCTCATGCAGTGCAAATATATTTCCTTCTAAAGTCCTTTAAAAAATAGGGTTGTCCACTTTGAAGAGTGGCATCTGGGGTCTTAAACGCTAGCAAGCAGCCATCTAAGATGCATCAATTGGTCTCAACCCACTTGGATCAAAGGAGAATGAAGAACACCAAGAACACAAGGTGATTATGAGCCCAAGAGACAGAAAGGGCCACGTGAACTAGAGACTACATCATCCTGAGACCAGAAGAACTAGATGGTGCCCGTCTACAACTGATGACTGCCCTGGCAGGGAACACAACAGAGAACCCCTGAGGGAGCAGGAGAGCAGTGGGATGCAGACCCCAAATTCTCATAAGACCAGACTTAATAGTCTGACTGAGACTGGAAGGACCCCAGTGGTCATGGCCCCCAGACCTTCTGTTGCCTCAGGACAGGAACCATTCCCGAAGCCAACACTTCAGACATGGACTGGACCAGACAATGGGTTTGAGAGGGATGCTGGTGAGGAGTGAGCTTCTTGGAACAGGTGGACACTTAAGACTATGTTGGCATCTCCTGCCTAGAGGGGAGATGAGAGGGTGTGTTTGGGTTTGTGGGTGAGAGACTGACTTGATTTGTAAACTTTCACTTAAAGCACAATAAAAATTATTTAAAAAAAAAAATAGGGTTGTCATTGCTGTTGAGTCGATTCCGACTCATGGTGACCCTATGGGACAGGGTGGAACTGCCCCATGGGGTTTCCAAGGCTGTAAATCTCAACCAAAGCAGAAAGATGTGACAGCCCTGGAAGCCCTATGGGGCAGTTCTACCCTGTCCCATAGGGTCACCATGAGTCGGAATCCACTCAACGGTAGTGGGTTTGGTTGGAATCTTTACAGAAGCAGATGGCCAGATCTTTCTCCTACGGAGCCACTGGTGAGTCTGAATCCCTGAGCTTTAGGTTAACACCCAAACGCTTAACCACTGCACCACCAGGACTCCTTACACACACACTCTCAAAAAAAATAGGGTTTTACTCTTGAGTGAAAGCTTTAATCAAAATGCCATCTTCCACCAAAAAAGGTGGGAAATAAGAGACATTGAGAATGTAACATAAAGAATGTCTGCTATTAGTTTAATTTTAGAGGGCTGGCATATTTGGGCAGGAGAAAGATGTGGCAGTCTGCTTCCATAAAGATTTACAGCCTTGGAAACCCTATGGGGCAGTTCTACTCTGTCCTACAGGATCGCTATGTTGGAATTGACTCAATGGCAGTGAGTATGGTTTTTTGTTTTGGGCATATGTGGAAAGGTTCTTTTATTAACGCTGCCTCATTGTAAGATATAAAACCCCTTACTCTGATTACATTTTTATTCTGGTAGTGTGGTATCCAAGCAGTGTACCACTTCTGCTATGTAATTCTGAGAATTCTCATTCCTAGAGTACCTGAGCCACAAAAAGTACACTACGGAGGCTGTAGCTATATCACCATTAGCAGCTTGCTCTTATCATTACTCACTACCTTTGAACAGAAGGTTTCCTGCCTATGCCTTTGAAAGCAAGAATCAGTTCCCATTGCATGAAAAGGAGGTTTAGATTATTTAAAGATGTTAGTTATTAGAAGACTAAAATACCAATTGAATAACCAGATTAATTTGGAAATCTACTCACACTGGGAATCTACAACAAATTCCAAGAGAGATTACTACCTAAGAGCTGAGAAATTGAAGAGTCTGAGAAAGTGCTGAGGGCTTAGCAATAATTCTGTACTTCTCTTTGAGTCAGGTGTTTTGGTTCAGATGATTCTGGCTCGACTCAAGAAAAAGTTAGAACCATTATTGGTTTCAAAGCATATTCTACTGACTTTGCAAGTCAAATAAACTTCCTCCTTTAATATGGAACAAACAATAAAGAGAATAAAGTAATTAGAAGAAAAAAATTTGTAGGAAGAAGATACATATGGAGTGATGTGGATGTTGTGAGAATAACTGTTTCAATGGAACATATAAACCAAACTTAATTTTGGAAAATAATGAAGTTGAGGCCTTTGTCATTACTGTATAAAATTTCAGAATCGCTGTTGCAAACAGACGTATATAATTTTGCTTCATTTCTGGTATACAACATTTTACATTTCAATTTCAACTTCTAAGTTGTCTTGTAATTGGGACTGTATTTGAACATCACGAAAACCAGATATTTATTATAGATGCATCTGTATCAGCAGTGAGAAACAAATGAGCAAAGCTGATACTATAGGAGAAGATAAAGCTCACATAATTTGCACTGGAAATCTGTCTATAGGTTTGCTGCCAGCTAAAAAATGGAAGAACTCAGACTGAATATGATCCATTATTTATTGATTTAAGTCAACACATATACCAAGTACTTTTTTCACACTAGGCAAGATGCTAAGTAGCACAGGGATACCAAGAGGTGAGAGAGTTTCTGCCTTTAAGCAGTTGATCAAAGTAACGACCAATATTTATGAAGCGAGTGTTTTATGTCAAGAGAAGTACCTACTAAGGGATTCAAGAAAATCTGGGTGGGGGGGGAACTTCACAGATGTCCATTATAATATATAGCAATAATGGTAATTACCATTTTCTGAACCACAGCTATTAAATACATTATATATTTTATCTTATTTTAATCCTCACACCTGCTTACAAAGAGATATTTATATTCTCATCTTACAGATGAGAAAACTAAGGCTCTGAGAAGATAAGTAGCAGAGCTAGGATTCAAATCCAGCCACTAAGTCTGTTCCATCAGAACTGCTAGATCCTGGTTAATTGCTGCTCTCACTCCTGAGCCCCTCAAAATACTTTACCCTAAATGGTTGTTTTTCCCTTCCCTTTGCTTTCTTCCTTGCCCGAAGGCTTTTCGGTCCACATAGGACACACGTAGCTCACTCACACAGTAAATCCAAATTGTTTAGTTTTCCCTTCTCTGTAAATTAAATGGGTAAAATGTTCATCTGTGGAAATTTGCCTGTGATGTTTTTATACCGTAAAGTAACGACAGACCGAGATCATGTAACACATATAATTTTTGTTGAATGTTAGCACCAAGTACATTGAACACATCAGGGTTAAGAAATTTAATTTGTCAGGTTTTCAGTGAGACAAAACATAAACTGCATTGAGACTATTAAAAAACAGGTATGGTTGATTCTCCAATGGTAAGGGCACATGAATACATTAAAAATGTTTCCAGAGTTTAAACACCTCAGGGAACTCATATTTAGAAATGATTATGTTTACTATTACTTTTTTTTTTTTTTTTACTATTACTTAGGCTGACTTTCTTCCTCTGTTTTGTCTCATTTTTGTCACCACTCCTGGACAGAAAAGTAAGTTATGAAAAAGGAAATTCAATACTTTTGCTACATAGAGAAGCTCTGATAAAAGTATCAATTAATAGAGCACAATTCATGCTGCATCACCTCTACACAGTGCAGCGATGACTAAGATGATGTCCAAGATGAAGAGTTTAAAATTAATAAAATAGGAGGTAATTAATAAAGTAGAATGTCATATAGTATAGTAGTTAAGTGCCAAACCATGGAATAAGTTAAATCTAATTTTGAGTAATTCAGGTTTAGCTAGGAATCCTAAACAATTACTTGATCTATACGAGCCTTGCCTTATTTTTTTTTAGTTATCTAGTGCTGCTGTAACAGAACTATCATGGGTGGATGGATGGTTTTCACAAAAAGAAATTTATTTCTTCACAGTAAAGCAGCCTAAAAGTCCAACTTCAAGGTGTCAGCTCCAGGGAAAGGCTTTCTCTCTCTGTTGGCCTTCTCATCAATCTTCCTCTGGATTAGGAGCTTCTCCACACAGGAACCCCAGGTCCAAAGGACATGCTTTGCTCCTGGTACTGCTTTCTTGGTACTGTGAGGTCCCCCTGTCTCTCTGCTTGCTTCTTTTATATCTCAAGAGACTGCCTCAAGAGACAATCCAATCTCATAGGCTGAGTCCTACCTCACTAACACAACCGTTGTGCATCCTCTCTCATCAATGTTATAGAGGCAGGATTTACAACATGTAGGAGAGTCACACAATACCAGGAATCATGGCCCAGCCAAGCTGATACACATATTTTGGGGGGGGGGGGACATAATTCAATCCGTGACAAGCCTGTTTCCTTATCTGAAAATGAGGACAATAAGATCTGCCCAAATAGTTGTTGTGAGGGTTATATAAGAGAATAGATGTCTAAGTGCTTAACATGTTGCCCTACACATAAGTGTTTAATAAAATAGCAAAGGCCAGGGTTCTACTATCAGTAAATCACTACACTAGGCTTGAAGAGTTTTCTATCTCCAGCTCTTTGCACATGTCATTATAATACTTTGTCTTCTCGAGTCCCCTTTGAAGTCTTCTGTTCAGTTCTTTTACTTCGTCATTTCTTCCTTTTGCTTTAGCTGCTCGAAGTTCGTGAGCAAGTCTCAGAGTCTCCTCTGAGACCCTCTTTGGTCTTTTCTTTCTTTCCTGTCTTTTCAGTGACCTCTTACTTTCTCCAAGTATGATGTCCTACTACAGATTGCATATGAGCAGTTGATGGTCTGTTCCACAGTCAGCCCCTGGTCTTGTTCTGACTGGTGATATTGAGCTTTTCCATCGTCTCTTTCCACAGATGTAGTCAATTTGATTCTTGTGTGTTCTATCTGGCGAGGTCCATGTGTATAGTCGCCATTTATGTTGGTGAAAGAAGGTATTTGCAATGAAGAAGTCGTTGGTCTTGCAAAATTCTACCATTCGATCTCTGGCATTGTTTCTATCACCAAGGCCATATTTTCCAACTACTGATCCTTCTTTGTTTCCAACATTCACATTCCAATCACCAGTAATTATCAATGCATCATGACTACAGGTTCAGTCAAAAGAATTAGTCGATGTTCAGCCATTTCAAGAGGTGGCATATGATCAGGAACAGATAATACTGAAGGAAGAAGTCCAAGCTGCTCTGAAGGCATTGGCAAAAAACAAGGCTCCAGGAATTGATGGAATATCAAATGAGAAGTTTCAACAAACGGATGCAGTGCTGGAGGTGCTCACTTGTCTATGCCAAGAAATATGGAAGACAGCTTCCTGGCCAAGTGACTGGAAGAGATCCATATTTATGACTATTCTCAAGAAAGGTGATCCCACCAAATGAGAAATTATAGAACAATATCATTAATATCACAGGCAAGCAAAATTTTGCTGAAGATCATTAAAAAATGGCTGCAGCATTGTATCAACAGGGAACTGCCAGAAATTCAGCCTGGTTTCAGAAGAGGACGTGGAACCAGGGATATCATTGCTGATGTCAGTTGGATCCTGGCTGAAAGCAGAAAATAACAGAAGGATGTTTACCTGTGTTTTATTGACTATGCAAAGGCATTCAACTGTGTGGATCAAAACAAATTATGGATAACCTTGCGAAGAATGGGAATTCTAGAACACTTAATTGTGCTCAAGAGGAATCTTTATGTAGATCAAGAGGCAGTTGTTCGGACAGAACAAGGGGATACTGACTGGTCTAAAGTCAGGAAAAATGTGCATCAGGGTTGTATCCTTTCACCGTACCTATTCAATCTGCATGCTGAGCAAATAATCCAAGAAGCTGGACTATATGAAGAAGAACAGGGCATCAGGATTGGAGGAAGACTCATTAACAACCTGTGTTATGCAGATGACACAACATTGCTTGCTGAAAATGAAAAGGACTTCAAGCATTTACTGATGAAGATCAAAGACCACAGCCTTCCGTATGTCTTGCACCTCAACATAAAGAAAACAAAAATCCTCACAACTGGACCAATGAGCAATATCATGGTAAATGGAGAAAAGACTGAAGTTTTCAAGGGTTTCATTTTATTTGAATCCACGATCAACAGCCATGGAAGCAGTAGTCAAGAAATCAAACGACACATTGCATTTGGTAAGTCTGCTGCAAAGGACCTTTTAAAGTTTTGAAAAGTAAGGATGTCACCTTGAAGACTAAGGTGCGCCTGACCCAAGCTATGATATTTTCAATCGCATCATATGCATGTGAAAGCTGGATGGTGAATAAGAAGACCAAAGAAGAACTGACACCTTTGAATTGTGTTGGCAAAGAATATTGAATATACCATGGACTGCCAAAAGAACGAACAAATCTGTCTTGGAAGGAGTACAACCAAAACACTCCTCAGAAGTAAGGATGATGAGACTGCATCTTACATATTTTGGACATGTCAGGAGGGAGCAGTCCCTGGAGAAGGACATCATGCTTGGTAAAGTACAGGCTCAGTGGAAAAGAGGAAGACCCTCAACGAGGTGGATTGACACAGTGGCTACAACAATGAGCTCAAGCATAACACAACTGTAAGGACGGCGCAGGAGTGGGCAGTATTTTGTTCTGTTGTGCACAGGGTCGCTATGAGTCAGAACTGACTTGATGGCACCTAACAAGGCATGAAGGTGTTCTAAAGTACATAACTGAGTTAGGAAGCAAGACACAATGAGGAAAAGATTTGGGGATGATTTTTATGCTGTTCTCCAATAGCAATAATTTATACCTGGCTGCGGTTAGAAAGTCAAAACATTAATAACAACTTGAATCATTCTGGTTTCAAATTTCCCTGATCAAATTTGGTAAACACACTCAAGTCTTTGGGCAATTAGGGCTTACAATGCATCTTGTAGTCATGTCATGGGTCCAAAAAGGATTGTTTCTAAATATCTGAGGTTTTCAAGTAAGGATCTAGAAGTGAGTTCGTCATTTCTTCTTTGGTATTGAATAATTATTTTATTGTGCTTTAAAGTGCAAGTTTACAATTCAAGTCAGTTTCTCATACAAAAACTTACACACATGTTGTTATGTGACCCTAGTTGTTCTCCCTACAATGTGACAGTACACACCTTCTCTCCACCCTGTATTTCCTGTGTCCATTCAATGGGCTTCTGTCCCCCCTGCCTTCTTAACTCACCTCCAAACAGGAGCTGCCCACATAGACTCATGTGTCTACTTGAGCTAAGAAGCACACTCCTCACCAGTATCATTTTATGCCTTATAGTCCAGTCTAACCTTTCTCTGAAGAGTTGGCTTCGGGAATGGTTTTAGTTTTGGGCTAACAGACAGTCCGGGGCCATGACCTCTAGGGTCCCTCCAGTCTCTGACCATTCAGTTTGGTCTTTTTATTAGAATTTGAGGTCGGCATCCCACTTTTCTCCTGCTCCATCAGGGATTCTCTGTTGTGTTCCCTGTCAGAGCAGTCACTGGTGGTAGCTGGGCACCATCCAGTTCTTCTGGTCTCAGGCTGATGGAGTCTCTGGTTTATATGGCCCTTTCTGTCTCCTGGACTCATATTTTCCTTGTGTCTTTGGTAGTCTTCTTTCTCCTTTGCTTCAGTTGGGTTGAGACCAATTGATGCATCTTAGGTGGCTGCTTGCTAGCTTTTAAGACCCCGGAAGCCACTCACCAAAGTGGAATGGAGAACGTTTTCTTAATACACTTTGTTATGCTAATTGACCTAGATGTCCCCTGAAACCATGCTCCCCAGACCACTGCCCCTGCTACTCTGTCCCTTGAAGTGTTTGGTTGTATTCAGGAAACTTCTTAGCTTTTCATTTAGTCCAGTTGTGCTGACTTCCCTGTATTGTGTGTTGGCCTTCCCTTCACCTAAAATAGTTCTTGTCTACTATCTAATTAGTGAATACCTCTTTCCCCCCCGCCCCCCTCGTAACCATCAAAGAATATTTTCTTCTGTGTTTCAACCTTTTCTTGAGTTCTTTTAATAGTAGTCTCATACAATATTTGTCCTTTTGCAACTGACTAATTTCACTGAGCATAATGCCTTCCAGATTCCTCCATGTTATGAGCTGTTTCATGGATTCATTGTTGTTCATCGTTGCATAGTATTCTATTGTGTGAATATACCATAATTTGTTTATCCATTCATCCACTGATGGGCATCTTGGTTGTTCCCATCTTTTTGCTTTTGTAAACACTGCTGCAATGAACATGGGTGTAAATATATATATTCATGTGAAGGCTCTTCTTTCTCTAGGATATATTCCAGGAGTGGGACTACTGGATCATATGCAAGTTCTATTTCTAGCTTTTTAAGGAAGTGCCAAATCAATTTCCAAAGTGGTTGTACCATTTTACATTCCCACCAGCAGTGTATAAGTGTTGCAGTCTCTCCACAACCTCTTCAACAGTTATTATTTTGTGTTTTTTGGATTAATGCCAGCCTTGTGGGGGTGAGATGGTATCTCAGTATAGTTTTGATTTGCATTTCTCTAATGGCTAATGATCGTGACCATTTCCTCATGTATCTGTTAGCTACCTAAATGTCTTCTTTAGTGAAGTGCCTGTTCATATCTGTTGCCTATTTTTTAATTGGGTTATTTGTCTTTTTGTTGTTGAGGTAGATTTTAGAGATCAGACACTGATCGGATTTGTCATAGGCAAAAATTCTGTCCCAGTCTGTAGGTTGTCTTTTTACTCTTTTGGTGAAGTCTTTGGATGAGCATAAGTGTTTGACTTTTAGGAGTTCTCAGTTATCTAGTTTCTCTTCTAATGTTTATGTATTGTTAGTAATGTTTTGCCTACTGTTTATGCCATGTATTAGGGCTCCTAGCATCGTCCCTATTTTTTCTTCCATGGTCTTTATCATTTTAGATTTTATATTTAGGTCTTTGATCCACTTTGAGATAGCTTTTGTGCATGATGTGAGGCATGGGTCTTGTTTGATTTTTTTGCTGATGGATACCCAGTTATGCCAGCACCATTTGTTAAAAAGACTGTCTTTTCCCCATTTAACAGGCTTTGGGCCTTTGTGAAATATCAGCTGGTCATAGGTGGATGAATTTATGTCTGGATTCTCAATTCTGTTCCATTGGTCTATGTATCTGTTGTTGTACCAGTACGTGGCTATTTTGACTACTGTGGTGCCATAATAGGTTCTAAAATCAGGTAGTGTGGGGCCTCCCACTTTGTTCTTCTTTTTCAGTAATGCTTTATCTATCTGAGGCCTCTTCCCTTTTCACATGAAGTTGATGATTTGTTTCGCGATCTCATTAAAAAATGTCATTGGTATTTGAATTGGGATTGCATTGTATCTACAGATCACTTTGGGTATAACAGACATTTTTACAATGTTGAGTCTTCCTATCCATGAGCAAGGTATGTTTTTCCACTTATGTAAGCCTCTTTCGGTTTCTTGCAGTAGTGTCTTGTAGTTTTCTTTGTACCGATCTTTTATGTCTGTTGTTAGATTTATTCCTAAGTATTTTATCTTCTTGGGGGCTATTGTAAATGGCATTGATTTGGTGATTTCCTCTTCAACATTTTCTTTGTTAGTGTAGAAGAATCCAGCTGATTTTTGTATTTTTATCTTCTGTCCTGATGCTTTGCTGAAATCTTCTATTAGTTCCAGTAGTTTTCTTGTGGATTCTTCAGGGTTTTCTGCGTATAAAATCATATCATCTGCAAATAGAGATACTTTTACTTCTTCCTTACCAGTTTGGACACCATTTTTCTAGCCTAACTGCTCTGGCTAGGACCTTCAGCACAATGCTGAATAAGAGCAGTGATAAAGGGCATCCTTGTTTGGTTCCCATTCTCAAGGGGAATGCTTTCAGACTCTCTCCATTTAGGATGATGTTGGTTGTTGGCTTTGTATAAATGCCATTTCTTATTTTGAGGAATTTCCCTTCTATTCCTATTTTGCTGAGAGTTTTTATCATGAATGGGTGTCGAACTTTGTCAAATACCTTTTTTGCATCAATTGATAAGAGCATATGATTCTTGTCTTTTGTTTTATTTATGTGATGGATATTAATTTTCTAATATTAAACCATCCCTGCATACCTGGTATGAATCGCACGTGGTCATGCTGAATTATTTTTTTGATATGTTGTTGAATTCTATTGGCTAGAATTTTGTTGAGGATTTTTGCATCTAAGTTCATGAGGGATATTGGTCTATAATTTTCTTTTTACCTGGTTTTGGTATCATGGTTATGCTGGCTCCATAGAATGAGTTTGGGAGTATTCCATCCTTTTCTATGCTCTGAAATAGCTTTAGTAGTAGTGGTGTTAACTCCTTCCTGAAAGTTAGGTAGAATTCTCTAGGGAAGCTGTCAGGGTCAGGGCTTTTTTTGTTGTTGTTGGGAGTTTTTCTAATTACCTTTTCAATCTCTTCTTTTGTTATAGGTTTATTTAGTTGCTCTATCTCTGTGTTCATTTAGGTAGAGAGTGTGTTTCTAGAAATTTATCCATTTCCTCTAGGTCTTCAAATTTGTTAAAGTACAACTTTTCATAGTGTTCTCTCATGATTCTCTTAATTTCAGTTGGGTCTGTTGTGGTATCGCCCATCTCATTTCTTATTTGGGTTATTTGCTTCCTCTCCTGTTTTTCTTTGGTCAGTTTGGCCAGTGGTTTACTGATTTTGTTGATATTTTCAAGGAACCAGCTTTTGGTCTTGTTAACTCTTTCAATTGTTTTTCAGTTCTCTATTTCATTTAATTCTGCTCTAGTTTTTATTATTTGCTTTCTTCTGGTGCCTGAGGGCTTCATTTGCTGCTCTGTATTTGTCTGAGTTGTAGTTATAATTCTTTGATTTCGGTCCTTTCTTCTTTTCAGATGTGTGTATTTATTGCTACAAATTTACCTGTGAGCGCTGCTTTTGCTGTGTATCAAAGATCCTGGTAGGAGGTGTTTTCATTCTCATTTGACTCTATGAATTTTACTCCGTCCTTAATTTCTTGTATAACCCAGTAGTTTTTGAGCAAGGTGTTGTTCAGTTTCCATATGTTTGATTTTTTTCCTTTTTCTGTTATCGATTTCTGCTTTTATGACCTTATAGTCAGAGAAGATGGTTTGTAATATTTCAATGCTTTGGATTCTGTTAAGGCTTGCTTTATTGCCTAATATGTGGTCTATTCTGGAGAATGTTTCATGTGTGTTGGAAAAGAAAGTATACTTGGCTGCCGTTGGGTGGAGTGTTCTGTATATGTCTATGAGGTCAACTTGGTTGACTGTGGCATTTAGATCTTCTGTGTCTTTATTGAGCTTCTTTCTGGATGTTCTGTCCTTCACCGAAAGTGGTGTGTTGAAGTATCCTACTATTATTGTGGAGCTGTCTACTTCTCTTTTCACTGCTGTTAGAGTTTATGTATTTTGGAGCCCTGTCATCGGGTGCATAAATATTTATTATGGTTATATCCTCCTGGTATATTGACCCTTTAATCATTATATAGTGTCCTTCTTTATCCTTTGTGGTGGATTTTACTTTAAAATCTATTTTGTCAGAAATTAATATTGCCACTCCTGCTCTTTTTTGACTGTTGTTTGCTTGATACATATTTTTTCCATCCTTTGAGCTTTAGTTTGTTTGTCTTTAAGTCTAAGGTGTGTCTCTTGTAGACAGCATATAGATGGATTCTTTTTTAAATCCATTCTGCCATTCTTTGTCTCTTTATTGGTGCATTTAGTCCACTTACATTCAGTGTAATTATGAATAGGTGTGAGTTTAGTGACATCATTTGGATGTCTTTTTTAGTGTTTTTCACAGTTTCTTCCACTTAATTTTCTGTACTGAGTAGTTTTTCTTTATATATTTTCTTTTCCTCTTTTTCATTTTTATTGCTTTTGTATTTGCTGAGTCTTCATGTTTTTCTTTTTTATTTTGATGTGTAGGATTGTTAACTTTCCTTGTGGTTACCTTGATATTTACCCCTATTTTTCTAAGTTTAAATCAAGCTTTTACTTCTTTATATTGCCTTGACTTCCTCTCCGTATGAAAAATCTATGACTACTTATTTTTTAGTCCCTTTTTTAAAAACTTAATGTTGTCATCTTTTACATAATGCCATCTCTATTTCCCTGTTTTGAGCATTTTAGCCTTATTTTTGTGATTTCCCTATCTGGGTTGATATTTGGTTGTTCCGTCCTGTGTTCTAGTCTTGGGTTGTTATCTGATGCTATTGATTTTCTAACTGGAAGGCTCCCTTTAGTATTTCTTGTAATTTTGGTTTGGTTTTTGCAAATTCCCTAAACTTCTGTTTGTCTGGAAATGTCCTAATTTCACCTTCATATTTGAGAGAGTTTTGCTGGATAGATAATTCTTGGTTGGCAATTTTTTTCCTTCAAGGCTTTATATATGTCATCCCATTGCCTTCTTGCCTGCATGGTTTCTACTGAGTAGTCTGAGCTTAGTCTTATTGACTGTCCTTTGTAGATGGTTTTCCATTTACCTAGCTGCTCTTGAAATTCTCTCTTTGGTTTTGGCAAGTTTGACTATAATATGTCTTGGTGAGTTTCTTTTGGGAACTACCTAGTGTGGGGTTTGGTGAGCATCTTGGATAGATATCTTCTCATCTTTGATGACATCAGGGAAGTTTTCTGCCAACAAATCTTCAACAATTCTCTCTGTATTTTCTGTTATCCTCCCCCCTTCACCTTGTGGTATTCCAATCACTCATAGGTTATTCTTCTTGACAGAGTCCCACATAATTCCTATGGTTTCTTCATTTTTTAATTTTTATCCAATTTTTCCTCAAATACGTTGGTGTCAAGTGCTTTATCGTCAATCTCACTGTCTGACTTCCACTGCCTCAATTCTGCTCCTATGACTTTTCTATTGAATTGTCTAATTCTGAAATTTTATTGTTAATCTTCTAGATTTCTGGTTGCTGTCTCTCTAAGGATTCTTGCAGCCTATTAAATTTGTCATTATGCTCTTTTCTAATCTTCTTGAAGTTCCTCTAATACTTCGTCTGTGTGTTCCTTGGCTTGTTTTGTGTTTTGTCTGATCTCCTTCTTGAGTTCTTGAAGAGTTCTGTATATTAATCCTTTGTATTCCACTCCAGTAATTCCAGGAAGTTATCTTCATCCAGAAGATTTCTTGATTCTTTGTTTTGGAGCTTGCTGAAGCCATCACAGTCTGCCTCTTTATGTGATTTGATACTGACTTTTGTCTCTAAGCCATCAATAATTTATTTATTTATGTTTGCTTACTGTGTCCTAGCTTCTTGTTTTGTTTTGATATGCTCAAATAGGCTGCCTCAGTGAGCTAGTTTGATTATTGTCACCTTTGAAGCTCTAACGTCCTGTCACCAGGTGGTTAGAGCTGTCACTAGGTATATGAGCCTGGGAGCCTCTTTACTTTTCTTGTATAGATTCAGCACAGGTGTCCAGGTAGTTGGTCACCAAGGGGTGATTGGCATAGGCACAGGTATCTGGCGGCATTAGGGGGTCAAGCACTGAACAAGGCAGGGGGCTGACAACCTCCCCTGAGTGTCTGTGAGGAAAGCGTGTCCCTGTTCCCTAAAGTGCATTTCTGCTGGACTGTGGGCACCCAATGCTGTTGGCTGTAAGGACTGGGAAGCATCACTTTTCCTTGGACCCTTATTGGCTAAGTGGCATGGGTTGTGACACCAGTCCTCAGGCCCCTGATGTGGGTAGGTAAGGACCCTGCTTAACAGGCAGAGCTGTGTCAAACGTCATGAACCTACCTCTCCACCATATAGCTGAAACAACTGAAGTTAGACTTTAGGTATCTTATTGCACTGTGCTAATGAGGGCCTGCACTGCTGAAATGGGCCCACACAGGTCTATGCAGGGATGAAAAGTATTCAATGTCCGTGGACCCCTTACACCTGTGCCTAGGTAAAGGAGCTGTTTTTGCCAAGTTCTCAGCTTAGGGGAGCCAACAGATTATTTTTTCCCTGTTAGTTCTTTCTCCGAAACCAGGAGGATGGCTCAGGGCTCGAGACAGGTCCTACTTCCGGCCCAATGAAAGCAGCTATCACCGAAGCCAGTCCAGACCCCGTGCAGAGCAGAGGGATCAGGAAAATGGGAGAGTTTTTTTCCCAAAGGGGTGTTTTTTGATTCGTGTGGTAGATTAGACACATGTACTAATCTTCTGCCAATTGAACACTGCTTTTTGCTCACTCTAGATGCATGAGTGGACCCCCCTCCCATGTGCCGCCGGTCAGTCTCTCCCAATATGGAAAACTTACCTCACCACGCTGGCACCAGTGGATCTGGCCTGCAGGGTGCCAGTTCCTGCCGGGTCAGATCTGTCAATTCCTCACCACTTCTGAACTGTCTCTCCCTCGCCCTGCCACTAAGTCTAATTCCTCAACTTTGCCTTTGATATTTAGGGCTTCTAGATCATCATATATAATTGATTCACTTGTTTTTCCAGGTCTTTGTTGTAAGAGGGACCGCTGGAAGTGTCTGACTACTCCGTCATCTTGGCCTCACCTCAGTACTGAATAATTTTTAAGAAATGCATATTTAGTGACATTTCACCACGTAATCCCAATACAAATTGTCCAATTAAGCTACAAACTTTAAACTTTCAGAAACAAAGTCAAAGGGCTGCAACAATGGACTCAAGCATAACGATTTTAAGGATGGTGCAGGACTGGGCAGTGTTTTTTCTGTGGCACACAGGGTCGCCATGAGTCAGAACTGACTCAACAGCACCTAACAACAAAAACCACACTGAACAATGGCAACTCATGTAATCTATTTAGAAGTCTCTTCAATTAGTGGAGCTCTGGTGGCAAAGTGGTTAAGGGCTTGGCTGCTACTCATAAGGTCAGCAGTTTGAATCCACCGGCCGCTCCTCAGAAACCCTATGGGGCAGTTTTACTCTGTCTTATAGGGTCACTGTGAGTCATTTCAAAATCAGTAACTGCCAATAAATGATATAGCAATACAACTAATGAATCTATAAGATTTTACTTTGTTCTTACCCTGGCCTGACCTTTTTAGGGCATTCTTCCCCTTCTCTCAGATCTTTGGGGGAATAGGTGTTGGCTCTATCCAGTAACCATCCAAAAAAGGACTTTATTTCTCAGAAATACAATCAATTCCTATCTGTAAGCACATCCTCGATATAACTTGGCTTGCCAACATGTTTCTCCTAATCTTATCATCCTTGTCAGACTGGCTTTGAATCTTAAGGGATGAGACAAAAGACAAACAAAAAAACTACTTGCCTTAGAACCAAAATCATAACCAAACCTGTTGCTATCAAGTGGATTCTGACTCATAGTTGACCTTACAGGACAGAGCAGAAGCACCGCCACAGGGTTTCCAAGGAGTGCCTGATGGATTTGAACCACCAACCTTTTGGTTAGCACCTGTAGCTCTTAATTACTGTACCACCAGGGCTCCAGATGCCCTAGGGTGGATTCCAATTCATGAGACCCCACATTTCAGAGTAAACTGCCCTCCATAGGGTTTTCATGGCTGTGACCTTTTGGAAGCAGATAGCCAGGTACCTCTGGATAGGTGTGAACCATAAACCTTTCAGTTAGAATCCCAATGCTTGACCACTTAAGTCACCCAGGGACTCCAGGGATAAGAGAGTGGCTCTTAATACTTTATGGGTTTGTGAAAAAATGTGAGCTATTGAAAAATCTATAAAAAACCTTGGACCCTCTGATATTCAGATTTAAGAATCCCAGGGAATAAGGGAAGCGACTAACCAGACAAATTAGGCATTTTACATGTTATTTCATTTAATCCTTACAACCACCCTGAACATACTGCCTTTGCAGAAAGGGATATTGTAAGAGATTTGCTCAAGGTCATAAAGCCGGTAAATGACTTGAATTTCGATTCAGGTCCAACTTCATACAAAGTACATGTTCTTTCAACTCCATTATGTTGCTTATAGTAAACAGATAAAACAAAAATGGACTCCAATACAAACGGACTCTACAGGCAGATCACACTCTAATAGAATTTAAGGATTATGAAAGACTTTACAAGCTATACAATATAATCTTTACTTTAATCTGGCTTCACCTATATACAAATGTTGGTGTTGGAAATAGCAGAAAAATTGTTTTAAGAGCACAGACTGTAGCCAGAATGCCTGTTTCTACAATTTGACTGTGTGTCATTTAAATTTTGTGTGCCTTGGTTTCCTCATTTACAAAATGAAGATCATAATAGCCGAGACCTCACAGTTTCTTGCTGAAAATTCAATAAGGTAATATGCAAAGCACTAAGAACAGTGCTTGGCAGGCGGTAGGCACTCCAAAATGTCAATCATTACCCTTATTTCCCAGGCCCCCGACTCCACAAATGCAGTCCCATGCACTAAATCTTTAATTTTAGATCCCAAATAAATGTGCTGTTTGAAACTGTGTTTAAAGGGGTGGAGACAAGACATTCATGATACTCTGAGCTTTAAATGTATCAACTCTGAATCATTCCATTTAATAAGTGCATAGTCCAATTCCTGGAACACATTTTAAAGTAACCAGAAACAGGTTGTCCGTTCCCTTGTCTTTAATCATTGCTATTTTTTTACTATTGGGGGGACACCTGAAATCAGGGAGTACCAAGGTCCCTCTAAAACAAGACTTCAGGATTTGGGCCCTAGTTCCATATTCCACTGGTTGTATACAGTTTGGAAGTCACAAAGTAGCAAGATACAGGGTGTAGTTCAGAGATTGTATTTGACAAACTGAGACTTCAGACTGTTGGGAAAAACAAATCACATTTATCAAAGGAAACTCAAAGAAGCCTCCCTCCCACAGACCACATCTCTCCGGAGTTCCAGTTGCATGCTCCTAGAAAGACAATTATACTATAGAATAATCACTTTAAAAAAATACAGAAAATCTGAAATCATAAGAGTTTAACATCGCTGGGCGTCATTTTTCTCCTAATACAGGGGTGAATAATACATATATCTCTGAGAATTGTTTTGATGATTATGTGCAATAAAAAAGAACTTTGTATGCTGCAACACACCACATGAAATTTACTGGAAGGTGAAGGGAAGATAAGTATATACCTCTGTGGATCTAAGCCAACAAAAGGTGACTAATATGAAAATTTTTCCTTCATGCGTCTCTCTGTAGGTTTTGCTCGGCTTTGACAAGGACAAGGTGTCCCGGTCATTGGAGAGCTTTATCCCCCCGCACTGTCTAGCGAATCCTCTAATTCGAGTTCTGTTAAGGTAACCTTAAAAAGTCTTTTCACCTCTGTGCCTACTTATCTATTACATAAAACCCTACCCTGCCAGTTGGAAAGGACACATTGGAAAGCGTTCAATGTACAGAGAGAGGCTCTTTGATGACTTAGGCCCAGAGCGTGCCACCAAGCGCGGCATTTAAAGCTGTTGATACCATCGTTTTACAGGCCAGCGCATTGTTTTCAACTCGTCTTTGCAGGTTCTACCGTTTAATTTTTGATAGACGTCAAAGCAGTAAAAACACTGCCTCGTGTTACTGAAAACACAAAAGGCTCAGGATGTCTAATAAAAGATGCAGAGCTTCTGGGACCTAGAATTTCTAACGCTTGGTTTACTTAGATGTTAAAAGCTTGCTATTCGCTATTTTCGTTTTTCACAAAATACGTAAAAGTGCAGAGCTTGGGCGAGTTGGGGAGCGGCTGAGCCAAGAGCCGAAATCAGTTCTCAGAGGCGATGGGGGAGGGGAAGATGAGCCCGGGCTCCGAGAACGGCCATTTATTTCCTGCACGGTCCAGACACAGAATCGGGCCCTGGAGTTCCTGAGAAATCAGGTGACTTAAACCTCTGAGCCGGAGGCTGCTGGCCTTCTGATTCTTAGTGAAAAGAGGGTCCTGGGGGCCTGCCGGCTAACCTGTCGCACCCCGCACAGAAGCAGAGGTAGGCCCCGCCGCGGGCTGGCGGCTCCCTCCAACCCCGGGTGAGGATGCCCCCGAACAAGTTACCCTACGAGAGCCCTAAGGCCGGAACCTTCACCCCAGCCACCCAGGCCACTCCGACCCCAAAGCCACACGCTAGCTACGAAATGTGGGTACGTGAGTCCTGGGAGAAGCTACAGAGTCGTTTTCCCTGCCGGGGTGGAGAGAATGCGGATTCGGGCGGGGGAGGGGCGCAACAACCTTCGCGGACATTTTGTCCTCGCTCCACTTCCGTCTTCTCTCACCGGCTTGCGGCGCCCAGACCCCTCCCTTCAGGCCCTGCGCTCTTCCTCCCTGGGTTGCACGCATCCAAGATCGCGGCTAGGGCTGGTATCATTGGTTGGTTCCAGGTGTACCCGCCCCTTGTCTCCTTTTTCCTTCCGTCGGCTCCCGCCCGCGTGGTGCAGGGGCGCATGCGCAAAGGCGAGTGGCCGTCCCCTCCCCCCGCTTCCGCCGGGGGTGACTGAGGACTCCCGCGCGCGGGCTCTCTCGAACCCCACCCTCCCTTTCCCCGGGGCCGTTCCGAGAGCGGGGGCAAGAATGAAAGTTCCAGAACGCTGCGGTGAGTGCGTCACGGGGAGGCGGGGTGAGGCGGGGCGGGAGGGGTGAGGCCGGATGGGTGGAGCCGGTTAGCCATTGGGTCTTGTAGAGGTGGCTGGGCGTCCATTGGTCAAGGTAGCTATGATGGGCAGTCGTTAGGGGCGGGCCTTTCTGGAAGGTTCTGAGACAGGGTATAAGAGATAGGGTGGCGGGCGGAAACCGGTCTCATTGAACGGGCGGCAGGGCTGCGGACTGTGATTGTTTTGTCAACTAGCCGGGACCTGCTCTGAGGTAAGACTTTGCGCTTCTAAGGCTTTGTGACTGTTGAGGGAGGTGCAGTCGGACGCAGGCGGAGAGCATCTGCTGCAGTCAGAGGTTTCTGAGCATCTGAGGTAGTGATTGTGGTTGAGCTTTCTACCCAGATCAGGCGGTTTCTACCTTTAATTCTAGCTGGGGTGGCGGCGCCCTCCGTTGGAGACGGAAGGACGGGCTTGTCATGGCGGGGCGGCGCCTTCCCAGCTCCGGGTCCAGGGACTGACCGCGTGGTGGGGGTTGCTGCTTCCGCTTTCGGGGCGGGGAGCGGAGCCAGGGCTTTAAGGATCCGGCGTCCGACTCCTTGGTTAATCCGGCTTCTTCTAAGTTCTGAGAGGAAAGTCGCTGGCTGGCACCCAGGATGGGGGGCTTCCCGGAGATGGGGTGTAGGGAGCGGCTACATTCCCTCTCGGAGCTGAGACCACGTGCTCGGCAATGTCGCAGACCCTCAGCAGATGGCTCCTCCAGCCTCGGGGTGCTCTGCGGCCGTTGGCACGGCAACCTCAACTGCGGCAGTACTTGGCCTGAGCCTTTCCACGTGGCTCACTGGACCGGGGCAAGGTTTAGAGGGGGGATTAGTCCTAAGTCATATTCTAGAGCTCGGTTGAAGGGTTTTGAAAGTGCTGAATAGGTTTGTTTCAAAACGACGGTATTTTTTTTTCCAGCAATCATGTCTAAGGGACCTGCAGTTGGCATTGATCTTGGCACAACCTACTCCTGTGTGGGTGTCTTCCAGCACGGGAAAGTGGAGATAATTGCAAATGATCAGGGCAACCGAACCACCCCAAGCTATGTTGCTTTTACTGATACCGAACGATTGATTGGTGATGCCGCAAAGAATCAAGTTGCAATGAATCCCACCAACACAGTTTTTGGTGAGCTTTTTAAATATTTTCAAATGCATGCATTGGAGAGGTCTGGAGAGGATGTAGTTAACTTGAAAGGTGTCCTAAGTTTTTTGTAAAGTATAAAGCAGCCGAAAAAGCCTTGAAAAATCGGGAAGTCAATTTAAAAAGGTTGAACGTATTTGATATTTCAGTGATCTGTATGATTATGGGTAGATGTGAAATCTCAATCTGTAGAAAATATTTGAGCTGATAAATTTGTTGGCAATAAGGAGTTGTGAATAATGAATTTGGGTTTTGATATCTTACCCAGATGCCAAACGTCTGATTGGACGAAGGTTTGATGATGCTGTTGTCCAGTCTGATATGAAGCATTGGCCCTTTGTGGTGGTGAATGATGCAGGCAGGCCCAAGGTCCAAGTGGAATACAAGGGAGAGACCAAAAGTTTTTATCCAGAGGAAGTGTCATCTATGGTTTTGACAAAGATGAAGGAAATTGCAGAAGCCTACCTTGGAAAGGTGAGTCTGCATCACTGCAGAGTTTCTAGGTCATGCACACCTTGGGGCAAATACCAGATGTTGTGATGCATAGTTGGCCACAGAACCATGCTATCCTTAATTTTGAGTCCCTGTTAGAGTAGACTAAGGGAGTGTTGGCATGACAGCGCTTAAAATGAACCAGATACAATAGTTTGGTTTTGATTTTTTTTCCCCCCTGTTAGACTGTTACCAATGCCGTGGTCACTGTACCGGCCTACTTTAACGACTCTCAGCGTCAGGCTACCAAAGATGCTGGAACCATTGCTGGCCTCAATGTGCTGAGAATCATCAATGAGCCAACTGCTGCTGCTATTGCTTATGGTTTAGACAAAAAGGTAAGTGGCATTTGGGATGCAAATCCAAGGTCGGTTAATTTGTGAGCTGTTACCATCTTCTAAATGGAAGACGACAAATTACTGATTTAATTGCAGGTTGGTGCTGAAAGAAATGTGCTGATCTTTGATTTGGGAGGTGGCACTTTTGATGTGTCAATCCTCACTATTGAAGATGGAATCTTTGAGGTCAAATCTACAGCTGGAGACACCCACTTAGGTGGAGAAGACTTTGACAACAGAATGGTGAACCATTTTATTGCTGAATTCAAACGCAAGCATAAGAAGGACATCAGCGAGAACAAGAGGGCTGTTCGTCGCCTCCGCACTGCTTGTGAACGTGCAAAGCGCACTCTATCTTCCAGCACCCAGGCCAGTATTGAGATTGATTCTCTTTATGAAGGAATCGACTTCTATACCTCTATTACCCGTGCCCGGTTTGAAGAATTGAATGCTGACCTATTCCGTGGCACCCTGGACCCTGTGGAGAAAGCCCTTAGGGATGCCAAGCTAGACAAGTCACAGATCCATGACATTGTCCTGGTGGGTGGTTCTACTCGTATTCCCAAGATTCAGAAACTCCTTCAGGATTTCTTCAATGGAAAAGAACTGAACAAGAGCATCAATCCTGATGAGGCTGTTGCTTACGGTGCAGGTAATCAAATGATTTTAACAAGTCATTAAAGAAACCTAACCCTAACTGATTCGCTGTGATGATTGATTCCTAAACATTCGTAGTTTCCACCAAAAGCTTGGCTAATGATGGTCCAACTTCCTTGGATGTCTGAGCGATAACATCTCTTAGTAAGATGAGACTTGGGTTATGGCTGTTATTGTTTTAACAGTAACGTTGTCTTTTTAGCTGTCCAGGCAGCCATCTTATCTGGAGACAAATCTGAAAATGTTCAAGATTTGTTGCTTTTGGATGTCACTCCTCTTTCCCTTGGTATCGAAACTGCTGGTGGAGTCATGACTGTCCTCATCAAGCGCAATACTACCATTCCTACAAAGCAGACACAGACCTTCACGACCTACTCTGACAACCAGCCTGGCGTGCTCATTCAGGTTTGTTCCTTAGTCTTTTTGGTTAGATGTCAAATAAAATTGGGAAGACTTGCCCCCCACCCCCGCTATGATGATTGATTCCAGAACCATTCGTAGTTTCCACCAGAAGTCTTAAGACTTATGTTGGCCAGTTCCTTCCTTGGATGTCTGAGCGACCAGTCTTCCATGATTGAGCTTATGTGAAAGTAGAACTAGCATAGCAACCTTAAATCCGTTGCAATTTCTCCTTTTCTTCTACTAAGGTTTATGAAGGCGAACGTGCCATGACCAAAGACAACAACCTGCTTGGCAAGTTTGAACTCACTGGCATACCTCCTGCCCCCCGTGGTGTTCCTCAGATTGAGGTCACTTTTGATATTGATGCCAACGGTATTCTTAATGTTTCTGCTGTGGATAAGAGTACTGGAAAAGAGAACAAGATTACCATAACTAATGACAAGGGTAAGTCTGGACACAGTAGAAAGTCTATAGCACTGCGGTGTGGACTTAAGAAAAGCAGATGCTGGTAAAAGGGCTGCAGTGGTATTAGATAACACTGTCCAGGATATTAACCTAAAGTTACTACTGTTAGTAGCTGGTGAAGCCGAAGGGGTTGTAGTTTGCAGGTTATAGGTAACTGAGTTTTTAAGACCTTTATTTAAAATGCGCTTAATAATTTCATAGGCCGTTTGAGTAAAGAAGACATTGAGCGGATGGTCCAGGAAGCTGAGAAGTACAAAGCTGAGGATGAGAAACAGAGGGACAAGGTGTCTTCTAAGAATTCACTTGAATCCTACGCTTTCAACATGAAGGCAACAGTGGAAGATGAAAAACTTCAAGGCAAGATCAGTGATGAGGACAAGCAGAAGATTCTAGACAAGTGCAATGAAATAATCAACTGGCTTGACAAGAACCAGGTTTGTAACTTCAAGGAGGTTTTTTTTTTTTTTTTTTTTTTTTTTGGTTTAAGGTAAATTGGGGGGTGTTAGCGTGTCTCAACACAGCCTGGTATGAGTTTGACATTGGTAAGGTCGCAGTGATGAACGGTCCAAACATTCGCGGTTTCCACCAGAACTTGACTTGTGTTGGCATTCCTTCCTTGGATGTCTGAGTGACCCAGATTTCATAGAAAAGATCTTTTAGTGTGGCATAGTTTTGTGCTCTAGTATCAGTTCTAGGTTCCTAATTTTAAAAAGTCAGCTTTTACCAGGCTACCTCTAAGGAATGTTCAAACTATTTTAAAGCAACTGTTGGCAAAGAATTTTTTTTTTTTTCTCCTGCAGACGGCAGAGAAGGAAGAATTTGAACATCAGCAGAAAGAGCTGGAGAAAGTCTGCAACCCCATCATTACCAAGTTGTACCAGAGTGCTGGAGGGATGCCTGGAGGCATGCCTGGAGGAATGCCTGGGGGCTTCCCTGGTGGTGGAGCTCCTCCATCCGGTGGTGCCTCTTCTGGACCCACCATTGAGGAAGTTGATTAGGCTGATCTCTGAGCGGAGATACTTGAGCATTGTTCCACAGTAAAAAAGAATTGAAGGGCCCAAATTTGTAGTACATACAGTGGCAGTTTTAAACATTGTACTGCTATGCTAAGTTTCTGGGTATTCTCAATACTTGAATATGGGATATGCTTAGGGGAAAGGAAGTCAACACTGCACTTTATTAGCACTGTATTGTAAGTGGAAAATGCAATGTCTTAAATAAAACTGTATTTAAAATTGGCACCATATAGTTGTCTCACTCCATGATTCAAAGGAGCAGTAGGTAGTATTTGGTTCCTGTGGTTGAATTATCTCTGCTAGTCTAAGCATTATGAAACTCTTAGGACAGAGTGGTTCAATTTTATTTCCAAAAGCTACTAAAGCATCTGGGTTGTCAGTAGCTAGGAAAGGCGTTAATACTAAGGCAAACAGTGGGGAAGGCATTTGGTTGTAGGTTGGAGCTAAGGGAATCTCTTCCAGTGATCTGAGCTGTTGATGTGATGAAGGAGGGGTTAGGAAAGAGGACTCAAACCTAACCTAGTTCATTGAACAAATGTTTAAAGTTTCACGGAGGTTCATTTTGATTAAGGGGTGTGGGGGGAATAGTTGGCTGCACCTATCAGTGGAAGGAGGGTGTAAAAGTGGTTTTAATTAAATGGAGAGTCCCTTGAAATCCCTGACCGAGGTTTTCATAGATAGGGTTTTACCGTTGTCAGTAATACAGTCCTTCAGATTTCCTTCTTTGTCATCTGGGTGGCAACTGGCAGTAGAGAGCTGGCTGTACAGTGGGATGAACTTTGGTGAGGGCCTAGCTTAGATTGAACTCTTGGATTCAAGGGCTTGGCATGGGAAACTTACTGAGCGTTCGCATGGTTCAAATCTTTAGCTCCTGACCTATTCAAACTCAAGGTTAGGGAGTCAACATTATTCTGAGTAGGTCTGGCTCCCGGACAGGATCTTAGTGCCACTGGTTTGGGCTTACGTTCCTCAAGTGTTCCACGTCACACCGTAAAAGCTGTCCATTAGCTTGTGACTGAAGGATTTAGGATGACTAGATGATGGCAATGGGTTTTTTTAGGTTTACTAGCCCTGGTGGTGCTAACCTGCCACCTGGTGGCCACTGTGTGATAAGATGCATTATGTCACAAGCCCAGAAGTTCTCTACTCTCAAGGAACTGTTTGGCCCAACTAGGATTAGATGAATTCAAGGACATTCCCCAGTTATAACACGAATCTAATAGAGCACTGTAGCCTGGTTAACAACCAAGCAGCTGTCCACAGAAGTTGTAATTATTTTGTTTTTTGGAGGGGTAATTGAAGTATATCGACAGTTAAGCAGAAGTGTTTTAGGTCCTTGCAGAGATAGGGCTGTGTCCGCCTTTGTCAGTGTCTAATGTTGACAAGTGGTGGATGATCCCTTTGCGGGGGCCACCCTTTCAGAACACCCAGGGGTGGGAATTCTGAGTCGTTTTTACCATTTTGTTTGGTAGCAGAA
Source organism: Loxodonta africana (assembly GCF_030014295.1). Taxonomy (NCBI): domain Eukaryota; kingdom Metazoa; phylum Chordata; class Mammalia; order Proboscidea; family Elephantidae; genus Loxodonta; species Loxodonta africana. The sequence continues at coordinate 73,620,868 of NC_087356.1, forward strand.
TCTGATCTGGGCTTTACCTGTTTTTGTTACTACATGTTTTCTGAACTGGAACAGACCATTTGACTTTGAGACCACAGCACAAGTGAAAGGAGTATTTCTTTACTTTATCCATCTCTGTCAGAAATAATATAGACTCTTGCTAAGAAAATTGAGAATTAGATGTGACAATGAGTGGAAAACTATTAGCACAATGCCTGGCTCATTGGAAGTGGTAGCTGTTGAAAATTTTTCAACTTTAAAGTTACGGTTAGATCTATGAACTAGAGGGGTAAAAAAGGCAGCATCTTCCTTACTAAGATGGGAAAAAAATGCCTTGCGGGGCTCTGGGTGGAAAAGAATTGCGGCTGGAGTGGGGATGGTAAGAGTTTCTTGCTGTGTTTTTTCGGTAGTTACTTAATCTGACCAAAAAGCCTGTTTACGGATGAAATCGAACCTCAGGTTAAACAATCTCAAAGTTACACAGCAAGTGAAGGGACCCAAAGCATTCAAGTTCTTTCAAGTTCTGGTAGATTTGACTGCAAAACGTGCTTTTCCTTGTACGTCACATGGCAAGAGTGAAGCTCGTTTCAGCATAGAGCATTTGGAGTTTTTGAGCAAATTTTTTAAAAATCAAGGATGTTTTGTAACCTATTCTCAGCACGCAGGTATTACGTGCTTATTAACTTGTCCCAGTTTTATCTGAGATTTACATTTGGGTTTATTGTCGTCTTGGCATTCTTCAGTACTTCAATTGTATTCATATTCACGGGCTTAACCTTTGCAAGTGAAAATTTTAAGTAGTCTGGAGAGGTGCAGGTTCCTGGTGACTCATTAACTTCTGTTTTGCTTTATGTTTATAAATAACTAGGCTCCTGCTGTAGGCTGAGCCCTCATTGAGGATCCCTCCCCCCCCACCAAAAAAAATAGCAGTCAATTCCACCTCATAGCAAGGCTATAGGACAGAGGACTGCCCAGTAGAAGCCAACTGCCACATCTTTTTGTGGAGTGGCTAGTGAGTCTGAACTTAAGCAGAGAGCTTAACCACTGTGCTACCAGGGGTCCTTACAGAATGACGTTACCAAACCAGTTGCTGTCAAGGCGATTGTGACTGAGCAACTTTCAGGACAGCAGAACTGTCCCATGGGGTTTCCAAGGAGAGGCTGGTAAATTCGAACTGGTGACCTTTTGGTTAGTAGCCAAGATCTTAATCACTACACTGCTAGGGCCCCACTCAAAATGACGTAAGAAAGTGTAAAATGGCAGGATTGTGGGAATAATCCTGGAAAGGAAGATTTATCATAAATTGTTTCTTGGGGAAAGCTTAGAGGAAGAGGTGGAGAAAGGGATGGTAGGGCCACTAGCTACCACTTTCCATTCAGTTACGGTTGACAAATGAATTTCAGTTCTCCTTCGATTCTTTCAACAACCTTAAGAAGGAAAGCATATGGGTTGGTTGGACATTCATAGATCTGTAGTGCAAATAGAACAAAAGGGAAGCCGTGACGACAAAAGTGGTTTCACTTCTGCATGAAGTATGGTAAACAGGTTGTCACGATGGTTGGTTCTCAGATTCCGTACATGGCACCACCAGATCGGGAAGGGGTGCAAAAAATTCATGGCTCTTCAGCTCCCACGTCCGGGAGTTACGTGTGGGTTTCTGCAGAACTTATTTAGCAGGACGTGACTGTGTTTTAAGGTGTATTTTTATTACTATAGCTCTCAAGTTTTCACTCAATAATTACTACATTTTTAAATTGCAAAGGGAGTGATTTCCATCTCTAAAGCAATGAAATTATTCCCAACATTATGTAGTTAAAATGTAATACAAATGACAATACCTGCAAAACAGCCCTTCACTCAAACTACTTGTTCAGAGCCTGCAATGTTCCAAGGAAAAGTGGCCTTGTGGATTCACTCAAACAATATTTGTTCAGAGCCTGTGATGTTTTCATAGGAAAAGTGGCCTTGTGGATTCTGTGAAGGTGACATAGACCTTTGTTGTGCCTCAGATGGTCACTTGGAAAAAAAAGGTTGAGCCTTTTTCTTTTCTGTAAAAGCTTACATGCTGGTGTAAGGACATCTTTGCCCACTAGATGGCAGTAACTTTTATAAAATGACCACTATGGTAGCTGGGACTTTGTTAAAGTTTGTGCTTTTTTTTTTTTTTCCCTGTGTCACTAACTGCATACCATGAAGCATAGCAAATACTGAGGTAAGAAGTTGGCCTCAAATTTCCACGTTCACGTTCCATGCAAAACATTTGTGGATGAGCAAGTGCTCTGCTGGGGTGTATGGTTTGAGTAGAAATCTCAAGGTACCTGTTACGACAGTATAGCCAGAGCTCTGGAGCTAAACCAAACCCATTGCCGTCAGGTCGACTTCAACTCATGATGACTCCATCTGTTACAGAGTAGAACTGCTCCATAGGATTTCCTTTTTTTGTTGTATAGTTTTATTGGTGTTAATATACACAGCAAAACATACACAAATTCTACAGTTTCTACATGTACAATTTAGTGATACTGATTGCATTTTTTTAAGTTGTGCAACTATTTTCGCCCTCCTTTCTCAGTTCCTCTCCTACTGTCATAAACTCACTGCCCCCTAAGGTTCGTATCTAATCTTTTGAGTTGCTGTTGTGAATTCGATCCCATCTAGATAGATCTTAAAAGAGCAGAATGCTCAAGACAGACATTCTTTACTAGTTAAACTATTGTTTGGTTTTAAGAAAACTGGAGAAATATTTGGTTTAAGGTTTAAAGATTATGTCAGGGCAGTAGTTTCAGAAGTTCATCCAGCCTCCATGACTTCAGAAATGCTGGAATCTATGAGAATTTAAAATTCTGTTCTGCATTTTTCAGCTTTTGCTCAGGATTTCCTATAGAATCTTTGATCAAAATGTTCAGTGATGGTAGCCAGACACTATCCAGTTTGCCTGATCTCATGGCAAAGGAGGCAGGGTGTTCATGAAACAATTAGCTACATGTTTCATGATCTCCTTTTCCTGCCTCTCCTCCCTCTTGCTCCAGGAGAATAGACCAATTGTTGTGCCTTGGATGGTCACTTGAAAACTTTTAAGACCCCAAACACTAGTCAACTAAGTGGGAGGTAGAACAGAAGCACTAAACATACTTTTAGCTGGGATGACCCATGAAGCCATGACCCTAAACCTCCAAACCAAGGAACCAAATCCCACGAACTGTTTGGCTGTGCCTCAGTAGCCTCTGTCTCACTTTCATCCTTGCAAATATAACTCACACAATTTTTGCAAATTCAACTTTTTACAGCCGTACAACTTACTGACAGTACTTAAAATAATTGGCTATGCAATGCTACCCTTATTGCAATTTTTCTATCGCTGTAAGCTGAAACTCGGTACTCCATAAGCAATAATTCCCCTTTTTCCCCTTCTTCGAGCCCCTCATAACCACTAATGAAATTTGTTCTCTATACATTCACCTGCTGGTCTTTTTATATAAGTGAGGTCATATAATATTTGTCCTTTTGTGATTGACATTTCACTGAGCATAACGTCTTTAAGCTCCATCCGTATTGCAGCATATATCAAGACTTCATTTTTCCTACTGGCTGAGTAGTAGTCCGTTGTATATATGTACCACATTTCATTTACCCGTTCATCTGTCGATGGGCATTTAGGTTGTTTCCACTTTTGGCTATTGTGAATAGTGCTGCAATGAACATTGGTGCACAAGTCTCTTGAGTCTGCTTTCAAGGCCTTCTGGGCATATACTTAGGAGTGAAATCGCCGGGTTCTATAGGGTTTTCTTGGCTGTAATCTTTATGGAAGCAGGTTTCCGAGCCTTTGTTCTGCAGCACTGTAGGGTGGGTTTGGACTGCTAACTTTAGTAATCCAGCACAAACTGCCACCGAGTGACCTGAGAGCTTTGGGAAATAGGAAGGACAAAAAGCTTAATGAGAAGAGAAAATAGCCTTTTCTGCTCCAGTTGTGCTAGTTTAAGTCCCATATTATTTCCCTCCTCCCTCCGAATGTCTTCTGAGAATTTCACCATACTTGGGTGAAATGCATGAATTCCTTACCAAATTTGCCCAAGAATGCAGAAACATCCACATACTCCTATATTCCCTGGCACATAGAAGCACGTAACAGTTACCAAAAAATAAGAAGAGATGGAACAGGCACCTGAGAGGGTCGTGGTAGAATGTACTCCCTTTGGGATTTGTGATGGTTTATCAAATATGTCATGGCTCTTGGAGGGTTGGGAAGGTGGCTGGCTGGATGAGCTCAGGCTCCTTGCAGATCTCACTAGAGTTAAACCTTGCAGAGTTGGGGACCCAACATTAGCGTTGCATGAGATAAGGAGAAAAGGATCAAGCCTGCAGCACCTCTGGCCAAATGAAAGGTGGCAATAACAGAACTGCTGGGGTCTTTAATTGGGTTAAAAGGGTCATCTGATGTCTTTAGAGTGCCCCTGAAATCCGGGCAACATATGGAGTGAGTGGGCTGAGCAGAGGCAGTGCAGCTAGTCTGCAATATGAGAGGATAGTCAGGGCCTGCCTGGAGCAGTGGGGCCTGTCCTAGGAAGCTAAGAAGCACAGAACATTCAGAGAACACAGCCAGCCCCAGAGCCATGTGAAACCAAAAAAACCAAACTCATTGCCACCTAGTTGACTCCAACTCATAGTGACTCTATGAGACAAAGTAGAACTGCCCCATAGAGTTTCCAAGGAGCGGCTGGTGGATTCGAGCTGCTGATCTTCTGGTTAGCAGCCAAGCTCTTAACCTCTATGCCACCAGAGCTCCAGAGCCTTATGAAAGAGGTTGCAAATCTTCTTGACCTTAGATTAGGCAAGGGTTTCTTAAATATGACTCCAAAAGAACAACCAACAACAAAAAATAGATAAATTGATGTGTTTATTCTTAATGACAACAAAATTAAAAAAAAAAAAGTGAAAAAAGACAACCCATGGAATTGAAGAAAATATTTTCAAATCATATATCTGATAAGGAGCTGGTATCCAGAATATAAAAAGAACTGTTACAACTCAATAATAAAAAGAGAACCCAATTTAAAAAATGGGTGAGGGATCTGAATAGACATTTCTCCAAAGAAGTGCCAGTAAACATGCTCAACATCATGAGTCATTAGGGTAACAAACTCAAAACCACTATGAGATATCACTTCTCACTCACTGGAATGGCTAAAACAAAAAAGGTAGACAAGAATCAGTCTTGACATTACCAAGTGTCATGGATTGAATTATGTCACCCAAAAATGTATGTCAGCTTGACTAGTCTATGATTCCCCTGTATTGTGTGGTTGTGTACCATGTAGTCATCTGATGTGATTTTCCTATGTGTTGTAAACCCTACCTCTATGATGTTAATAAGGTGGGATTAGTGGCAGTTATGTTAATGAGGCAGGAATCAATCTACAAGATAGGCTTTATTTTAAGTCAGTCTCTTTTGAGATACAAAACAGAGAAGCAGAGACGTGGAGGGGAGGGGAACTTCATACCACCAAGAAGTAAGCACCGGGAGCATAGCATGTCCTTTGGACCTGGGTTCTCTGTGCTGAGAAGCTCCTCGACCAGGGAAGACTGATGACAAGGACCTTCACCCAGAGCCGACGAGAGAGAAAGCCTTCCCCCGGACCTGGCACCCTGAATTAGGACTTCTAGCCTCTGAAACTGTGAAAGAATAAATTTCTCTTAGTTAAAACCATGCACGTGTGGTATTTCTGTTACGGCAGCACTAGATAACTAAGACACCAAGGATGTGAATATGTGGAACTCTCATACACTGCTGGCAGAAATGTAAAATGGTGCAGCCACCTTAGAAGACAGCAGGATTATTCTTTGAAAAGTTAAACAGAATTAAGATATGATCCAGGAATTCCAATTCTAGAATTGAGAGTTAAATGAAAACATACATCCAACAAAAACTAGTACATTGATGTTCTTAGCAGCATTATTCATAATAGCCAAAAAGTGGCAACAACCCAAACGTCCATGAAATGATGAATGCATAAACAAAATGTGGTGTATCCACACAATGGAATATTATTCAGCCATAAAGAAGAATGAAATACTGCTACATGCTACAACATGGATGAAAATTGTAAGTATTATGTTAAGAGAAAGAAGCCAGTCACAAGAGACCAAGTTTTGTATGATTCCATTTAAATGAAGTGTCCAGGATAGGGAAATCTATAGAGACAGAAAGTCAGTTGGTGGTTGCCTAGAGCCAGAGGTGGGAAGTTCAGGAAGAAATGGAGAGTGGCTGATAAGGGGTATGAGTTTTGTTTTGGGTGACTAAAATGTTATAAAATTCATTGTGATATTGTGATGGTTAAAGTTGTGTGTCAACTTGACTGGGCCATGATTCTCAGTGGTTTGGCAGTTTGGCAGCTATGTAATGATGTAATCACCTCCATAATGAGCTCTGATGTAATGTAATCACTTCCATGACGAGGTCTGCTATGTGCAGCCAATCAGTTGAAAGGACATTTCCTTGGAGGTGTGGTCTGCATCCGATATATGTGGACTTCCTGGCTGTAGTTGGCTCCTCATCTGACCTCCGGTTCTTGGGACTTGAGCTAGCAGCTTATTTGCTGACCTTGGGATTCGTTAGCCTCCACAGCCTGTGAGCCAGAGACCTGCTGTCTGACCTGCTGATCTTAAGTTCACCAGCCCCTGTAGCTACGTGAGTCAGGAGAAGACTCTAGCCTGATCTACGGACTTGGGACTTTCTAGCTTCTACAATCATGTATCCATTTCCTTGATATAAATCTATCTCTTTCTCTCTCTCCCTCTCCGTGTTTCACTGGTTTTGCTTCTCTACAGAACCCAGCTTAAGATAGGTATAGTTCCATGATTCTGAGAATATACTAAAAAAATTTTGACTTGTACACTTTAAATGGGTGAATTGTGTGGCATGTGAATTATATCTCAGTAAAACTGATCTATGTATTTTTAAAGTCTAAAAAAAGAGAAGAAAGGCTGCAGAGCTGGCTTCACCCCCAGTGTGTGTGTGTGTGTGTGTGTGTGTGTGTGTGTGTGCATCCTGCCATGGTAACTGGAGAGACGATGGAGGAGGAACAGTAGAAGCATGACACAAGAGCCCTACTCTCCAGGAACTGAGTAAACTTCTGTTTGAGACATCGTAGACTCTCAAAGCAAGTGGCTATAAATCCCACACTTAGGGTGTGAAAAATTAGATTGGACCAAAAAGAATGCAGGCTGCAAACAAGTAACCACTTGAAAAGACATTGGAAATATTCACCAAAAGCCTTTTTATCTGTTCGTTTGTTGATTTAGTATTCCTCATGTTTCTTTTTAACAGAAACTGTTCCTGCCATTTACTAGGTGTGTGACTTTAAGCAAATTGTTCTCTCTGAAGCTCAGTATCTTTACCTGTGAGAAGGGGACGATAATACTGAACCATTAGGTTTGTTATGAGTCCTGAATATGTGCAACATTTAGCTCTGTGTCTGACTCATATAGTAAGTGCTCAATAAATGTTGGCTATTATCATTATTGGCACTGTGGTGGTACAGTGGTTAAGCACTAAGAGCTTGGCTGCTAACCAAAAGATCGGCAGTTCGAATATACCAGCTGCTCCTTGAAAACGCAATGGGGCCGTTCTACTCTGTCCTATAGGGTCGCTATGAGTCAGAGTCAACTCAATGGCAACAGGTTTGGAGTTTTTTTTTGTTTTTTATTATCATTCTTGAAGTTCCTGAGTGGTTCAAATGGTTAACATGCTTGGCTGTTAGCCAAAAGTTTGGAAGATGATGTACACCCAGGAGTGTCTGGGAAAAAAGGTGTGGTGACCTATGTCATGGATTCGATTGTGTCCCCCCAAAATATGTGTCAACTTGATTAGGCCATGATTCCCAGGATTGTGTGGTTGTCCTCCATTTTGTGATCTTCCTCTGTGTTGTAAATCATAATCTCTGCCTGTAGGTAAAGAGGATTGGGTCACATCCCTGATCAGGTCACATCCCTGATCCAATGAAAAGGAAGTTTCCCTGGGGTGTGGCCTGCATCACATTTTATCTTACAAGAGATAAAAGGAAAGGGAAGCAAGCAGAGAGTGGGGACCTCATACCACCAAGAAAGCAGTGCGGGGAGCAGAGTGTGTCCTTTGGACCTGAGGTTCCTGCATTGAGATGCTCCCAGACCAAGGGGAGACTGATGACAAGAACCTTCCTTCGGAGCAGACAGAGAAAGCCTCCTCCTGGAGCTGGTGCCCTGAATGCAGACTTCTAGCCTACTGGACTGTGATAGAATAAAATTCTCTTTATTAAAGCCATAGACTTGTGGTATTTCTGTTACAGCAGCACTAGATGACCAAGACAATCTACTTCAGAAAAATCAGCCATTGACCCTTCCTTAAAAAGCTAGAAATAGAAATACGATATGATCCAGCTATCCTACTCCTAGGAATATATCCTAAAGAAATAAGAGCTGTGACACAAACAGACATATGTACACCCATGTTCATTGCAGCATTATTCACAATAGCAAAAGACAGAAACAACATAAGTGCCTATCAATGGATGAATGGATAAACTGTGCTATATACACACAATGGAATGCTACACAATGATAAAGAGTAATGAGGAAGTCACGAAACCTCTCACAACATGGATGAATTTGGAGGGCATTATGGTGAATAAAACAAGTCAATCACAAAAGAAAAAATATTGTACGAGACCACTATTATAAAAAAAGTAAGAAAAAGTTTATACACAGAAAAAAAAATTCTTTGATGGTTACCCAGGGATGGGAGGGGAAAAAAGAAGAGAATGGCAATACACAATATGGAGGAAGTCAGCACATCATGACCAAGGCAAAGGAAGACACTGAAAAGAACACAAGAATAAAAAGCAACTACAGTAATTACTATAACATACACAATCCTGCAACAATAGTATTAACAAACAATAAATTACGAATGGATACATAGGTAGATAAACCTGTTGCCGTCAAGTCGATTCTGACTCATAAGGACCCTATAGGACTGCCCCATAGGGTTTCCAAAGAGCGGCTGGTGGATTCGAACTGCCGATGTTTTTCTTAGCAGACAAGCTCTTAACCACTGTGCCACCAGGGCTCCACATAGGTAGATAGGTACGCTAAAGAGGTGTGGAAAGATGTAAGTGAGCACACCCACCTGCAGATAGAGGTTTGGTAGTGGATATTTCTACATACATAATTGTAGGTACTGCATATGTATTAATATAGACAATAGAGCACACAAGGATGACAGTCGCGGAAACTCCTTAGACATAATGAAACACCACACGGGATGAAGTTCCTAGGCTTGAAGGTGAAGGACCCTATACTCAAGGGACATCTATGTCAATTGGCACAACATAGTTCATAAAGACAATGTTCTGCATCCTACTTTGGTGAGTAGCGTCTGGGGTCTTAAAAGCTTACTCACCCCATTGTTGGCAAGTCGATTCCAACTTATAGCGACCCTATAAGACAGAGTAGAGCTGCCCCATAGAGTTTCCAAGGAGCAGCTGGTGAATTTGAACTGCCAACCTTTTGGTTAAGCAGTTGTAGCTCTTAACTACTACGACACCAGGGTTTCCTAAAAGCTTGCTAGCAGCCATCTAAGCCACTATTTGTGTCTTCCCACCCAGAGCAAAGGAGGGTGAAGAAAACCAAAGACTCAAGGGAGCAATTAGTCCAAAGGATCCGTGGAATACATGAACCACAGTCTACACAACCCTGAGACCAGAAGAACAAGATGGTGCCCGGCTACCACTACTGACCGCTCTGACTGAGATCACAACAGAGGGTCCCAGACAGAATGGGAGAAAATCATAGAACAAAAAATCAAATTCACAAAAAAGACCAGACTTATTGGTCTGACAGAGACTGGAGGAACCCCCGAGACTATGGCCCTAAGACACCCTTCTGACCTGGAACTGAAGCCATTCCCAGAGTCCACCGTTCAGCCAAACAGTAGACAGGCTCATGAAACAAACAATACCCAAGAGGAATGTGTTCCTTAGAACAATCAATTATATGAGATCAAAAGGACATTTACCTAAAAGCAAAGATGGGAAGGCAGGAAGGCACAGAAAATCTGGACGAAAGGAAACAGGGAAGCCAGGGTGGAAACATGGAGAGTCCTGACACATTGTAGGGAATGCATCCAATGCCATGGAACACTTGATGGAGGCACTATCAAACGGGAAACTAATTTGCTCTGTAAACTTTTACCTAAAGTACAACAAAAAATTGAAAAATCAGCCATTGAAAACCCTAGGGATCATAGTTCTACTCTGACACACGTGGGGTGCTCTGAGTCAGAGTCGACAGTGACTGGGGTGGGTGGTATTATTGTTAATCACATTTCTTTATCACTGAGGAGGCATTCCTTCCCCAGCTCCTGTGAGCCTTAGACCAAATCCAAATACCTGTTCTTTAGGGAGACCAAGGAGGCCCTAGGTGGCACAAGTGGTTAAGTGCTGGACTAATAACTGAAAGGTTGGCAGTTCAAACCCACCCAGAAGTGCCTCAAAAGTAAGGCCTGGTGATCAGCTGCCAAAAGGTCAAAGCCTTGAAAACTCTATGGAGTGCAGTTCTACTCTGCACACATGGGGTCACCATGAGTCGGTATTGACTCAATGACAACCTACAACAACAACAGTGGGACCAACGACAAGGCCTTTTAATTACAGTCCCTCTCTGAAGCCGCTCCCACCACAGGCAGCCAGTGGTGGACAGTGTTCTCCTCCCTCTATCCCTCTACCACCTCATCTTCCCTCCGGATTCCCAAACAATGCCTAATTCTATTACTTCCAGTGATTTCCCCGTGGGCAGCAGTTTATTTCTATCATCAAGTGTCTGATGAAATCTTTAGCCATGAAATGTTTAGTCCAATCCCAACAAATCGTGTATAGCATTAACATGTCACAAGCTGCCTGTGGCCTGCATTATGTGGTAATTTGGAAGCGAGAGAAATGATAATATAGGGCTGGGCTTCTTTTGTGAGCTCGCATTAATGCTGTAGCTGGTGATGTCAATTGACTGTCCATCGATTTGGGCTAATAGAGCCTGCAGGGGGTCGAATTGGGGCGAGGCAAGCAATAAAGGATATCGACCGGCAGTTGCTGGGATCTGGGCAGCTTTTAATCTATTATTGCCTTCTTTTAATGCAACTTCCTTGTCAACTGCATTTAGTTCCCCCAGCTCTGCCTGCTTAGCTGAACTGTGAGGCCAGTGGGATGCCACCCCTAGAGTGGCCCAAAGTTCCCAGTATTGATTCCTTGATGTTCTGGGGTGTGAATTATAATTATTTCATTAAGTCCTTTAATGGGTATCAACTATGAAGCTGCCCCAACCCAGGCTGGGGTAGCCAAAGTGAGGCCTACATCATTAATCTGTGTTCATCTCTTTGCCACCAATTGTCCAACTCTCGACCCTTATTTTTTTTCCTCCTGTTATCCCGTCTATGGTTTCAGTGCGAAGCGGGTCGATCTACTCCCAGAGAGGACTTGGGATGCAGAGTTGGCTGATTCGGGGAAGGTGAGCAGATTGCAGTGCTGGCTATTCACACTAAGGGACTAGATTATTGCTCTGTAGGATCTGCTCTGCCTAGTTCTACTTTGTGCTGAGGTGACACAGGAGACCCTGGGACAAAGCAAGAGATCTCAAAGCAACTCAACTTCCTGTACTAGGTGCTGGGGACACAAAGGAATACAAAGCACCGCCTATGCCCTCAGGGAGCTTAAAGTCTAGTGACAGGAAGCGGATCAAGGAGTAAATAGGTAGCAATGAGATGCTAATGAGTATTGACAAAGGGCAAAGTATAGGAGTTGTGATGAGTTATGACACTATACAGAAAGGCATTCGACCAGCCTTGGGGATCAAGATGGCCTTCCTGGCAGAGCAAATGCCTAAGCTGAGCCTGAAGGATGGGTAGAAGATAGTCAGATGGAAGACAGGAAGGGCATACTAGTCAGAGGGAACAGCATGTTTCATAGGCCTGGGGTAAAAGAGAGAAGTCACTTGAAACTTATGCGACCTTATCTAGTTGAGTAAAACCCGCTCCCCCAATTTCTTGTCTTCCGACACACCTCCCATTGCTGATAAATCACATCAGGAACCTTAGGAAGTCTCAAAAAGTGTCCCAGCTGGCATGTTCATCATTTCTTGTTTGTACCATACTTTCTTTTAGACCAAGGGTGATTTTTACCTCAGGCCCTTTACCTGCTTGTTTAGTGTGATGGTTTTGAAATATGCCTTGCTGCAATTTTTTTTTGACACTCCTTTCATCAAACAGTACAGCCTATCTAAGTCCTCACCACTTAAATATGGCCGGTCTTGGGGACTGACTTGTAATGGACAGAATGCGGAGAAGATGACGATGGGTAACTTCCAAGTCTAGATTATTAAGCACCATGCTGCTTTCACCAGGTTCTCCTGGGACACTAACTTTGGGAGCCTTCAGCTGGGGTCCTATGTACATGGAGAGACCCCGTAGGAGAGAGAAAGAGGTATGCACGATGGGCTCCAATTGTTCCAGCCTCCAGCTCTTTCAGTGGTCCAAGTCCAGGCATCGGAATCCTTCGAGATGACCCCAGCCCCAGCCAACAACTTGACTGAAACTTAATGAGAGACTTGGAGTGAGAATAGTTCAGCTGAGTCCAGTCAACCCCAAGGTTCATGAGCTATTCATGACTGCTATTGTTTTAAGTCACGGCTTCAGGGTGGTTTGTTACACAGTGATAGATAACTGGAACAGTTAGGTTTGGTTAACTCTGTGTTTGATTAGGTTCGACCGCATCACTTTATGTGAAACCTGTGACAGCCGGAACTCCATGGTACTACCTTGTTTTTCCGGGTCTCGCAAGTTTTCTGCCTTTGACAGGGTGCAGTCTTACCACTTTTCTATTGCTCATTTTAGTAGAAAATATTTGAGTATTCCTTCTCTAACAGATTTCCACCTTACACAGGCTCCAGTTTTCAAAGATTTTACTGTCGTAAGTCTTAAAACCAGAGAGTTTGAGTCCCACAACTTGATTGTTCTTTTTCAAGACTGTTTTGGTGCTTCTAGATTCTTTGCATTTCCATACAGATTTTAAAATCAACTCAGTTTCTACCAAAAAAACAAAGAAAAAAGACTGCATGGATTATAATGGGGATTTTATTGACTTTAAAGACCAAATTGGGTAGAGTTGAATTTTAACAATACTGAGTCTCAATCCATGATCATGGTACCTCTTTCCACTTGTTTAGGCCTTTAATTTCTGTTAGTGACATTTCATAGTTAAAAGAAGAGGTCTTGCATGTCTACTGTTAAATTCGTTTCTCATATTATGTTTTGAATGCCATTATAAAAGGAACTTTTCAAATTTAATTTTCCAATTATTTGTTCCTAGTATTTTTTTTTTTTTTAGTATTTAGGAATACAGCTGAATTTAAATACTGATCATGTATTCTGTGATCTTGCTAACTTCACTTCTCAATTTTATTGGTCACTTCATTGGAGTTTCTTAGGCTTTTTTCCCATAAGCAACCATGTCATCTGCAAGTAAAGATGATTTATTTCTTCCATCCAGTCTGAAGCCTCCTTTTTTTTTTTTTCACCTTTCCTATTGCACTCACTAGGACCTCCACTGAATAGAAGTGTGAGAATACACATTCTTGCCTTGTGTTCAATCTTAGGGGGAAAGCATTTAATGTTTTATCATTAAGTATGATGTTAGCTTCAGATTTTTCATAACTGTCCTTTAACAAATTGGGTGTTGGTGTACTGCTCATATTTAGGGTGAATTTGTTGAGTATGGCAACCTATCCAAGACAAAACTGTCAACAGAGACCGGGATGAAGGAAGAGGATTAATGCAAGTAAACTTAGGTGTTTACCAATTTGAGAAGAGTTAATTTTACCTTACTCATAGCTCATTTTTTCATGTGGTAATAACTTAATGAATGTTATTGAATTAAAGAAATTAATTGAATACAGTAAGGTGAAGTCATAAAGAGGTAAACAGGTTTAAAGGGAATGACAGAATCTGAAGTAGTAGGAAGTGTCAAAAGGTGTGACCATCAGAGATAGCCTGGGAAGAACGAACACAGGCAGAGCCAAGAGCAAATAGAATTCTCAGGATGGGGTTTGTGAGCCTTGGAATGGCTTAAATTCCTCCTATGTGGTAATCTTGGAAACCCTGGTGGCATAGTGATTAAGAGCTACAGCTGCTAACCAAAAAGATTGGCAGTTTGAATCCACCAGGTGCTCCTTGGAAACTCTATGGGGCAGTTCTACTTTGTCTTATAGGGTCACTAGGAGTTAGACTTGACGGCAATGGGTTTTTTATATGGTGACCTAAGGAGCCCTGGTGGTGCAGTGGTTTTGTGCTTCACTTTTAAATGAAAGATTGGGGGTTCGAACCCATTAGCCACTCTGTTGGAGAGAGATGTGCCAGTCTGCTTCTGTAAAGATTTACAGCCTTAGAAATCCTATAGGGCAGTTCTACTCTGTCCTTTGGGGTCACTATAAGTCAGAATCAACTCGGTGACAACATTTTTTTTTTTTTTTTTTACCTGATAACCTACTCACATTTCAAAAGCCCGCTGAAATATTCCACCTCCAGGACTCTCCTAGGCAAAGTCAGTGACCCCCAATACACTTCGTACATTTAGTATAGCACTTTTCAAACTTCTTGGAGACGTCATTGTGCCTGGCTGTCTTCTCCCACAGGACTGTAAGTGAGACCCTCTAGGGCAGGGGCTGCATCTTCTTTGTTTTTAACCCCCTCCTGTGGGCCTGGCCTCGTTGGGAATCATGGATCAGAGTTGAGTTTTGGGGTTCAGTACCAAATTCCCCCAGCTGTGCAAACTTCAGCAAGCTTTCCCTTTGAAATACTTTGCTTTAAAATAATATAATTCCTTTCTAAGAACCTATCCCAAGGTGGTTACTGACATCTGAGGGTCTCAGGTTTCCCATCTCTATAAAAGTAATAATAATACTACCTCAGACTGAGCTGCTGCCTGCTCTCTTGGATTAGTAGCCACTCCGCACATATTTGTTGAATGAAGGGGCACAATTCTGTATTGGGACAGAGTTGTGGCCTCAGAGTTAGCAAAGAGGCAATCTTGCCTGATATGATACTGGGTGGAGGCTTGAGCAGTTAAACTTAGAGAATAGTGTACTGTGGTGGGGTTCTCAAGCCTATTAGAGCTTGGACTTCCTTTTTGTTTTTTTAATCACACATTGGAATGTTTATAGAACTCTTTTAAGCCACTGATTTAGGGTGGTTTGTGACATGGTGATAGATAACTGGAACAGTCAGATTTGGTTAACTTGGAAATATGTTTTGCATCTTTTTTTTTTTTTTTAATACACTGTAGTTTTTAGAACAGTTTTAGGTTGACAGAAAAATTGTTCAGAAAGTATGGAGAGTTCCCGTGTGTCTTCTCTTCCCCCTATACACTGTTTCCCCCATTATTAACGTCTGGTACCATGTGGTATGTTTGTTACAATTAACAAACCAGTGTTCAGACATTATTACTAACTAAAGCCCATGGTTTACATTGGGGTCATTCTTTGTGTTGCACAGTCCTATGGGTTTTGAAAACGCACAATGTCATCTGTCTACCGTTAGAGTATCATACGGAACAGTTTCACTGGCCTGGAGCCTTCTTTTTATAACAAATATTCTGTGCCATCGTCTGTATTATCCTAGAATACAAGTCGTAGCTACCTTGTCCATCATTTAAAAAAAACTTTCTATATAATGTTCTAATTATAAATATGAAGGAGAATTAAAAGAAAAAACAACTTGCCATAAAATAAAGTTTGCTTTAATAGATGAATGCTCAAGTTAGGTTAAACTAAAAGACATAAAGAACTAGTAAGACGCAAACACCTGATGTAGAATCATTGTGAAAGCAAGTTATGAATGCAGGCTGGTTCTGGCTCTTGTGCTGTCTGGTGGCTTAGACATCAGTGGCATTACTCTCAAGGCGTGTTTTTCTGAAATGGTGAAGAACTCTTGGTAAAGTCCTAAATGAAAAAAGTATATTTATCTCTCATTTTACATGGGATTTGCATTCTGGGAAAATTCAGTATGTTTTAAAACTGTGCGGAAAATACTTCTTGTTATTTTCATACCAAAGCCATTGCCATCAGGTTAATTCTGACTCACGGAAATCCCATATGTTACAGAGTAGAACTGCTCCATAGGCTTTCTTTTTTTGGCTGTAATTTTTATGGAAGCAGATTGCCAGGCCTTTGTTCTGTGGGGTTGCTGGGAGGGGTTTGAACTGCCAATCTTTAGGTTAGTAATTGAGTGAAATCCATTTGCACCACCCAGGGACCTTATTTTTGTACAAGATAGTTAATTATGAAAAGTGTTTTCCACCTATATAAATGGGACACATTCAGAAGTCAGTTGGGATGTGGAAATTTCTTTGACATTCAGGACGGGCCTTTGCATTGCGAGATGTCAAACATCCCTCTTTCCCACCCACTAAATGCCAGTGGTGCCCTCTGGTCACGGCAACAACCAAAAACCTTCTACAAGTTTCCCCAATGAGAACCATTGATAGTGGTGAAGAGCCTTGATTCTGGAGTTAGTCCTGGGTTCAAAAGTCCCAGCTCTGCCCCTTTATATGTGTGTGACTGCTTAGCTTTCAGTTCGTCCCTCTGTGAAATGGGGGTGATATACTCAGCTCACAAGATTTGTAAAGGTTTAAATGATAATGTAGTAAATGAAGTACTTAGTCCAGTGTCAAGCACATAGCGCTCACAAATAGCTAATGTGTATTGTTCATTTGGAATCCCTAGGCAGTGCAAATGGTTAATGAGCTTGGCTGCAAACCAAAAGCTTGGAGGCTCTAACCCAGAGGTGCCTCAGAAGAAAGGCTTGGTGATCTACTTTCAAAAACTCAGCCACTGAAAACCTTATGGAACGCAGGTCTACTCTGACATACATGAGATCGCCACGAGTTAGAATCAACTTGATGGCAATTTTTGTTTAAATTGAGCATTTATTGTGTATTTGCCATATGTGTTAACAACCCTCTGAGTTCGATGCTATTATTAACTCCGACTTTCAGTTGAGGAAAGTGAGGCCTAATTTACTTGCCCAAGGTCACATAATTAGGAAGTGACACTGCGTGGTCTGAACATGGGCGCTCTGACCCTAAAGCTGGTTTGCATAATGTCAGTGCTACAGTGACTCCTAGGAGGCGTACTAGGCAAGATTATACCTATAACTTGCCAAGGTTTATGCCCTCCTGAAGATTCCACCACTGCTCTAAAATATCTCCACAGGCTCACTTTAGTATGCTGAGGAGGAACGCATAGGGGAAGTGAGGGGAAAGGGGCAAAGGGCACGCAAGCCCTCTCTACGTTTATTTCTCTAACCCAATGAATGTGGGATTGAGAGTCACTCACGGGGAATGCCTGAGCTGTTATCAAACCAGGGTGGCTCAGGTTTGGTGATTTGCCCAAGTTCATAGAGCTGAGCTGGATAAGCTGTTGGCTTTGAGGAAAGGCTGACTTGGGCTCAATGCAGAGAATAATTTCCTGACGTTTAGAGCAATCTGACAATTCAAATCGATGCCAAGGAAGCACCTGCTGTGTTCGTGGCATTGTGTTGGCTCCAGGGGGGCACAAAAAGGAGTCACAGAGTCTCCTTGTCCTAAGGATCCCTACGGTGGAGGAAAGAAATACAGACTCCATTAGGCTGGAAAAAGGAAATTGTAGGGAGGATGGGATAGCCGTATTTGAATATTTTCAGGGTGTGAATATATTAAAAGTTACTGTGGAGGGCAGAACTGGGGTATGGTGAGCTGGAGTAACAGGAAGCTGTTTTGGGGTTGCCAGTAAACAGTTGCTGTCATTTCTGACTCATGGCGACCCCATCTGTGTGGTTTTCAATGGCTAATGTTTTGGAAGTAGATCACCAGGCCTTTCTTCTGAGGTGCCTCTGGGTGGACTCAAAACTCCAACCTTTCTGTGAGCAGCCGAGTACTTTAACTACACCACCCAGGGACTCCAGTTGGGGGCTATTATGTCAGTTATTAAGCTAAAGTCTCTTAGCTCCAAACCCACCCTTCTGGACTCTGCTTTTTGATGTTGGACCTGGCACTCCGAAACCACATTTCTCCTTAACAACTGAATCTCTGCTAAGTCCAGTGTTAAGGGGCCATTAGAGGGAGCCTGGAAAGCAGGAGGAAGGATATGTGTGCTTGCTGTCACTGATAGCATCACCCAGCAATGGCCCGTCACCCTGACAGTGGCATTGGTTCCAGTCTCCAGCTTTTTCTCCAGCATACCCAGAACAACATCACTGTGCCGCCTCAGAGCTTGTCAGCAGTTGAAATCTCCCCTCACAGGTCTGAATCCCAGCTCCACAGGGACCTAGTCCAAGCTCCCGAGGCACCAGCTCTCCTTGAGCAGCAAGCAGCCCCTCCTGGAGTTTGGGTTCCAGCCTTATGCGGCCCATCTTCCAGCTTCTAGGCTTTGATAACCCCTCCTCTTCCCTTTGTACCCCAGCCTTAGAGGTGGTGACTGCTTCCCATAGCCACTATCTCTGTCAAAAAGCAAGGATGTCACCTTGAGGATTATGGTGTGCCTGACCCAAGCCATGGCATTTTCAATCACCTCATATACATGTGGAAACCCTGGTGGCATAGTGATTAAGTACTACGGCTGCTAACCAAAAGATTGGCAGTTCGAATCCATTGGGCGCTTCTTAGAAACTCTATGTGGCAGTTCTACTCTGTCCTATAGGGTAGCTATGACTCGGAATCGACTCGACAGCAATGGATTTTTTTCATATACATGTGAAAGCTGGACAATGAATAAGGAAGCCCGAAGAAGAATTGATGCCTTTGAATTGCCGTGTTGGTGAAGAGTATTGAATATACCATGGGCTGCCAGAAGAATGACCAAATTCTGCCTGGGAAGAAGTACAGCCAGAAGACTCTTTAGAAGTGAGGATGGCAAGACTTCATCTCATGTACTTTGGACGTGTTATCCGGAGGGATCAGTCCCTGGAGAAGGACATCATGCTTGGTAAAGTAGAAGATCAGCAAAAAGAATAAGACCCTCAATGAGATGAATTGACACAGTGGCTGCAGCAATGGGCTCAGACCTAACAATGATTGTGAGGATAGTGCAGGATCTGGCACTGTTTTGGTCTGTTGTGCATGGGGTCACTGTGAGTTGGAACCGACTTGACAGGGCCTAACAACAACAGAATTAATAGCAGCGGCAACACCTAATATTTATATAAAAGTTTTGTTATAACACACTGATTTTACATTCCTAATCTTACTGATTTCAACAATAATCTTACAAGAAGGCAGGACAGAGCCTTTCAGAGAGAGGACTGGACCATGTCCATTTTTTTGAGTCTCTCAAGATATTAAGAAATGCCAGTGGGGCTAAGCGCTAGGGACCATGGTCTTGGGAGACATCTAGGTCAACTGGTATAACATAGTTCATAAAAAAATGTTTTACATCCTACTTTGGGAAGTAACATCTGAAGTCTTATAAGCTTGTGAGTGGCTATCTAAGGTACATCTATTGGTCCCATCCCATCTGGAGCAAAGGAGGATAAACAAAACCAAAGATACAAGGAAAATATCAGTCCAAATAACTAATGGACCACATGAACCACAGCCTTGACCAGCCTGAGCTCAGAAGAACTAGATGGTGCCCAGCTACCACCACCAACCACTCTGACAGGGATCACAATAAAGGGTTCTGGACAGAGCGGAAGAAAAATGTAGAACAAAATTCAAATTCACAAAAAAGACCAGACTTACTGGTCTGATGGAGACTGGAGGAACCCCTGAGACTATGGCCCAAGGGCACTCTGCCAACTCAGCTGCTTCCAAAGCACGCTTTTCAGACAAAAATTAGACAGGCACATAAAGCAAACAATAACACACGTGAGAAATTTGCTTCTTAGTTCAATCAAGTATATGAGACCAAAAGGGCAACATCTGCCCAAAAGCAAAGATGAGAAGGCAGAAAGGGACAGGAAAACTGGACAAGTGGACATGGGGAACTCGGAGTAGAATCGGGGAGAGTGCTGACACATTGCAGGGATTGCAATCAATGTCACAAAGCAATTTGTGTATAAATTTTTGAAAGGGAAACTAATTTGTGCTGTGAACTTTCACCTAAAACACAATAAAATTAAAAAACAATTAAAATGAAATGAACCCCCCCAAAAAAGAAAAAGAATTCTAAAGCAAAATTACAAGTATTGTGGCAGATTTAAATTTTTACATTTAACAAATGTAAAATACAATATACTTGTCGTAGATAAAAATTTATTTTTAAAATTCCTTTAGTGTGTACTGAAGAAGGTGTGGTTCAAAAATGACACATACTTTTCAAACTGAACGACCAACACCTCCTTTTAATCTTGGCAGTATTTCTCTGTGACTGAATGTATGCTTGCTTATTTTGAGGTCATGTCCAAATCTAAATTTGAGGCCCTTCATTAATGTGAGGTTTAGGCAAAATGGTCATTTCTCCCTTTCCACCAAGCCTTGCCACTGTGAACAACCAGGGGGCAGATGTCATCCACATTTTAAAAATCAGGAGCCTCAGCTTGTTTTGCTCCTAGCTGAAGATGGTAGAGCGAATTTGGTGGTGGGGTCAAGACTTGAACTCAGGCTTTGGCTGTAAGCCTAAACACTTATTCGCCAGGCCCAGCTGACTAAGGCTGTTCTTTCGAACATGCAGTTCAGAATACCCATATAATTTATGCTTTTCAGTTTACTGTTAACACAACAGAATGTTAATATGGCTGCAACTGAGGACATGCTGAGTTCTACTAAGCATGCGAATTAAAATGTGCTGCCTTGGAGGAAGCGAAATTCCAGACTCTGAGAGTGTTCAAAGGTCCCTGGATGGTGCAAAGGTTTTGTGCTTAGAGCCCTGGTGGCGCAGTTGTTAAGAGCTCGGCTGCTAACCAAAAGGTCAGGAGTTCGAATCTGCCAGTTGCTCCTTGGAAACCGTATGGGGCAGTTCTCCTCCGTCCTAAAGGGAATTGACTCAACGGCAACGGGTTTCTTAGTCTAAAGCCTGGCGGTTTCAACCCGCCTGGTGGTACTATGGAGGAAAGTCTTGGCAATCTGCTTCCATAAGATTACAGCCAAGAAAACCTGACGGAACAGTTCTACCCTGTAATGCATGGAGTCACCATGAGTCAAAATCAACTCGATAGCAATGGGTTATTTTTTTTGTTTGGGGAGAGTTCAAGAAGAGGTTTGGCCAGCACAATTTGAGTTTGCTGCAGAGGAGATTCAAGTATGGTAGCATGGGGGTGCATAGGAGGGAGTTCCATTAGATTCTTTCCAACTTCCCTTCAGACATCCCCAGCACAGGGTCCAAGCCCAGACCGTCAGCCCATCTCTACTCCCTGGGGGAGGGAGGCACTGGCTGTTGCTTCATTTTCCCACCTTTTCATTTGCAGCAACCTGCCGCAGTTGTTGGGCAGCCGCAGCTTAATTTGAAAAATTGGGCTCTGGCTTCCCAAGGCAAACAGCCAGAGCCACATCGGCCTCCATCAGTATTCTCTGCAGTCCCCTGACAGCTGCTCACACCGGCTGCCTCAACCCGCACTGACCTCAGCTTCTCACACAGAGCAGAGAAGGATTTGGAAGAAATTAGCTGTATTAGTGGCTCCCTGAAACACTCCGCTTACTTGTGATATGACAAATATTTCAGCCATTAGGATCTCTCTGTCTCTTATCATCTTAAATGCACTCACTTACATTCCAAATCACTACTTAATTTAAAAGCCTATTTGCTGAGATTGTCACAGGCCCAGGGAAAAAGGAGAGACAGACACTCACTCAGCTCTGGGTGGAATAGAATCAGACTTGGAACTTTGATTGAATCTTTCTGCCCTAGACTTTATGCTCAGTCAGGTACGAGCTAAACGCGTAGGAAGCTACACAGACTTAAAGGGAAACCCACACCATGGAGATTTATAAACTCTTCTTGGAAGTGGCAGTGTGGCAGTGTGGCCTTGGGCAAATCACCTTATTGCTCAGTGACTTAATGCTCCCTGACCCCAGATACAGAGAACACTTATTGAATCCTTAATATATGCTAGCGAGTGGGATAGATACTACGGGTACAAAGGTGAATGAACCATGTTCCTGTGCTCAAAGCTGTTCTCAGTTTATTACCAATAATAAACGTTTATTGAGCTCTTACTCTTTGCCTGGCATTATGCTAAATACTGGGACAGTGGTGGTTCAGTGGTAGAATTCTTGCCTTCCATGCAGGAGACCCAGGTTCAGTTCCCGGCCAATGTACCTCAAGCACAGCCACTACCCATCTGTCAATGGAGGCTTGCACATTGCTGTGACGACAAACACGCTTCAGCGGAGCTTCCGGATTAAGACTTCCTAGCAAGAAAGGTCAGATGATCTACTTCTGAAAATCAGCCAATAGAAACCCCACTGATTGTGTTTGGGATTGCCATGGGTCGGGGCCAAGCCAATGGAAGCCAGCAACATCAGATATACTGTAAATGCTTCTTTCATTCAATCCTTACCACTATCTTACACATTCGGTTCTTTATTTTATTCCCATTTTATAAATGAGGAAACTGAGGTTTAGAGAGAGATTTTCAAAACATGCTCCATCTCATGTAGTTACTAAGCAGCAGAGCCAGGATTAAACTCTAGTCTGCCTGACTCTTTAATTTGTACTAAACACTTTCTCTCTAAATAAAACTTTCTTTAGTGGAATTAGTGAATTGAAAGTCCTCAGTCCAGACTGTATTCCGTAGACAGCTGTATTGCATGGCCAAGATACCAATACGCTGTTGGACCTGCTACGGGAAAAACATTAGTCTCAGCATGTAAGAGGTGAGGACTGATGGAATTCATCATGTCTGTCTTCACTGCCTGGTTATGTAGATTATTTTACATCTCTTGTTAGAAACCTGGTTATTTAGATTGTTTCATATCTCTTGTTTTCCCTTATTTAGGTCTTGTTTGTGGCCCCTCGAGGTTTTGACGAACATTTTTTTTTTTTTCCCAGCTGTGTTAAAGAGAAAACAGGAACCTGGGCTGTGGTTTTGAAAGTTAAAAGCTGGATAGCAAGCTCGTGGGGTGCAGTGTAGAGGTGAGAGGAACACCAACTTGGGGCTCTTTCTGTGCTAAGCGACTGTGTGCCTGCCTCCCTGCCATAGATGGTTGATGCAGACGTGGATTCTGGACTCAAACTTGGCAATCTTAGAGCCAAGAGGCCTGCACGCCAGACTTTGGAGCAGTCAAGTTACGGCAACTCAGAGAGGCTTTCCACAATTCCTGCAGCTGGGCGCCCCGAAGGAGCCCTGGTAGTGAAAATGGTTAAGCGCTTGGCAACTAACTAAAAGGTTGGTGGTTCTAACTGAATCAGTGGGTCTGTGGGAGAAAGACTTGGCAATCTGCTTTTGCCATGGTCACAGCCAAGAAAATCCTGTGGGTCAGGTCTACTTGGTCACATAGGGCCACTGAGTTGGAATTGACTCAACAGCACCCAACGACAATATAACAAATTACCCCAAAATGCAGTGGCTTAAAACAACAATTTATTGCTTCTCACGAGTCTATGAGCTGGCCGGGCAGTTCTTTACCTGGCACTCAGCTGGCAGAGTGACTGGTAACTGAGCTAAGTGGGGGGCATAGGATGGCTTTGTCCTCACATGGCTTTCATCCTCATGGAGTCTGGACCAGGCGTCTTCACATGGCAAAGGCACTGTCCCAAGAAGGGAAGGGTAAGACTGTGCTCGACTCTGTGGAAAGTATCTTCCATGGCATTCTATCGTTCAAACACTTTGCAAGGACAGTTCACATTCAAAGGGTGGAGAAATAGACTCCACTTCAAGATGGGAGGAACTGCAAATAATTGTGGCCAGAGGATGGACTTTGGTGGATTAAAAATGTTTTTGCTGCTGTTGTTAACTGCCATCGAGTCATCCCCCGAATCACGGTGACCACAATGGAACGAAATACTGCCTGGTCCTGCGCCATCCCTGTGACTGGTTCCAGGTCAGGCCATTGTGATCCACAGTGTTTTTACTGGCTGATTTTCATAAGCAGATCACCAGGCCTTTCTTTCTAGCCCGTCTTAGTCTGGAAGCTCCCCTGAAACCTGTTCAGCATCATAGCAACATTCAAGTTCCCCTGACAGATGGGTGATGGCTGTGCATAAGACGAGCTGGCTGGCAATTGAACCCAGGAGTGGAACCCAGGAACCCGCATGGAAGCTAAGAATTCTACCAGTGAACCATGAATGTCCTTCAGATTAAAAATACCCAAATTATTTTTGGCCTTTCCCGTTATCAGTTGAAGTCTTTCCTCAATGTTTGAATCTGGGCTGGCATTGTGATCTTTGACCAGTAGAATGTGGCAGAAGCGATGTTGTACAGCTTCCCAGACAGGCCTTGCAGCTTTCAGTCATTTTCCATTGTTATGTGAAGAAGCCTGGTTTAGCTCCTAGAAGATAAAGGACCACATGAACAGAGAGGCCTTCTAGCGGAGCCCAACCGCTGGTCTGTCCATCAGCTGAGTACAGTCACGTGAAGGTGTTCAGAGAGATCAACACAAGAACCTCCCAGCCAACCCTCAGAATCCTGAGAAATAATACATTGTTGTTGTTTTAAGCCACTAAGTTTTGTGGTGGTTTGTTATGCTTCAATAGATAACTAAAACTGCCCCTAAACTGGCCTGCTTTCCGCCCTCCCCAAAGTATAATTGTTCATCCCTTCCTTCGATTCTGTGACTAACCTCCTAATAAACCATCTGTCTTAGCTGCCTAGTGCTGCTGTAACAAAAACACCGCAAGTGGGTGGCTTTAAAGAACAGAAATTTATTTTCTCATAGTTCTGGAAGCTAAAAGTCCAAATCAGGACCTTGGCCATGTCAGTTCCTTCTGTGGGCCTTTCTCCTAGTTTCTGGCGATTGCTGTCAAACCTCGGCATTCTTTGGTGTATACTGTCCCCCTGTGGGTGTGTCCTGCCTATTCCTCTCTTTTTATAACTCAGAAGTGACTAGATTTAGGATCCACTGTACTCTGGTATGACCTCATTAACATAACAAAACCTATCACCATCAAGTTGATTCCAATTCATAGCTACCCTATAGGACAGAGTAGTACTGCCCCATAGGGTTTCCAAGGGGCAGCTGGTAGATTTGAACTGCCAACTTTTGTAGCTCTTAACCACTGCTCCACCAGGGTTCCAACATAGCAAAAGAAATCCCCTATTTCTAAATGGGGTCATATTTACCAGTACAGAGATTAGGATTTCAACACACATTTTGGGGGGACATAATTCAATCCATAACATCGTTTTTCCCACTTAAATTAGCCAGCACCTACTTCCGGTACTTATAACTAATACACAGTATAAGAAAACCCCAAACAAAGGGTGAAAACTCCAGTTATTCTGGGCCCTTTGGTCCAAAACGCTTCCCAGGTGGAGATTCTCTTTCCCATAAAACAAACAAACCAAAAACCATGAGCTAGGATCTGTAGAATAATCTCTATTTGCCGATACCTTTGCTAAATGTTTGTTTTATTGCAGCAAAATTATATATAACAAAACATTTGCCATTTCAACATTTTTTACATGTACATTCAGGGGTATTAATTACATTCACCATGTTATACAACCATCACCACTATCCATTGCCAA
This sequence comes from Loxodonta africana, assembly GCF_030014295.1. Lineage (NCBI taxonomy): Eukaryota > Metazoa > Chordata > Mammalia > Proboscidea > Elephantidae > Loxodonta > Loxodonta africana. The sequence continues at coordinate 73,646,522 of NC_087356.1, forward strand.
ATTTTTTCATCACCCTTAACAGAAACTGAGTGTCCCCTAAGCAATGACTCCCCCTTCCCTCCTTCTTCCTCCCCCTACCACACAGCCACTAATAGACTTTTGTCTCTATACGTTTGCCTGTTCTAGATATTTCACATAAGTGGGATCATACAATCTTTGTCCTTTTGTGACTGACTTATTTCATTTAGCCTAATGTTTTCAAGGTTCATCCATGTTATGGAATGTATCAGAATTTAATTTCTATTTATGGCTAAATAATATTCCATTGTATGTATATACCACATTTTATTTTTCCATTAATCTGTTGATGAACTCTTGGCTTGTTTCTACCTTTTGGCTGTTGTGAAGAATGCTGCAGTGAACATTGGTGTACAAGTATCTGTTTAAGTCGCTGCTTTCAAGTTTTTTGGGTATATACCTAGGAGTGGAATTGCTCGGTCATACAGTAATTCTATGTTTAACTTTTTGAGGAACCACCAAACTGTTTTCCTGATTAATGCCCCCCCCCCTTTTTAAAATTTTATTGTGCTTTAGGTGAAAGTTTACAGTGCAAATTAGTTTCTTGTTAAAAAATTTTTACAAGAATTGTTTTGTGACACTGGTTGCAACCTCAGTAATGTGTCACCACTCTCTCCTTTCCATTACAGGTACCTTGTGTCCATTTGTCCAGTTTCCTTGTCCCTTCCCATGTTCTCATCTTGCCTTTGGCCAGGATTTGCCCATTTGGCCTCATATACTTAATTGAACTCAGATGCTCATTCCTCACACGTGTTACCGTTTGTTTTATAAGTCTGTCTAATCTTCGTTTTTTTTCCTTTTTTTTTTTAGTTTTTTCTTATTGTGCTTCAGGTGAAAGTTTACAGTGCAAGTTAATTTCTCATACACAAATTTATACACATATTGTTATGTGAGATTAGCTGCAGTCCCTACAACGTGACAGCACACTCCCCCTTCCCACCCCTGGCCTCTTGTGTCCATTCAACCTGTTCCTGACCCTTTCTGCCTTCTCATCCTGCCTCCAGACAGGAGCCTCCCATTTGGTTTCGTGTACCTGATTTAACTAAGAAGCACATTCCTCACGAGTACCGTTTCTTGTTTTATAGTCCAGTCTAATCTTCTCTGAAGAGTGTGCTTTCAGAATGGTTTTAGTTCTGGGTTAACAAAGCTTGCAGGGGCCATAGTTTCCGGGGTTCCTCCAGTCTCTAGTAAACTGTTAAGTCTGGTCTTTTTATGTGAATTTGAGTTCTGCTCTGCACTTTTCTCCCACTCCGTCTGGGATTCTCTGTTGTGTTCCCTGTCAGAGTGGTCAATAGTGGTAGCTGGGCACCATCTAGTTCTTCTGATCTCAGTTTCATGGAGTCTCTGGTTTATGTGGACCTTTGGTCTCTTGGACTAGTAGTTTCCTTGTGTCTTTGGTGTGGCCTGTCTAATCTTTGGCTGAAAGGTTAACTTTGAGAGTGGCTTCATTTCTGTGGGCCATAGTCGGGGTTTCCTTCAGTCTCTGTCAGACCAGTACCTTTGTATCTTTTTTCTTACATCTTCATTCCTGACAACATTAGTGTAGTTATTTGTTGGTATTGTTCTGTAATATATAAAATGGTTTTAAGCTAATAAAATTAATATTTTAAACTAACAATTAGACTCCCAAATCAAGTTTAAATTTTCTTTGTGGCTTATTTGTCTTTATTTCTCTAAGAATATATGATCTACTACTGTGATCTAATGCCACTTGATATAATTATTTTCCCTGAGTGCTTATGGTGTCAAATTGATTTATAGGTAACATCATTTTTAATTTTTGGGGATTACTTGTTTATTTAATATCCTTTGGTGGCACAAGCAATTAAGCACTCAACTACTAGCTGACAGGTTAATGGTTTGAAGTCTTTCATAGGTACCTCAGAAGACAGGTCTGCCAATCTGCTTCCGAAAAGTCACAGCCTTAAAAACCCTATGGACGGCTGACTCATTAGGGGGAGAGTAAGTGGGAGTATGCAGTAAGGTGCATACGAGTTTATATGTGAGAGACTGACTTGATTTGCAAACTTTCACTTAAAGCACAACAAAAAATTATAAAAAGCCCTATGGAGCAGTTCTACTCTGTATACATGGGGTTGCCATGAGTTGGAAGTGACTCGATGGCAACTAACAACAACAAAATCAAATTTTAATAATAAAGTATATTTAAAGACATCTTACTTCCAGCTACATCCCTATTAATCCTCTTCCATTTTTATTAGTTTTATTTTTCCAGTGTTTCCTTTTGCAAATACATGTATATATTTGCACTTGTTTCCCCCTTTTATGCAAAAGGTGGCATTTTATATACATATATATTCTACATCTTGCTTTTTCCACTTGCTGTATCCTGAAGACCACTCCACATAGCGTATACAGATCTTTCTCGTTAGAGCTTCAGAGTATTGTGCCGCATGAATGTCCCATACTTTATCCAACCAGTCACTGATGGACATTTGAACTGTTTCCAATCACGTGAATTACAAATAATGCTGCCAAGATGAACATTGTGCATAAATCATTTCATATTTTTGCTGGCGTATGTTTGGGATAGCTTCCTAATGGTGGGACTGCTCAGTCAAAGGGTAAATGGACATGTCATTTTTCTTCAGATATTTACAAATTGTTTTCCAATAGGGTGATGCCATTTTGAATCCCCATGACAATGAATGAGTGAGGGTTTCCCCACCATTTCATTAACAAAATATATTCTCGAACTTTGGGGGTTTTGCCAATCTGATAGATGAGAAGTAGCAGCTCCATATAGTTTTATTTTGCATTGCTGTTACTATGAGTGAGTTAAAGCATCTCATCTGTTGAAGAGCTACTTTAATTTTTTCTGCTGTAAACTCCTGTGTGTTCAAATCTTTCCAGGGACTTTTAAATACACTGACTCCTTTAACTTCACAACAACCCAATATGGCAGAGGGTTGGTATCATTATTCCCCGTTGTAAAGATGATGAAACTGAGGATTAGAGAGGTTAAGAAACTTACTCAAGGTTGCACAGCTAACATGTAACTGAAGTCAAGCTGCCTGACTCTGGTAGGCCCTGTGGATTCACTATGGATAAAATTCCAGGGATAAGCCTTCAAGTTCCTGTGTTTTGTTTTTAGTAAAGGGAAAGTGTGCGGATTCACATCTCAGAGGACTATTTCAGGAGGTTCTGTCATGATTGGGCCTGGGGGTCTGTGCCTGGAAAGAGGCCTATGGTACCTGGCCATGCCACCTAGCAGCACCTTAGCAGCTCCAGGGCCTTTTGAATCTCAAAGGTAGAGGAATACGGTGAGACCTGCAACCTATTTAATTTTGTTAGAGAATCAGTGAGGTGCTTGACGAAGCCATTAACTGGGGTTCGTGTCTCCATTCTACTTATAAGACTCCAGGAGGGCAAATGCTGATGGAAATTTATTGATTTCTTTTTCTGCCTTTACCAAATGTGTCAAAAAAAAAAAAAAAATGGTATAACACTGCTGGTTCCAATTAAAATCACCTGTTAGCTTACAAAGGTTGGCCCTCTCTACCCTCCCTCTCCTACCCCATTTAAAAAGGGTTTAAAAGATTTTCATTTAATTGATTTGCTGTAAAATGCCCTTTACAATTACCCAGATAAACTAGTCGTCACCTGTGGAGTAAGGGCCAATTTGAGCTGTTTATCAAGACTTCGCCTCTGGCCACTTCTCACCCTGGGATCTTGAGTCTTGTATTGATAGCTTGCATCTGTCAACATTGGATATTTTTAGTGGGCTGCAGAAAGCTTTTAGGGAGATGGGGATGGTGGGCTGCATCTTTGAGCAGGTGAAGAAATCATGATGGGGTTTTTGTTTGAAATGAGAATGCCCTATTGTGCTGAAAACCAGTTCAGAGTATCAGGCCTGGCCCCGTATGCCTAAAAAAATCAGACTTAGTCCCACTTAAAAACCAGGCAGTGGACCTCAAGGAAATGGGAACCGGGGCAATAGATAAAACTGAGTAACAAAATTTGCCCAGTTTTTTTTTTGGTCTGTCTTTCATACCCAGCGGTGTTTAATGTTAGAAAGAAGAAGTTGGGGAGCCCCTCAAAGAGTCGTCTTGAAGAGACATGTATGTTCTTTGAGCTGATAGAGGGTGGAAGTACTGGAAGATACAGAAGGTGGAAAACAAAGACGGACATTTGGACATTAAAATCTAGGCCAACAGGGAACAATGTGTATTTCTGAGACCATACACGCCACCCACTTAGTCATGAAACAAGTGTCAGTCCTGGCTAAAGAATTTTATGGCCAAAATTGGTGTCCAAAAGTGAAAGACAGGGAAATACGGAGGGTGAAAAGTATAGACCAGTACTTTTGAAATTGATCCTGGCAAAGTTCTAGAATGAATTATGAAAAAAAGAAAAATGTTTTGCAAGCCTTTGAAAGAAAGTTCACTAAGAATGAGGTATAATTTTCTCTTTGACTGTTATCAAACTGGTTCATCAGGGAAGTGCTGTTGACACAGCAAGTCTTGACATTACAGTGTGGTTGAGGGGAATAAATTAGAGGACATAAATGAGAGGACATTTATGAAAGCTCTTGGCACATAGTAGATGCACAAAAAACATCAGTTGCTCTACTTCCGGTTTCATAATATCCATCATAGCCAAACCGTTTCAAGGACCGGTCTGCTTTTGCCATCTCTATTTTCTCATCTCCTTCGCTATTGACCACTGACACTGTTTTCGCCCATGACCAATGACCCATGGATACTAAATAAAACAGATACGCTCAGTTCTTATTTTGCATAAACTTGTACATAATCTGACATAGCTAACTTCTTTCTCTGCAAAGCTTTCTCTTCTCTTGAGTTCTCTGACACCACAGTACATCCTCCCGGATTTCCTCTTTTGTCTCTGGACACCACACTTACCTTTGCTATTCTTCAACTAGTAGTATTCCTCAGGGTTCTCCCCTGGATTCCATTCTTCACATTTCTTGAGAGAAATTTCACCTACAACCATGGTCTTTAGTTACCATATGTTATGGATTGATTGTGTCCCCCAAATATGTGTTGGAACCCTAACCCCTATACTTATGGATGTAATCTAATCTTATGTACTGTAATCACCTTCCACAATACAATCTAATGTAATATGATCAGTCAGTTAAGGTCATATCAGTGTAGGGTAAATCCTAAATCTAATTACTTCTAAGTTATATAAAGAATAGCATAGACACAGAGGTATATGAGCTCATACTGGGGAAGAAAGATGCCATGTTGCCATGTGAGAATCACCAAGGAACACTTGGGCTACAGACAAGGAAGGAATTGATACAGCTGAGGCCCTGATTTGTACTTTTAGCTTCCAAAACTCTGATAAAATAAATTTCTGTTCTTTAAAGCCACCCGTGGCATTTTTGTTATACCAGCACTAAAAAACTAAGACATCATTACTTATAGATAGAGAGACAGAAGGCTGGAAATCTGCTAGTATATCTCCAGTTAGAGCTCAGTTCTGACGTCTGACCTCAGGTATCTTAGAATTGCCTCAAACTCACCTGTCCAGGACTGAACTCCTCATTAGTCCTATACCACTCTTTCTGTTCCCAACTCAGTGAACAGCTCTCTCACCACCCAGTTCCTCTGTGTTGAAACCTATATATCACCCTACTCCCTCACTAAACCCATTGCCATCAAGTTGATTCTGACTCATAGTGACCCTACAGGACAAAGTAGATCTGCCCCATAGGGTTTCCAAGGAGCAGCTGGTGGATTCAAACTGTCAACATTTTGGTTAGCAGCAAGCTCTTAACCACTGTGCCATGAGGGCCCCAGTCTGTGGTTCTGTTGCCAGAATTTAATAAGATTCTTGCCTCTCACTGGTCAAGAATGAGTAGGTACGGCACAAAGAGTTTTCCACACAAGCAAAGCTTTATTGAAGAAGCTTGCAAGCAGAAACGAGGAGGGCCTAAGCTACGCATACCCCTGTCTCACAGAACAAAAGGCTTGCCTGGACTTTTAAAAGTTTTTGGACAGGAAAAGATTCATGTTTATTCACAGGCATAGGCAGGGATATGTCAACTATGGTGTGTGCTCAGCAGCTTTCTAAGATGGCGGCTGTCCTGGAGGCCCCTGGGACTCATAGCAGGACTTATTATGAGGTGTTGCACCTGCACAGTCTCTCACTCTCTAAGTTCAATTCCCCAGCTGCTGCTGCAGCCCCTCGCTACTGCTGGTACTTTGTTTACAGATTTGGGGGCCCCTCCGTTCCCTGTCTTATCTCAGCCCTCACTAGGTCCTGTTAATTGAATGAGTAAACACATTTATTGAATATCCCACATCCAAGGAGTCCCTTGGTAGCACGTACTTGACTGTTAGCCAGAAGGTTGGCAGTTCCAACCCACCTAAAGGCACCTTGGAAGACAGGCCTTGTTATCTGCTTCAATAAGGTCACAGTCTTAAAAAGCTCATGGAGCAACTTTCCTCTTCACATGTGGGTTTACCAAGAGTCAGAATTAACTTGATGGCAGCTAACAACCACCACCACTTCAAAGCTAGTCTGAGTACTGAGGATACAACAGTGAATAAAACAATCTTGACTCTGAGGACTCACTTTACCCAATTTCAAACCTTACTGCAAAGACACAGTAATTAAGACAATGTGGCACTGGTACAAGGGTAGACATATAGATCAATGGAATGGAATTGAGAGACCAGAAATAAGCCCTTCATTTATAGTCAATTGACCTTGACGAGGATGTCAAGACAATTCAATGGGGAAAGAATTGTCTTCTCAACAAATGGTGCTGGGACTACTGGCTATCCACATACAAAAGAATGAACTTGGACTTCTACCTCATACCATAAACAAAAATTAACTCAAAATGGATCAAAAACCTAAATGTAAGAGTTAAAACTATAAAATTCATACAAGAAAATATAGGTGTAAGTCATTATTTGTGACAACACTTTCTTAGGTATGTGTGGTGCAGTGAATTACTTAATATGGCCCTTCTAGCCATAAAAAAAAAAAAATTATAGTCTTTGTGATTCCCACTCAATGATTGGGTGGGACCCTGCAAATACTGTGTATGGAACCCTCACGGGGTATGGTAGTTGGTGTTGTATGTTGGCTTGACTAGGCCATGATTCCCAGAATTGTGTGGTTGTCTTCCATTTTGTGATCCAATGTAATTATCCCAGGTATCCTCCATTTTATGTGTTGTAAATTCTAATCTCTATATGTTAATGAGGCAGAATTAGTGTTGGGTGTATTTAGAGTCACAGCCTTACAGGCGGGCATGACTCAAATCTCACCCTTACTCAAGTCATGCCCTTCCCTGGGGTGTGGCCTGCATCCAACATATATATATATATATACACTTGGATCTCTCTTCATCTGGAACCTGCGTCTGGCTCATCATTTCTTGACCTCCAGTTCTTGGGACTTGAACCAGCAGCCTGTCATCTGGCCTGTCAGTTTGGGTTTGTTCGCCCCTGTGGCCTCGTGAGTCAGGAGATGGCTACACTTGACCCATGGATTCAGGACTTGCCAGCCTCAACAACTGCACGAGCCATTTCCTTGATACAGTTTGTGAGTTCTGTGAGATGTTGAAGTGAAATACGGAACCCCAAAGATAGAGGGAGAGTGCTGAGGGGGGAAGGAGTAGTTGATGTTAGAGATGATGGAGTGGTACAGAAATTTGGAAAAGTTGGACATTTGGGACATCCACCTCATAGGAACCAGCTTTGTGCTGATCCTTTGCTTTTGGGCGGGTGTTGCCCATTTGGTCTCGTATACTTGATTAACTAAGGAGTTTAAGACTTTCACATATGTTATTGTTTGTTTTATAAGCCAAAACCAAATCCATTGGCATCAAGTCACTTCTGACTCGTAGCGACCCTGTAGAACAGAGTAGAGCTGCCCCATAGGGTTTGCAAGTAGTGCCTAGTGGATTCAAACTGCTGGCTTTGGTTAGCAGCCGAACTTTTAACCACTGCGCCACCAGGGCTCTGTTTGTTTTATAGGCCAGTCTAATCATTGGCTGAAGGCTGGACTTCGGGAGTGGCTTCAGTTCTGAGTTAGAATGGTGTCTGGGGGCCATAGTCTCAGGGGTTCCTCCAGTCTCTCTCAGACCAGAAAGTCTGGTCTTTTTTGTGTGTGAATTTGAATTTTGTTCAAAATTTTTCTCCCACTCTGTCCAGGACCCTCTATTGTGATTCCTGTCAGAGCGTTCACTGTGGTTCATTAGCCCTTTGGATTAATATTGTCTTGATGTCTTTGGTTTTCTTCATTCTCCTTTGCTCCAGATGGGATGGAACCAAGAGATGTATCTTAGATGGCTGCTCAAAAGCTCTTAAGGCCCCAGATGTTACTCATCAAAGTAGTATATAGAATGTTTTCTTTATGAGCTATGTTAATGCCAATTGACCTAGATGTCTCCTAAGACCATGGTCCCCAGCTCTCAACCCCAATAACTCAATCCCTCAAGGTGTTTGGATGTGTTTAGGAAGTTTCTATAACTGTGCCCCCTTTGTGCTCTATTACATATGTGAATCTACCTGCTATCCATACATATATGTATGTAAAATTATCCACAGTTTAACCTATATATGTACATGGGTATACTCCTATATACCCTCTTTCCCCTACTCGGCATATATATCTGCCTGTAAGTTACTGTTTTTGTTGTAGAGTTGTATATAACATAGTACTTACTGTGGTTGCCTCTTTTTTTTTTTTTTTTTCCTTTTGTCTAGGTGTCTTCCTTTGCCTTGGTCAAACTGTGCTGACTTCCCCTATATTGTGTGTTGTCCTTCCCTTCACCTAAGATAATTCTTAGCTACTGTCTAGTGGCGTAATGGTTAAGAGCTACAGCTACTAACCAAAAGGTCGGCAGTTTGAATCCACCAGGCACTCCTTGGAAATTTTATGGGGCAGTTCTACTCTGTCCTATAGGGTCGCTATGAGTTGGAATTCACTCCACACCAACAGATTTGGTTTTTTTTTTTATTTACCTAGTCAGCAATTTCCCCTCCCCCACCTCCCTCCCTCGTAATCATCAAGATTGTTTCTTTCTATGTGTAAACCTTTTCTTGAGTTTTTATAGCGGCGGTCTCATACAATATTTGTCCTTTTGTGATTGACTTATTTCACTCAGCATAATGCCCTCCAGATTCATCCATGTTGTGAGATGTTTCGCAGATTCATCATTGATCTTTATCACTGTATAGTATTCCGTCCTGTGTATGTACCATAGTTTGTTTATCCGTTCATCTCTTGATGGGCATTTAGGTTGTTTCCATCTTTTTTGCTATTGTGAACAATGCTGCAATGAACATGGGTACACATGACTATTCGTGTGACGGCTCTTATTTCTCTAGGATATGTTCTTAGGCATGCAATTGCTGTATCACATGGTGTTTCTATTTCTAGCTTTTTAAGGAAACAGCATATCGTTTTCCATAGTGGTTGTATCATTTTACATTCCCAGCAACAGTGTATGAGAGTTCCAATCTTCCCACAACCTCACCAGCATTTATTGTTTTCTGAAATTTTGGTAGTGCCATTCTTGCAGGGGTAAGATGGTTTTGATTTATATCTCTCCACTGGCTAATGGAGCTCTGGTGACACAGTGGTTAAGAGCTCAGCTGCTAACCAAAAGGTTGGCAGTTCAAGTCCACCAGCTGCTCCTTGGAAATCCTATGAGGCTGTTCTACTCTGTCCTATAGGGTCACTATGAGTCAGAATCAACTCCATGGCAAAGGGTTTGGTTTTTGGTTTGGCAATGGCTAATGATCGAAGTATCTTTTCAAGTATTTGTTGGCTGCCTGAATGTCCTCTTTGGTGAAGTATCTGTTCATGTCCTTTGCCCATTTTGTGATTCAGTTGTTTGTGTTTTTATTGTTGAGTTGTTGAAGTTTTCTGTGTATTTTAGAGATTAAGCTTTTATCAGGTATGTCAGTGCCAAAGATTTTTTCCCAGTCCGTAGGTTCCTTTTACTCTCTTGGAAAAGTCTTTTGATAAGCATAAGTATTTAATTTTTAGGAGGTCCCAATTATCTAGTTTATCTTCTGGAGTTTGTGCATTTTTAGTTATGCTTGATATTGTATTTATACCATAAATTAGGTCCCCTACTGTTGTTCCTCTGGAAACCTTGATGGCATAGTGGTTAAGAGCTACGTCTGCTAACCAAAAGGTCAGCAGTTCAAATTCACCAGGTACTCCTTGGAAACCCTATGGGGCAGTTCTACTCTGTCCTTTAGGGTTGCTACAAGTCAGAATCGACTTGACGGCAACAGGTTTGCTTTTTGGTTTTAGTGTTGTCCCTATGCTTTTTCTTTCATGAACTTTATGGTTTTAGGTTTTACATTTAGACCTTTAATCCATTTTGAGTTAGTTTTTATGTGAGGGTGAGGTATGGATACTGTTCCATTTTTCTGCAAATGGATATTCAGTTTTGCCAGTACCATTTGTTAAAAAGACTATCTTTTCCCCATTTAATGAACATTGTCAAAGATCAGGAACATTGTCAAAGATTATTTCTGGGTTCTCAGTTCTGTTCCATTGGTCTGTGTGTCTGTCATTGTACCAGTATCAGGCTATTGTGTCTACATTAGCTGTATAAAGTAGGTTGTGAGATCCAGTAGTGGGAGGCCTCCTACTTTGTTTTTTTTTTTCAGTAATGTTTTAACTTATCTGGAGGCTCTTTCCTTTCTATATGAAGTTGGTGATTAGTTTTTTCATCTTGTTAAAGAATGTTGTTGGAATTTGCATCAAGATTGCATTATATCTATAGATTGCTTTGGGTAGTATTGATGTTTTCACAATGTTAAGTCTTCCTATCCATGAGCATGGTACGTTTTTTCATTTATGAAGGTCTCTGTCTTAGTCATCTAGTGCTGCTATAATAGAAATACCACAAGCAGATGGCTTTAACAAAGAGAAATTTATTCTCTCACAGTTTGGTAGTCTACAAGCCCAAATTCAGGGTCTTAGCTTCAGGGGAAGGCTTTCTCTGTCGGCTCTGGAGGAAGGTCCTTGTCATCAGTCTTCCCTTGGTCTGTGAGTTTCTCTGCACAGGAACCCCAGGTCCAAAGGACGTGCTCTGCTCCTGGCACTGCTTTCTTGGTGGTACGAGGTCCCCACTTTCTGTTTGCTTCCCTTTCCTTTTATCTCTTGTAAAACAAAAGGTGATGAAGGCCACACCCCAGGGAAACTCCCTTAACATTGGATCAGGAATATGACCTTAGTAAGGGTGTTACAATTTCACCCTGATCTTCTTTAACGTAAAATTACAATCACAAAATGGAGGACAACCACACAATATTGGGACTCATGGCCCAGCCAAATTGATACACACATTCTGGAGGGGACATAATTCAATCCATGACAGTCTCTTTTGTTTTCTTGCAGTAGTGTTTTGTAGTTTTCTTTGTATAAGTCTTTTACATCCTTTAGTCAGGTTTATTCCTAAGTATTTTATCTCTTGGGGTGCTATTATAAGTGGTATTGTTTTCCTGATTTCCTTTTTGAAGTTCTCTTTGTTAATGTAGAGGAATCCAACTGATTTTTGTATCTTTATCTTGTACCCTGCCACTTTGCTGATTCCTTCTATTAGTTCCAGTAGCTTTCTTGTGGGTTCTCTGGGATGTTCTATGTATAGGATTATATCATCTGCAAACAGGAATAGTTTTACTTCTTCCTTACCAATTTTGATGCCCTTTATTTAACTTTCTTTTCTTATTGAACTAACTAGGACTTCCAGTACAATGTTGAATAAGAGTGGTGATAAAGCGCATCCTTGTCTGGTTCCCATTTTCAGGGCGAATGCTTTCAGTTTTCTCCATTGAGAATACGGTGGCTATTGGTTTTTTGTATATGCCCTTAATTATATTGAGAAATTTCCATTCTGTTCCTATTTTGGTGAGAGTTTTTATCAGGAATGGATGTTGGACTTTATCAAAAGCCTTTTTTGCATCAATTGAGATGATCATATGATTCTCTTCCTTTGTTTTATTTGGTGGATTACATTGATTGACTTTCTAATGTTGAACCATCCCTGCATACCTGGTATGAATCCCACCTGGTCATGATGTATTATTTTTGTGATATGCTGTTGGATTCTATTGGTTAGAATTTTGCTGAGAATTTTTGCATCAATGTTCATGAGAGATATTGGTCTATAATTTTCTTTTTTAGTGATGTCTTTGCCTGGCTTTGGTATCAGGGTTACGCTAGCTTCATAGAATGAATCCAGGAGTACTCCTTCCTTTTCTATGTACTGAAATAGTTTAATTCGTATTGGTGTCAACTCTTCTCTGAATGTTTGGTAGAATCCTCCAAAGAAACCATCCAGGCCAGGTTTTTTTTTTTTTTCTTTTTCTTTATAACCTCTTCAGTTTCTTTTTTTGTTACAAGTCTGTTCAGATTTTCTACCTCAGTTTAGTTTAGGTAGGCATTGTGTTTCTAGGAATTTGTTTCCTCTAGGTTTTCAAATTTGTACGAGTGTAATTTTTCATAGTATTCTGTTATGGTCCTTTTTATTTCATTTGGTTCTGTTGTGACGTCACCCATCTCATTTCTTATTTGGGTTAATTTTATCTTCTCCTTTTATTCTTTTGTCAGTTTTGGCAGTGGCTTGTCAGTTTTACTGATCCTTTCAAAGAATCAGCTTCTACTCCTGTGGCTTGTTTCAATTGTTTTTCTGTTTCCCCTCTCATTTATTTCTGCTGTAATCTTTATTATTTCCTTTGTTCTAGAGGTTGTGGACTTCTTTTGCTGCCCTTTTTCTATTTGTTCAATTTATAGGGTTAAGGTACTGATTATGGCCCTCCCTTTTTTTTTTACCTGTGCATTTATTGCTACGAATTGCTCACAAGGTGGTAGGGTAATGGGCAAGGGACAAAACTGGTGTCAGAGAGCCACTGAGGCACTCCCTCCATGGGGAGGGCAGCGCAGGTGACCAGAGGGTGGGCAGATGCTCTCCTTGGTGGGGGAGGAGCAGGCAATAGGTCAGTGGGTGTGGAGGTGCTCTCTCCAATGAGAGAGGAGCAGAGCAGGTGACCAGGGGTCATGCAGGTGTGCTCTCCAGTTGGGGAGGGGTGAGGCAGAAGACCAGGAGGAACACAGGTGCTAGAGCTGGTAGCCTCTTTTCCTATGGGTCCTAAGCTGTAACTACCTGAGTAGCTACCAAAGGCCCATTGCTACGTGGACTGTGACCTATGAACAACTTTCTGTTGACAAGCAGAAGGCTGCTTGGTTCACAGAAGGCAGTTCTGGGGTATACAGACAACATGTGATGTGGAAAGCTGCTGTATTAAGACCAGCAGATGGAAAGACTCTGATTGAAGAAGGCAAGAACAGGTCAGCTCAATGGGATGAACTGCATGCTGTCTTCCTAGCCATGATGCAAGGATTGCACGGTGGTGAGAGCCCATATATTTGAATTTTTACCAATGGCCTGGCTATATGGTCAGACAAATGGGCAATGGAAAATTGGGCTATTAAGGAGACATCAATGTGGGGCATAGATCTATGGAAAACACTATGGGAATTTAGAGGGCGCATTAGGGTAGGACATGTCGACACCTATCTGAAGAACTTGCTTCTTGGATCAGAAGGTGATTGGAATCAGCAAGTGGGCCTGTTGGTACACTAACCTGAGGTGGCCAATTGGTTCCATGAAATGAGTGGACATCAGTGTGCTGCAGCAATGCAGGGATGGGCTCAATCTAGACACACCCCCCCCCCCGCACCATCTGAGGCACAAAATGTCAATAAGGACTGCTTTGCCTGCCAGCAAGAAAGACAGAGGTTGCAGATGGCAATGGACAGATTCCCTGGGGGGAAGACCCTGCACATAGCTGGAAAGTTGATTATACAGGACCAATGATGCTGATAGTGCCAGGTGGCTACAAATAGGTCCTCACAGGAATGGATACTTTCTTTGGTTTGGGCTTTGCATATCTCATGACAGATGCAAATGCCAAACCACCATTAAGGGACTGGAACAAACGATAGTGTACCAATTTGTGCCACCAAGTTATATTTCATCAGAAAAACACACTTCACAGCCCACAGGGTGCAGCAATGGGCCAAGAAACATCATATTAAATGGACATACCATGTTGCATACCACCCTCAGAATAATGAGTTGATAGAGAATTAGAATGGGTAATTGAAACATTTGTTATCTAAAATGGGAGGAGATACAGGCA